>NW_022166925.1:0-352415 GCF_008728515.1 Papio anubis | reverse complement strand
AAAAAAAAAAAAAAGAGGTATAACTCCCTGAGTGGAATGCACACATCACAAAGCAGTTACTCAGAAAGCTTCTCTCCAGGTTTGATCTGAAGATATCTCCTTTTCCCCCACAGACCCGAATGTGCTCTCTAATTTCCCTTCATGAATCCGTCCATGACCCAGTTTCAAAATTGCATAATAAAAAGAAATGTTTATCTATGTGAGATGAATAGACGTATCTATCACAAACAGTTTCACAGAAAGCTTCTTTCCAGTTTTTTTCTGAGGATATTTCCTTTTCACCATAGCCGTCCATAAACTACCCAATGTCCTCTGGTAGCTTTTTCTTCAACTGGATTTCCCAATCCTCTCTGAGATGGAAAGTATAACTCTGTGAGTGGAATGCATATGTCACAAGCAGCTTCTCGGAGATCTTCTCTCCAGTATCTATCTGAAGATATTTCGGTTTTCACCGTAAGCCTCAAAGTGCTCCCGTGTATTCCTTAGCTGACTAACCAAAAACAGTGTTGGAATACTACCGAATGAAAATAGAAGTTTACCTGCGTGAGTGGAATTCACGTAACCTAGAGCAGTTTCACAGAAAGGTTCCTTCTTGTTTTTATTGGAGGGTATTTATTTTTCAGCATATTCTTAAGAGTGTTCCCAACTGTCCTTTCTCAGGTTCCATGGAGACACTAATTTCAAACTGCTCACTCCTAAGAATGATTTAACTCTATGAGATGAATACACACATCATGAAGCAGTTGCTCCAAAAGCTTCTCTCCAGTTTTCATCAGAAGACGTTTCCTTTCTCACCACAAGCCTCCGGGCACCACTAAATATCCTTTCACAGATTCCTCAAAGAAAGAATTTCCAAACTGGGCAATATAGTGTAAACTTTAACCCTCTGAAATGAATGCACACGTCAGAGGGCAGTTTCCTGGAATGCTTCTTTCTTGGTTTGTTTCCAGATATTTCACTTTTTGCCATAGTCTTCAATGTGCTGCAAAATATCACTTTTTCTGTTTTACAGGAACAGTGTTCAAGCACTCCCTTATGAGAAAAGAGGTATAAGTCCCTGAGTGGAATGCACACATCGCAAAGCAGTTTCTCGGAATGCTTCTCTCCAGTTTTTATTTGAAGATATCTCCCTTTTTCCCACAAGCCTGAATGCGCTCCCTAATGTCCCCTCGCGAATCTGTCCATGACGCAGTTTCAAAACTGCGTAATAGAAAGTAAGTCTTATCTATGTGAGATGAATAGACACATCTATCACAAGGCAGTTTCACAGAAAGCTTCTTTCCAGCTTTTGTCTGAGGATATTTCTTTTTTCACCCTAGCTGTCCGTATACTCTGAAACGTCCCCTGGTAATTTTTTCTCCAAACAGGATTACTTAGTCCTCTATGAGAAGAAAATTAAAATTCTGTGAGTGGAATGCACACTTCACAAAGCAGCTCCTCGGAAATCTTCTCTCCAGTAGCTAGCTGAAGATATTTCCGTTTTCACCGTAAGCCGCAAAGCACTTCTGAGTATCTCTTAGCTAACTAATGTAAAACAGTGTTAGAATACTGCTCAAAGAAAAGAGAAGCTTAACTGTGTGAGTGGACATTATGCGACCTAGAGCAGTTTCACAGATAGTTTTCTTCTGGATTTTACTGGAGGGTATTTCCTTTTCAGCATATTCTTAATAGCGTTCCCAAATGTCCTTTCTCAGATTCCACAGAAACATTGATTTCAAACTGCTCAATCCAAAGAATGACTTATCTCTATGAGATGAATACACATCACAAAGCAGTTGCTCTGAAAGTTCTCTCCAGTTTTCATCCAAAGACGTTACCTTTCTCACCACAAGCCTCGGAGCACCACTTAATGTCCCTTCACAGTTTTCTCAAAGACAGGGTTTCCAACCTGGGCAACGTAGTGTAAGCTTTATCCATCTGATAAGAATGCACACGTCAGAGAGCAGTTTCCTGCAAGGTTTCTTTCTGGGTTTTATTTCCGGATTTTCACTTTTTGCCATAGTCTTCACTGCACTGCCAAATATCACTTCTGCAATTTTACAGGAACAGTGTTCAAACACTGTCTTATGAGAAAAGAGGAATAACTCCCTGAGTGGAATGCACACATCACAAAGCAGTTTCTCAGAAAACTTCTCTCCAGTTTTATCTGGAGATATTTTCTATTTCTCCACAGTCCTGAGTCTGCTCCCGAATGTCCTTCACGATTCTGTCCATGATGCACTTTCAAAACTGCATAATAGAAAGAAAGTTTCTCTATGTGAGATTAATAGACATATCTATCACAAAGCCATTTCACAGAAAGCTTCTTTCCAGTTTTTATGAGGATAATTCCTTTTTTGCCATAGCTGCCCATATTCTGAAGATATTTCCGTTTTCACCAGAAGCCTCAAAGCTCTCCAGAGTGTTCATTAGCTGACTAATCAAAAACAGTGTTAGAATACTTCTCAATGAAAATGGAAGCTTAACTGTGTAAGTGGAATTCACGTGACCTAGAAGAGTTTCACAGAAAGCTTCCCTCTGTTTTTTCTCGGAGGGTATTTCTTTTTCAGCATATTCTTAAGAGCATTCCCAAATGTCCTTTCTCAGGTTCCACAAAAACAGTGATTTCTAACTTCTCAATCCAAAGAATGATTTAACTTTATGAGATGAATGCACACACCACAAAGCAGTTGCTCAGAAAGCTTCTCTCCTTTTTTATTGGAAGACGTTTCCTTTCTCTCCACAAGACTCCAGGTGCCACTTAATATCCCTTCAGAGATTCCTCAGAGATGGAGTTGCCAAACTGGACAACGTAGTGTAAGCTTTACATCTCTGAAACAAATGCACAAGTCAGAGAGCAGTGTCTTGGAACACTTCTTTGTGTGTTTTATTTCAGGATATTTCACTTTTCGCCATAGTCTTCAAAGCGCTGTAAAATATCATTTTTTCAGTTTTACAGAAACATTGTTCAAACACTGCCTTATGAGAAAAGATGTATAACTCCCTCAGTGGAATGCACACCTCACAAAGCAGTATCTAAGAAAGCTTCTCTCCAGTTTTTACCTGAAGATATCTCCTATTTTCCCACAGGCCTGAATGTGCTCCTGAATATCCCTTTGCGAACCCATCCATGAAATAATTTCAAAACCGTGTAATGGAAAGAAAACTGTATCTATGTGAGATGAATAGATATATCTATCACAAAGCTGTTTCACAGAAAGCTTCTTTCCAGTTTTTGTCTGAGGATATTTCCTTTTTCTCTGTTGCCATCCATATACTACTGAATGCCCCCGGTAGCTTTTTCTCCAAACGGGATTCCGTAATCCTCTCTGAGAAGGAATGTATAATTCTGTGAGTGGAATGCACATGTCACAAAGCAGCTCCTCAGAGATCTTCTCTCCACTACCTATCTGAAGATATTTCCGTTTTCATCATAAGCCTCAAAGCAATCCCCAGTATTCCTTAGCTATCTAAGCAAAAACAGTGTTAGAATACTGCCTAATGAAAATAGAAGCTTAACTGTGTGAGTAGAATTCACGTGACCTAGAGCAGTTTCACAGAAAGTTTCCTTCTGCTGTTTATCGAAGGGTATTTCTTTTTCATCATATTCTTAAGAGCGTTCCAAAATGTCCTTTCTCAGATTCCATAGAAACAGTGATTTCAAACTGCTCATTCCTAAGAATGATTTAACTCTATCAGATGAATACACACATCAAAAAGTAGTTGCTCCGAATGCTTCTCTCCAGTTTTCATCGGAAGACGTTTCCTTTCTCACCACAAGCTTCAGGGTCCCACTTAATATTCCTTCACAGATTCCTCAAAGACAGAGTTTTGAAACTGGGCAACGTAGTGTAAGCTTTAATTCTCTGAAATGAATGCACACGTCAGAGAGCAGTTTCTTGGAACTCTTCTTTCTGGGTATTATTTCAGGATATTTCACTTTCGCCATACTCTTCAATGCACAGCAAAATATCGCTTTTTCAGTTTTACAGGAACAGTCTTCAAACACTGCCTTATGAGAGAAGAGATATAACTTCCTGAGTGGAATACACACATCACAAAGATGTTCTCGGAATGCTTCTCTCAAATTTTTGTCTGGAGATATATCCTATTTCCCCACAGGCCTGAATGGGCTGCTGAGTATCCCTTGGCGAATCTGTCCCTGACCCAGTTTCAAAACTGCGTAATATAAAGAAAGTTTTATCTATGTGATACGAATAAACATATCTATCACAAAGCAGTTTCACAGAAAGCTTCTTTCTAGTTTTTGTCTGAGGACATTTCCAACTTCACCAGGGTCGTCCATATACTCCCAAATGTTTCTTGGTAGCTTTTTCTCCAAAAGAGTTTCCCCAATTCTCTAAGTGAAGAAAAGTATAACTCTGTGAGTGGAATACATATGTTACAGAGCAGCTCCTCGGAAAGCTTCTCTCCAGTTTCCATATGAAGGTATTTCCTTTTTCACCATAATCCTCAAAGTGCTCCTGAATATCCCTTAACGCACTAAACAAAAACGGTGTTAGAATACTGCTCAATGAAAACAGAAGCTTAACTGTGTTAGCAGAATTCACATGACAGAGAGCAGTTTCACAGAAAGCTGCCTTCAGTTTCTATCTGCGGTTATTTCTTTTCAGCATATTCTAAAGAGAGTTCCCAAAGGTTCTTTCTCAGATTCCACAGAAACAGAGATTTCAAAGTGCTCAATCCAAAGAATGATTTAACTCTATGAGATGAATACACACATCACAAAAGAGTGGCTCAGAAAACTTCTCTCCAATTTTCAATGGAATAGGTTTCCTTCCTCGGCACAGGCCTACACTTGCCACTTAATATCCCTTTGCAGAATCCTCAAAGACAGACTTTCTAAACTGGGAAATGTAGAGTAAGCTTTAACTCTGTGAAATAAATGGATATGTCAGAGAGCAGTTTCTTTGAATGATTTTTCCTGGGTTTTATTTGACGACATTTCACTTTTGGCCTTAGTCTTCAATGTACACCAGGTATCACTTTTTTAAATTTACAGGACCATCGCTCAAACAGTGCCTTATAAGAAGAAAGTTATAACTCCATGAGTGGAATGAAAACATCGCCAAGCAGTTTCTCAGAAAGCTTCTCTCCAGCTTTTATCTGATGATATTTCCTTTTTCACCATAGGCCCGAATGTGATCCAGAAAATCCGTTCACGGATCCATCAATGACAGAGTTTCCAAGCTTTGTAATGTAAAGAAAGCTTTATCCATGTGAGATGAATAAACATAGCCAAAAGTATTCACACAAATTTCTTAGCAGTTTTTATCTGGAGATATTTCCTTTTTCACCATAGACCTGAATGTGCTCCCGAATGTCCCTTTGTGGATCCATCCATGACAGAGTTTCCAAGCTCAGTAATGTAAAGAAAGCTTTATTTATGTGAGATGAGTATACGTATCATGGAGCAGTTTCATAGAAAACTTCTTTCCAGTTTTTGTCTGAGGCTACTTCCCGTTTCACCATAGGCATTAACATGCTCCCGAATATCACTTGGTAACTTTTTCTCCAAAATGGTTTCTCTGATGTTGTATGAGAAGGGAGATATAACACTGTGATTGAAATGCACATCTCACAAAGCAGTTCCTCAGAAAGCTTCTCTCCATGTTCGGTCTGAACATATTTCCTTTTTCAACGTAATCCTCACAGCGCTCTGAATATCCCTTCACATGCTAAACATAAAGAGGGTTAGAAAACTGCTCAATGAAAAGAGAGGCTTAACTGAGTGAGAGGAATTATTATGACACAGAGCAGTTTCACAGAAAGCTTCCTTCTGGAATTTACCAGAGTATATTTTTTTCTCCATATTCTAAGAAGCGTTCCCAAATGTCCTTCCTCAGATTCCACAAAAACAGTGACTTCGAACTGCTCATTCAAAAATGGTTTAACTCTATGAGATGAATACTCACATCACAAAGCAGGTGCTCGGAAAGATTCTCTCCAGTTTTCATCGGAAGATGTTTCCTTGCTCACCACAAGCCTCTGGGCGCCACTTAATATCCCTTCACAGATTCCCCAAAGACAGAGTTTCCAAACTGGGCAACATAGAGTAAGCTTTACCTCTGTGAAATGAATGCACATATCAGAGAGCAGTTTCTTGGAACGCTTCTTTCTGGGTTTTACTTGAAGATATTTCACTTTTCGCCATAGTCTTCAGTGCGCTCCGACGTATCACATTTTTGGTTCTACATGAACAGTGTTCAAACACTATCGTAAACTCGCTGAGAGAAATGCACACACCACAAAGCGGTTTCTCAGAAAGCTTCCTTCCAGTTTTTATCTGAAGATATTTCCCTTTTCACTATAGGCATGAATGTGATCCTGAATATCCCTTCGCAGATCCGTCCATAACGGAATTTCCATGGTGCATAACATAAAGAAAGCTTTATCTATGTGAGGTGAATAAATATAGCAAAAAGCAGATTCACAGAAACTTCTTTCCATTTTTTATCTGAAGATATATCTTTTTTCAGCACAGTCCTGAATGTGCTCCCGAGAGTAACTTCACGGATCTATCCATGACAGAGTTTCCAAGCTGCACAATGTAAAGAAAGCTTTGTCTATGTGAGACGAATACACATATCACAGATCAGTTTCACAGAAAGCTTCTTTCCAGTTTTTATCTGAGGCTATTTCCTTTTTCACCATAGGTGTCAATACGCTCCCGAATATTCCTTGGTACTGTTTTCTCCAAAATGTTTTCCCGATGCTGTATGAGAAGAGAAGTATAACACTCTGAGTAGAATGCAAACATCACAAAGCAGTTCGTCGTAAAGCTTCTGTCCATTTTCTATCTGATGATATTTCCTTTTTCACTGTAAGCCTGAAAGTACTCCCGAATATCACATGGCATGCTAAACATAAACAGTATGAAAACTGGTCAATGCAAGAGAAGCTTAACTGAGAGAGAGGAATTCACAGGACACACAGCAGCTTCCCAGAAAATGTCCTTCTTGTTTTTATCTGAGGATATTTAGTTTTCCATATTGTAAAGAGCGTTCCCAAATGTGCTCCCTCAGATTCCACAGAAACAGTGATTTCAAACTGCTCAATCCAAAGAATGGTTTATCTCTATGAGATACACACACATCACACAGCAGTTGCTCAGAAATCTTCTCTCCAGTTTTCAAAGGAAGACATTTCTTTGCTCATCACAGACCTCTGGGAGCCACTTAATATCCCTTCGCAGATTCCTCAAAGACAGCGTTTCCTAACTGGGTAATGTAGAGAAAGCGTTAATTCTGTGAAATGAATTCACATATCAGAGAGCAGTTTCTTGGAACGCTTCTTTCTGGGTTTTATTTGAGGAGAGTTCTCTTTTTGTCATATACTTCAATGAGCTACCAAAGATTACGTTTTCGATTTTACAGGAACAGTATTGAAACACTGGCTTATGAGAAAAGAGGTATATGTCCCTGAGTGGAATGCATACATCACAAAGCAGTTTCTCAGAAAACTTCTCTCCAATTTTTATATGAAGATTTCCGTTTTCACAATAGGCCTGAAAGTGCTCCCGAATGTCTCTTTGCGGGTTTGTCCTTGACGGAGTTTACAAACTACGTAATATAAAGAAAGTTTTATCTATGTGAGATGAATAAACATATCTATCACAAAGCAGTTTCCCAGAAATCTTCTTTCCCGTTTTTGTCAGAGGGTAATTCCTTTTTCACAATAGCCATCTATATACTCCTGAATGTCCCTTGATAGCCTTTTCTCCAAAAGGAATTCCCCAATCTTCTATGAGAAGAAACGTATAACTCTGTGAGTGGAATTCACACGTCACAAAGCAGCTCCTCAGAAAGCTTCTCTCTAGTGTTTTTCTGAAGATATTTCCATTTTCACCAGAAGCCTCAAAGCGCTCCCGAGTATCCTTTTGCAGACTAAACACAGTGTTAGAATACTGCCCAATGAAAAGAGAAGCTTAACTGTGTAAGTGGAAATCACGTGACCGAGAGCAGTTTCACTGAAAGCTTCCTTGTGTTTTTTATCTAAGGGTATTTTCTTTTCAGCATATTCTAAAGACCATTCCCAAATGTCCTCTCTCAGGTTCCACAGAAAAAGTGATTTCAAACTGCACAATCCAAAAAATGATTTATCTTTATGGGATGAATACACACATCACAAAACAGTTGCTCAGAAAGCTTCTCCGCAGTTTTCATCGAAAGACATTTCCTTGCTCACCACAGGCGAACGGGCACCTCTTAATATCCCTTTGCCAATTCCTGAAAGACAGAATTTGCAAACTGGGCAATGTAGAGTAAGCTTTATCTCTGTGAAATGAATGCACATATCCCAGAGCAATTTCTTGGTATGCTTCTTTCTGTGATTTATTTGTGGATAGGTCACTTTTCACCACAGTCTTCAATGCGCTCCAAAATATCACTTTTTCATTTTACAGGATCAGTGTTCAAACACTGCCTTATGAGAAAAGAGGTATAACACCCTGAGTGGAATACACACATCACAAAGTAGTTTCTCAGAAAGCTTCTCTCCAGTTTTTATCTGAAGATATTTCCTTTTTTACCATAGGCCTGAAAGCGCTTTCAATTATTCCATCATGGATCTGTCGATGATGGAGTTTTCAAACTGCGTAACATAAAGTAAGTATTACCTATGTGAGATGAATAAACACAGCAAAAAGCAGATTCACAGAAAGCTTCTTTCCAGTGTTTATCTGAAGATATTTCCTTTTTCACCATAGTCCTGAATGTGCTCCCGAATATCCCTTTGCGGATCCATCCATGGCAGAGTTTCCAAGCTGTGAAATGTAGAGAAAGATTTATCTATGTCAGATGAATACACATATGTAAAAACTGTTTCACAGAATGGGTTTCCTAAATGCTGTATGAGAAGAGAGGTACACCACTGTGAGTGGAATGCACACGTCTCAAAGCAACACCTTGGAAAGCTTCTCTCCAGTTTCTATCAGAACATATTTCCTTTTACACCATAAGCCTCAAAGTGTTCCCGAATATCCCTATGCACACTAAACCTAAATAGTGTTAGGAAACTGCTCAATGAAAAGTGATGCTTAACTGGGGGAGTGGAATTCACAAGACATAGAGAAGTTTCACAGGAAGGTTGCTTCTGGTTTTTATCTGAAGGTATTTCTTTCTCAGCACATTCTTAAGAGCATTCCCAAATGTCCTTTCTCAGATTCCACAGAAACAGTGATTTCAGACTGCTCAATCCAAAGAATGGTTTAACTCTATGACATGAATACACACATCACAGAGCAGTTGCTCAGAGTGCTTCTCTCCAGTTTTCAATTGAAGACATTTCCTTGCTCACCAGAGGCCTCTGGGAACCACTTAATATCCCTTTGCAGATTCGTCCAAGATGCGGTTTCTAAATTGGGAAATGTAGAGTAAGTTATATATCTGGGACATGAATACACATATCACAGAGCATTTTCTTGGAACGCTTCCTTCTGGGTTTTATTTGAGGATATTTCACTTTTCGCAGTAGTCCTCAATGCTCTCCGAAATATCACCTTTTTGGTAATACAGGAACAGTGTTCAAACACTGCCTTATGAGCAAAGTGGTATAAACCTTGAGTGGAATGCACACATCACAAACCACTTTCTCGGGAAGCCTCTCTCCAGTTTTTATCTAAAGATATTTCCTTTTTTGCCATAGGTCTGAATGTGCTCCTGAATTTTCCTTCGTGGATCTGTCCATGATGGAATTTCCAAACTGCATAATATAAAGAAAGTTTTATCTATGTGAGAGAATATATATGTATATCACAAAGCAGTTTCACAGAAAGCTTCTTTCCAGTTTTTGTCTGAGGATATTTCCTTTTTCACAATAACCACACATATGCTCCCGAAAGTCCCTTGGTAGCTTTTTCTCCAAAAGGGATTCCCAAATCCTCTATGAAAAGAAAGGTATAACTCTGTGACTGAAATGTACATGTCACAAATCAGTTCCTCTGAAAGCTTCTCTCCAGTTTCTATCTGAAGATATTTACGTTTTCACCATAAGCCTCATTGCGCTCCTGAATATCCCTTCGCAGATTGTACAGAGCAGTCTCACAGAAAGCTTCCTTCTATTTTTTATCTGAGGATTTGTTTTTCAGCATATTCTAAAGAACGTTCCCAAATGTCCTTTTTCAGGTTCCACAGAAACAGTGATTTCAAACTCTTCAATCCAAAGGATGATTTAACTCTATGAGATGAATGCACACATCACAAAGCAGCTGCTCAAAAAGATTCTCTCCAGTTTTCAACGGAAGACATTTCCTTGCTCACCACAGGCCACAGGCCTCCAGAAGCCACAGAATATCCCATCACAGATTCTTCAAAGACAGAGGTTCCAAACTGGGCAATGTAGAGTAAGCTTTAACTCTGTGAAGTGAATACACATATCAGAGAGCACTTTCCTGGAAAGCTTCTTCCTGGGTTTTATTTGAGGACAGATCACTTTTCCCCATACTCTTCAATTCACTTCGAAATGCAACTTTTTTGGTTTTACAGGAACAGTGTTCAAACACTGCCTTATGAGAAAGGAGGTATAACTACCTGAGTGGAATGCACACATCAGAAAGCAGTTTCACATAAAACTTGTCTCCGGGTTTATTGGAAGATCTTTCCTTTTCACCATAGGCCTGAATGTGTTCCTGAATGTCCCTTCGTGATTCCATCCATGATGGAGTTTCCAAGCTACATAATGTAAAGAAGGCTTTATCTCTGTGAGATGAATAAGCATAGCATAAAGCAGATTCACAGAAAGCTTCTTTCCAGTTTTTATCTGACGATATTTCCTATTTCACCATAGTCCAGAATTTTCTCCTGAATGTTCCTTCGCGGATCCATCCATGACAGAGTTTGCAAGCTGTGTAATGTAAAGAAAGCTTTATCTAGGCGAGATGAATACACATAGCACTGAGCAGTTTCAAAGAAAGCTTCTTTCCAGCTTTTCCTTGAGGCTATTTCCCTTTTCACCATATTCGTCATTATGCTCCCTAATATCCCTTGTTACGTTTTTGTCTAAATGGGTTTCCCCAATTCTGTATGAGAAGAGAGGTGTAACATTGTGAGTGGAATTCACACGTCACTAAGCAGTTGCTCAGAAACCTTCTCTCCAGTTTCTATCTGAACATATTTCCTTTTTCACGGTAAGCCTCAAATCCCTCTCGAATACCCCTTTGCATGTTACACATAAACTGTGTTTGAAAACTGCTCTTTGAAAAGAGAAGCTTAATTGAGCAAGAGGAATTCACAAGACAGAGAACATTTTCACAAAGGTTCCTTCTGGTTTTTACCTGAGGATATTTCTTTCTCCATATTCTAAAGAGCATTCCCAATATCCTTCCTCAGATTCCACAGAAGCAGTGATTTCAAACTGCTCTATCCAAAGAATGATTTATCTCTATGAGATGAATACACACATCACAAAGCAGTTGCTCAGAAAGCATCTCTCCCATTTTAATCAGAAGACAATTCCATGCTCACCACAAGCCTGGGGTGCCACTATATATTCCTTCGTAGATTCCTCAAAGACAGAATTTCCAAGCTGGGCAACGTAGAGTAATATTTTACTCTGTGAAATGAATGCACATATCAAAGATCAGATTCTTGGAATGCTTCTTCCTGGGTTTTATTTGAGGATATTTCACTTTTCGCCATAGTCTTCAAAGATCTCCGAAATATCGCTTTTTTGGTTTCACAGGAACAGTATTCAAGCACTGCCTTATGAGAAAAGAGGTATAACTCCCTGAGTGGAAAGTATACATCACAGAGCAATTTCTAAGAAAGTTTCTCTCAATTTTTTGTCTGAAGATATTTCCTTTTTCACCATAGGCCTCAATGTGCTCTCGAATGTCCCTTTGCTGATCTGTCCATGACGGAGTTTCCAAACTGCGTAACATAAAGAAAGTTTTATCTATGTGAGACGAATAAACATATCTATCACAAAACAGTTTCACACAAACCTTCTTTCCAGTGTTTCTCTGAGGATATTTCCTTTTTCACCATAGCCGATCATATACTCCCGAATGTCCCTTGGTGGCTTTTTCTAGAAAAGAGGTTCACCAATCCTCTAAGCAAAGAAATGTGTATCTCTGTGAGTGGAATGCACACGTCACAAAACAGCTCCTTGGAAACCTTCTTCCCTGTTTCTGTCTGAACAGATTTCCATTTTCACTATAAGCCTGAAAGTGCAAATGAATATCACTTCGCAGACTAAACAAAAACAGTGTTAGAATACTTCTCAATGAAAAGAGAAGTTAAACTGTGTCAGTGGAATTCACATGACCAAGAGAAGTTTCACAGAAAGCTTCCTTCTGGTTTTTATCTCTGGGTATTTCTTTTTCAGCATATGCTAAAGACTGTTCCCAAATGGCCTTTCTCAAGTTCCAAAGAAACAGTGATTTCAAACTGCTCAATCCAAAGAATGATTTAACTCTCTGAAATGAATGCACACATCACAAAGCAGTTGCTCAGAAAGCTTATCTCCAGTTTTCAATGGAAGACATTTCCTTGCTCATCACAGGCGACACTTAATATCCCTTCGCAGATTCCTCAAAAAACAGAGTTTTCTAACTGGGCAATGTACAGTAAGATTAAACTCTGTGAAATGAATGCACATATCAGACAGCAGCTTCTTGGAACGCTTCTTTCTGGGTTTTATTTGAGAATAGTTCAATTTTTGCCATAGTCCTCAATGCGCTCCAAAATATCACTTTTTCGGTTTTACAGAAACCATGTTCAAACATTGCTTTATGAAAAAAGAGGTATAACTCCCTGAGTGGAATGTACACATCACAAAGCAGTTTCTCAGAATGCTTCTCTCCACTTTTTATCTGAAGATATTTCCATTTTCACCATAGTCCTGAATGTGCTCCCCAATGTCCCTTCATGGATCCGTCCATGACAGAGTTTCCAAGCTACATAATGTAAAGAAAGCTTTATCTATGTGAGATGAATACACATATCACAGATCAGTTTCACAGAAAGCTTCTTTCCAGTATTTGTCTGAGGCTATTTCCTTTTTCATCGCAGGCGTCAATATGCTCGCGATTATCCCTTGGTAATATTTTCTCCAAAATGTTTTCACGATGCTCTATGAGAAGAGAAGTGTAAAACTCTGAGTGGAATGCACACATCACAAAGTAGTTCCTCGAAAACCTTCTCTCCATTTTCTATCTGAAGATATTTCCTTTTTCACTGTAAACCTGAAAGCGCTCCCGAATATACCTTCACACTCTAAATATAAACAGTATGAAAACTGATCAATGCAAGAGAAGCATAACTGAGTGAGAAGAATTCACATGACACACAGAAGTTTCACAAAAAGCTTCCTTCTTTTTAGTTCTCCATATTCTAAAGAGCGTTCCCAAATGTCCTTCCACAGATTCCAAAGAAAATGTGTTTTCAAAGGGCTCAATCCAAAGAATGTTTTAACTCTATGAGATGAATACACGCGTAGCAAAGCAGTGGCTCAGAAAGCTTCTCTCCAGTTTTCAAAGGAAGACATTTCCTTGCTCACCACAGTAATATCCCTTCACAGATTACTCAAAGACAGAGTTTCCAAACTGGGCAATGTGAAGTAAGCTTTAATTCTGTGAAATGAATGCATATATCACAAAACAGTTTCTTGGAATGCTTCTTTCTATGTTTTATTTGAGGAAAGTTCTCTTTTCACCATGGTCTTCAATGCACTATGAAATATCACGTTTTCGGTTTTACAGGAACAGTGTTAAAACACTGGCTCATGAGAAAAAGGTATAGCTCCCTTAGTGGAATGCACACATCCCAAAGCAGTTCCTCAGAAATCTTCTCTCCAATTTTTATATGAAGATACTTCCGTTTTCACCATAGGCCTGAAAGTGCTCCCAAATGTCCCTTTGTGGATCTGTCCTTGACGGAGTTTACAAACTGCATAATAAAAGAAAGTTTTATCGATGTGAGATGAATAAGCATATCTATCACAAAGCAGTTTCCCAGAAAGCTTCTTTCCCGTTTTTGCCAGAGGGTAATTCCTTTTTCACAATAGCCGTCTATATACTCCTGAATGTCCCTTGGTAGCTTTTTCTCCAAAAGGAATTTCTCAATCCTCTATGAAAAGAAAGGTATAACTCTGTGAGTGGAATGCACACATCACAAGGCAGCTCCTCAGAAAGCTTCTTTCTAGTGTCCATGTGAAGTTATTTCCATTTTCACCATAAGCCTCAAAGCACTCCCGAATATCCCTTTGCAGACTAAACACTGTGTTAGGATACTGCTCAATGAAAAGAGAAGCTTAACTGTGTGTGTGGAAATCACAGGACTGAGAACAGTTTCATAGAAAGCTTCCTTCTGGTTTTCATCTGAGCATATTTCTTTCTCCATATTCCAAAGAGTGTTCTCAAATGTCCTTCCTGAGATGCCACAGAAAGAGTGATTTCAAACTGCTCAATCCAAAGAATGATTTAAGTATATGAGTTGAATACACACATCACAAAGCAGTTGCTCAGAAAGCTTCTGTCCAGTTTTCCTGCGAAGACATTTCCTTGCTCACCACAGGCCTCCGGGGCACCACTTAATATCCCTTCACATATTCCTCAAAGACAGAGTTATCACACTGAGCAAAGTAGAGTACACTTTAAATTTTTGAGGTGAATGCACATATAAGCGAGCACTTTCTTGCAATGTTTCTTTCTGGGTTTTACTTGAGGATAGTTCATTTTTCACCATAGTCTTCAACATACTCCGAAATATCTCTCTTTCTGTTTTGCAGGAACAGTGTTCAAACACTTCCTTATGAGAAAAGAGGTATAACTCACTGAGTGGAACGCACACATCACAAAGCAGTTTCTCAGAAAGCTTCTCTGCAGTAATTATCTGAAGATATTTCCATTTTCACAAGAGTCTTGAATGTCCTCCCAAGTGTCCCTTTGTGGATCCGTCCATGACAGAGTTTCTAAGCCGTGTAGTGTAAAGAAAATTTTATCTATGTGATACATATCACAGAGCAGTTTCATAGAAAGCTTATTTCCAGTTTTTGTCTGAGGCTATTTCCCTTTTCATCATAGGCATCAACATGCTCCTGAATATCACTTGATGATATGAATCCACATATCACAAAGCAGTTTCTCAGAGTTTCTCTCCAGTTTTCAATGGAAAACATTACCTTACTCGCGAGAGGCCCCCATCACCACTAAACTTCCCTTCACAGAATTCTCAAAGACAGATTTTTCAAACTTGGAAATGTAGAGTAAGCTTTAACTCTCTGAAGTGAATGCACACGTCAGAGAAGAATTTCTTGGAACACTTCTTTCTGGGATTTATTTCAGGATATTTCACTTTTCACCATAGTCTTCCATGTGCTCTGAAATATTTCTTTCTTGGTTTTACAGGAACAGAGTTGAAACACTGCCTTATGAGACAAGATGTATAACTCCCGGAGTTGAATGCACACATCACAAAGCAGTTTCTCAGAATGCTTCTCTCCAGTTTTTATCTGAAAATATTTCCGTTTTCAAAATAATCCTGAATGTGCTCCCGAATGTCCCTTCGTGGATGCCTCCATGACAGAGTTTCCAACCTGTGTAATATAAAGAAAGCTTTATCTATGTGAGATGAATAGTCCTAGTAAAAACCAGATTCACAGAAAGCTTCTTTCCACTTTTTATGTGAAGATATTTCCATTTTCACCATAGTCCTGAATGTGCCCCCATATATCCCTTCATGGATCCGTCCATGCCGGAGTTTCCAAGCTGTGTAATGTAAAGAAAGCTTTATCTATGTGAGATGAATAAACATAGTAAAAACCAGATTCACAGAAAGCCTCCTTCCAGTTTCTGTCTGAACGTATTTCCTTTTTCACCATAAGCCTCACAGCTCTCCCGAATATCTCTTCAAATGCTAAACATAAACAGTGTTAGAAAACTGTTCAGTGAAAAGAGAAGTTTAACTGAGCGAGAGCAATTAACACGATGCATAGCAGTTTCACAGAAATCGTCCTTCTGGTTTTTATTGGAGGATATATCTTTCTCCATATTCAAAAGAGCATTCCCAAATGTCCTTCCTCAGATTCCACAGAAGCAGTGATTTCTAACTGCTCAATCCAAAAAATGGTTTAACTCTACGAGGTGAATACACACATCACAAAGCAGTGCTCAGAAAACTTCTCTCCAGTTTTCATCAGAAGACATTTCCTTGCTCACCACAGGCATCCGGGCACCACTTAATATAACTTCACAGATTCCTCAAGACAGTGTTTCCAAACTGGGCAATGTAGAAGAAGCTTTAACTCTGTGTAATGAATGCACATATCAGAGAGCAGTTTCTTGGAATGCTTCTTTCTGGGTTTTACTTTAGGATAGTTCACTTTTCACCATAGACTTCAATGCACTCCGAAATATCACTTTTTCGGTTTTACAGGAACAGTGTTCAAACACTGTCTGATTAGAAAACAGGTATAACTCCCTGGGTGGAATGCACACATCACAAAGCAGTTACTCCGAAAGCTTCTCTGCAGTAATTATCTGAAGATATTTCCATTTTCACCAGAGTCCTGAATGTGCTCCCGAATGTCCCTTCACGAATCCTTTCATGACAGAGTTTCCAAGCTGCATAATATAAAGAAAGCTCTATCTATGTGAGATGAATTCAGATATCACAGAGCCGTTCCATAGAAAGCTTCTTTCCAGTTTTTGTCTGAGGCTCTTTTCCTTTCCACCGTAGGCGTCATTATGCTCCCGGATATCCCTTGGTACCTTATTCACCAAAATGGTTTCCCCGATGCTGTATGAGAAGAGACGGACAATACTGTGAGTGAAATGCACATGCCACAATGCAGTTCCCCAGAAAGCTTCTCTCCAGTTTCTATCTCTACATATTTCCTTTCTCACTGTAAGACTCAAAGTGCTTCCGACTATCACTTTGCACACTAAACATAAGCAGTGTTAGAACACTCTTCAATGAAAAGGGAAGCTTAACTGAGTAAAAGGATTTCACACAACACATAGCAGTTTCACAGAAAGCTTCCTTCTCTTTTTCATGTGAGGGTATTTATTTCTCCATATTCCAAAGAACGGTCTCAAATGTCGTTCCTGAGATACCACAGACACAGTGATTTCAAACTACTGAATCCAAGGAATGGTTTTACTCTATGAGATGAATACACATATCACAAAGCAGTTGCTCAGAAAACTTCTCTCCAGTTTTCATGGGAAGACATTTCCTTTCTCACAACAGGACTCTGGGGCACCACTTTGTATCCCTTCACATATTCCTCAAAGACAGAGTTTGCAAATGGGACATTGTAGAGTACGCTTTCATTCTTTGAAGTGAATGCACATATCAGAGAGCAGTTCCTTAGAACGCTTCTTTCTGGGTATTACTTGAGGATAGTTCACTTTTCGCCATAGTCTTTAATGTACTCCAAAATATCACTTTTTCGGTTTCACAGGAACGGTGTTCAAACACTGCCTGATGAGAAAAGAGGTATAACTCCCTGAGTGGAATGCACACATCACAAAGCAGTTTCTCAGAAAGCTTCTCTGCAGTAATTTTCTGAAGATATTTCAATTTTCACCATAGTCCTGAAAGTGCTCCCAAATATCCCTTCACGGATCCATCCATGACACAGTTTCCAAGCTGTATAATGTAAAGAAAGCTTCATCTATGTGAGATGAGTACACATGTCACACGTCAGTTTCACAGAAAGCTTCTTTCGAATTTTGTCTGAGGCTATTTTCTTTTTCACCATAGGCATCTACAAGCTCCAGAATATCCCTTGGTACTTTTTTCTCCAAAATGTTTTCACTATGCTGTATGAGAAGAGAAGTATAACACTCTGAGTGGAATGCACACATCACAAAGAAGTTCCTTGGAAATCTTCTATCCATTTTCTATCTGAAGATATTTCCTTTTCCACTGTAAGCCTGAAAGCGTTCCCGAATATCCCTTCGCACGCTAAACATAAACAGCATGAAAACTGGTCAATGCAAGAGAAGCTTAACTGAGTGAGAGGAATTCACATGACACACAGAAGTTTCACAGAAAGCATCCTTCTTGTTTTTATCTGAGGATATTTAGTTCTCTATATTCTAAAGAGCATTCCCAAATGTCCTTCCTCAGATTCCAAAGAAACAGTGACTTCAAGGGGCTCAATCCAAAGAATGGTTTAACTCTATGAGATGAATACACATGTCACAAAGCAGTTACTCAGAAAGCTTCTCTCCAGGTTTCAAAGGAAGATATTTCCTTGCTCACCACAGTCCTCTGGGAGCCACTTAATATCCCTTCGCACATTCCTAAAAGACAGGGTTTCCTAACTAGGTAATGTAAAGTAAGCTTTATTTCTGTGAAATGAATGCACATATGAGAGAGCAGTTTCTTGGAATGCTTCTTTCTGGGTTTCATTTGAGGAGAGTTCTCTTTTCGCCATAGTCTTCAATGCGCTATGAAATATCACGTTTTTGGTTTTACAGGAACATTGTTGAAACACTGTCTTATGAGGAAAGAGGTATATCTCCCTGAGTGGAATGCACACACCACAAGTTTCTCAGAAAGATTCTCTCCAATTTTTATATGAAGATTTCCGTTTGCACAATAGGCCTGAAAGTGCTCCCAAATGTCCCTTAGCGGATCTGTCCATGATGGAGTTTCCAAACTGCGTAATATAAAGAAAGTTTTATCTATGTGAGATGAATAAACATATCTATTACAAACCAGTTTCCCAGAAAGCTTCCTTCCCGTTATTTTCTGAGGATTATTCCTTTTTCACAATAGCCGTCTATGTACTCCTGAATGTCCCTCGGTAGCTTTTTCTCCAAAAGGGATTCCCCAATCCTCTATGACAAGAAAGGTATATCTCTGCAAGTAGAATGCACACGTCACAAAGGAGCTCTTCAGAAAGCTTCTCTCTAGTATCTATGCGAAGATATTTCCATTTTCACCATATCCCTCAAAGCACTCCCGAATATCCCTTCACAGACTAAACACAGTGTTACAATACTGCTCAATGAGAAAAGAAGCTTAACTGTGTGAGTGGAAATCACATGACCATGACGAGTTTCACAGAAAGCTTTCTTCTGGTATTAATCTGAGGATATTTCTTTCTCCATATTAAAAAGAGTGTTCCCAAATGTCTTTCCTGAGTTGCCACAGAAACAGTGATTTCAAACTGCTCAATCCAACAAATGGTAACACTCTATGAGATGAATACACACATTACAAAGCAGTTGCTCAGAATGCTTCTCTCCAGTTTTCATGGAAACACATTTCCTTGCTCACCACAGGCCACCGGGGCACCAATTAATATAGGAATATTAAAGGAATAATAAAGGAATATCCCTTCACATATTCCTCAAAGACAATGTTTGCACACTGGGCAATGTAGAGTACACTTTAATTTTGTGAAGTGAATGCACATGTCAGAGAGCAGTTTTTTGGAACGTTTCTTTCTGGGTTTTATTGAGGATAGCTCACTTTTCACCATAGTCTTCAATGTACTCTGAAATATCACTTTTTTGGGTTTACAGGAACGGTGATCAAACACTGCCTTATGAGAATAGAGGTATAACTCCCAGAGTGGAGTGTACACATCACAAAGCAGTTTCTCAGAAAGCTTCTCTGCAGTAATTATCTGAAGATATTTCCGTTTTCACCATAAGCCTCCAAGCGATCCCGAGTATCCCTAAGCTCTCTAAACTAAAACAGTGTTAGAATGCTGCTCAATGAAAACAGAAGTTTAACTGTGCGAGTAGAATTCACTTGACACTGAGCACTTTCACAAAAAGCTTCCTTCTGGTTTTTATCGCAGGGTATTTCTTTTTCAGCATACTCTTCAGAGCATTCCCAAGTGTCCTTTCTGAGGTTCCACAGAAACAGTGATTTCAAACTGCTCAATCCAAAGAATGATTTAACTCTATGAGATGAATACACATATCACAAAGCAGTTGCTCAGAATGCTTCTCAACAGTTTTCAATGGAAGACTTTTCCTTGCTCACCAATGGTCTCTGGTCGCCACTTAATAACCTTTCACAGAATCCTCAAAGACAGACTTTTCAAACGAAAATGTAGAGTAAGCTTTAACCCTCTATAATGAATGCACACGTCAGAGAGCAGTTTCCTGGTACGCTTTGTGGGTTTTATTTCAGGAAAATACATTTTTCATCATAGACTTCCATGTGCTCAGAAATATTACATTTTCAGTTTTACAGGAACAGTGTTCAAACACTGCCTTATGAGAAAAGGGGTATAATACCCTGTGTGGAATGCCCATATTACAGAGCAGTTTCTCAGAAAGCTTCTATCCATTTTTTATCTGAAGATATCTCCTTTTTCACCATAGGCCTGAATGTGCTCCCGAACGCTTCTTCCCAGATCCATCCATGACGGAGTTTCCAAACTGCATATTATAAGGAAAGTTTTATCTATGTGAGATGAATAAACGTATCTATCACAAGCAGCTTCACAAAAGTCTTCTTTCCAGAAATCTTAAGACGACACAGAGCAGTTTCACAGAAAGCTTCCTTCTGGATTTTACCTGAGGATATTTCTTTCTCCAAATTCTAAAGAGCGTTCCCAAATGTTCTTCCTCAGATTCTAAAAACACTGATTTCAAACTGCTCAATCCAAAGAATGGTTTAACTCTATGAGATGAATACACACATCACAAAGCCGTTGCTCAGAATACTTCTCTCCAGTTTGCATCGGAAGACGTTTCCTTGCTCACCACAAGACTCCAGGTGCCACATAATATCCCTTCACAGATTCCTCAAAGACAGAGTTTCCAAACTGGACATCATAGAGTAAGCTTTAGCTCTGTGAAATGAATGCACATATCAGAGAGCAGTTTCTTGGAATCCTTCTCTCTGGGTTTTATTTTAGGATATTTCACTTTCCACCATAGTCTTTATTGCGCTACGAAATACCACTTTTTCGATTTTACAGGAACAGTGTTCAAACACTGCCTTATGAGAAAAGGGTTATAACTCCCTGAGTGGAATGCACACATAACAATGCTGTTTCTCAGAAAGTTTCTCTCCAGTTTTTATCTGAAGATATTTACTTTTTCAACATAGGGCTGAATGTGCTCTCAAACGTTGCTTCGTGAATCCGTCCATGACGGAGTTTCAAAAATGCATAATAGAAGGAAATTTTTATCTATGTGAGATGAGTAAACATATCTATCACAAAGCAGTTTAACAGAAAGATCCTTTCAGTTTTTGTCTGAGTATATTTCCTTTTTCACCACAGCCATCCATATGCTCCCGAATGTCCCCTGATAACATATTCTCCAAAAGGGATTCCCCAATCCTCTATGAGAAGAAAAGTGTAAATCTGTGAGGGGAATGCACACTTCACAAAGCAGCTACTCCGAAATCTTCTCTCCAGTTTCTGTCTGAATGTATTTCTGTTTTCACCATAAGCCTTAAAGTGCTCCTGAGTATCCTTTAGCTGACTAAACTTTAACAGTGTTAGAAT
Organism: Papio anubis; assembly: GCF_008728515.1. NCBI lineage: Eukaryota > Metazoa > Chordata > Mammalia > Primates > Cercopithecidae > Papio > Papio anubis. The sequence goes on along the minus strand of NW_022166925.1, from coordinate 330,986 downwards.
ACTGCTCAGTGAAAACAGAAGGTTATCTGTGCAAGTGGAATTCACATGACACAAAGCAGTTTCACAGAAAGCTTCCTTCTGGTTTTTATCGGAGGGTATTTCTTTTTCAGAATATTCTTTAGAGCATTCCCAAGTGTCCTTTCTCAGGTTCCACACAGAGTGATTTCAAACTGCTCAATCCAAAGAATGATTAACTCTATGAGACGAATGCACATATCACAAAGCAGTGGCTCTGAAAGCTTCTCTTCAGTTTTCAATGAAAGACATTTCCTTGCTCGCCACAGGCCTCTGGTTGCCACTAAATATCCCTTTGCAGAATCCTCAAAAACAGACTTTTCAAACTGGGAATTGTAGAGTAATCTCTAACCCTCTGAATGAATGCATATGTCAGAGAGCAATTTCTTGAAATTCTTCTTTCTGGATTTTATTTCAGGATATTTCACTTTTCACTGTAGTCTTCCATCGCTCCAAAATATTACTTTTTCGGTTTGACAGGAACAGTGTTCAAACACTGCCTTAGGAGAAAAGTGGTATAACTCCCTGAGTGGAATGCACACATCACAAAGCAGTTTCCAAAAAAGCCTCTATCCAGTTTATATGTGCAGATATCTCCTTTTTCTCCCTAGGCCTGAATGTGCTCCCGAATGTCCCTTCGCAGATCCATCCATGACGAAATTTTCAAACTGCGTAATATAAGGAAAGATTCAGCTGTGTCAGATGAATAAACACACCTATCACAAAGCAGTTTCACAGAAATCTTCTTTCCAGTTTTTGTCTGAGGATATTTCTTTTTCACCATAGCCATCCATATACTCCTGAATATCCCTTGGTAGCCTTTTCTCCAAAAGGGATTCCAAGTCCTCTATGAGAAGAAAGGTACAATTCTGTGAGTGGAACACACACGTCACAAAGCAACTCCTCGGAAAGCTTCTCTCCAGTTTCTATCTGAAGATATTTCCTTTTTCACCTTAAGCCTCAAAGCGCTCCCGAATGTCCCCTTGCAGACTAAACAAAAACAGTGTTAGAATACTGCTCAATGAAAACTGAAGCTTAACTGTGCGAGTGGAATTCACAGGACACAGAGCAGTTTCACAGAAAGCTTCCTTCTGGTTTCTATCTGAGGTGATTTCTTTTTCTGCATATTCTAAAGAGCATTCCCAAATGTCCTTTCTCAGATTCCACAGGAAGTGTGATTTCAAACTGCTCAATCCAAAAAATGGTTTAACTCCATGAGATGAATACAAACATCACAAAAGTGTTGCTCAGAAAGCTTCTCTCCAATTTTCAATGGAAGACATTTCCTTGCTCGCCACAGACTTCCTGTTGTCACTTAATATCCCTTCACAGAATCCTCAAAGATAGACTTTCTAAACTGGAAAATGTAGAGTAAGCTTTAACTCTGTGAAATGAATGGACATGCCAGAGAGTAGTTTCTTGGAATGCTTCTTTCTGGATTTCATTGGACAACATTTCACTTTTTGCCATAGTCTTCAACGTGCTCTGAACATCACTTTTTTACTTTTACAGATTCAGTGTTCAAACAGTGCCTTATGAGAAGAAAGGTGTAAATCGCTGAGTGAAATGCACACATCACTAAGCAGTTTCTCAGAAAGCTTCTCTCCAGTTTTTATCTGATGATATTTCCTTTTTCACCATAGGCCAGAATGTGATCCCGAATATCCCTTCGTGGAGCTATCCATGCAGAGTTCCCAAGCTGCATAATGTAAAGAAAGCTTTATCTATGTGAGAAGAATACACATATCACAGAGCAGTTTCACAGAAAGCTTCTTTCCAGTTTTAGTCTGAGGCTATTTCCCTTTTCACCATGTTCGTCAATATGCCTCCGAATATCTCTTGGTATCTTTTCCTTCAAATGGGCTTCCCCAATGCTCTATGAGAAGAGAGATATAACACTGTGAGTGGAATGCATATGTCATGAAGCAGTTCCTCTTAAAGCTTCTCTCCAGTTTCTATCAGAACATATTTCCTTTTTCACCATAAGTCTCAAAGTGCTTCCGAATATCCCTTCGAACGCTAAACATAAACAGTGTTAGAGAACTGGTCAATGAAAAGGGAACCTTAACTGAGCGAGAGGAATTCACATGATACTTAAAAGTTCCACAGAAATCTTCCTTCTGGTTTTTATCTGAGGCTATTTCTTTATCCATATTCTAAGGAGTGTTCCCAAATATCCTAAATCAGATTCCATAGAAACAATGATTTCAAACTGCTCAATCCAAAGAATGATTTAACTCTATGAGGTGAATACACAAGTCACAAAGCAGTTGCTCAGAAAGCTTCTCTCCAGTTTTCATCTGATGATTATTTTCTTTTTCACCATAGACCCAAACGTGATCCCGAATATCCCTTCTTGGATCCATCCATGATGGAGTTTCCAAGCTGCATATTGTAAAGAAAGCTATGTGAGATGAATGAGCATAGCAAAAAGCAGATTCGCAGAAAACTTCTCTCCAGTTGTTATCTGAAGGTATTTCCTATTTCCCCACAGGATTGAATGTGCTCACGAATGTCCCTTCGTGAATCCTTCCATGATGAAGCTTCAAAACTGCATAATAGAAAGAAAGTTTTATCTATGTGAGATGAATAGACGTATCTATCACAAAGCAGTTTCACAGAAAGCTTCTTTCCAGTTTTTGTCTGAAGATATTTCCTTTTTCACCATAGTCGTCCATATACTCCCGAATCTCCCCTGGTAGCTTTTTCTCCGAACGGGATTCCCAAATCCTCTATGAGAAGAAAAGCAAAACTCTGTGAGTGGAATGCACACATCACAAAGCAGCTCCTCGGAAATCTTCTCTCCAGTATATATCTGAAGATATTTCCATTTTCACCAAAAGCCTCAAAGTGCTCCTGAGTATCCCTTAGCTGACTAACCTAAAACAGTATTAGAATACTGCTCAATGAAAATAGAAGCTTAACTGTGTGAGTGAAATTCACGTGATATATAACAGTTTCACAGAAAGTTTCCTTCTGGTTTTTATTGAAGGGTATTACTGTTTCAAAATATCCTTAAGAGCGGTCCCTAACATCCTTTCTCAGGTTCCACAGAAACAGTGATTTCTAACTGCTCAATCCAAAAAAATGATTTATCTCTGTGAGATGAATACACACATCACAAAACAGTTTCTCTGAAAGCTTCTCTCCAGTTTTCATCGGAAGACGTTTCCTGTCTCACCACCGCCTCCAGGTGACACTTAATATCCCTTCACAGATTCCTCAAAGACAGAGTTTCCAAACTGGACAAAGTGGTGTAAGTTTAACTCTCTGAAATGAATGCACTGGTCAGAGAGCAGTTTCTTGGAATGCTTCCTTCTCGTTTTTATTTCAGGATATTTCACTTTTCGCCATAGTCTTCAAGGCACTGCAAAATATCACCTTTTCTGGTTTAAGGAACAGTGTTCAAACACTGCCTTATGAGAAAAGAGGTATAACTCCCTGAGTGGAATGCACACAACACAAAGCAGTTTCTCAGAAAGCTTCTCTCCAGTTTTTATCTGAAGATATTTCCTATTTCCCCACAGGCCTGAATGTGCTCCCAAATGTCCCTTCGCGAATCTGTCCATTACACCGTCTGAAAACTGCGTAATTGAAAGAAAATTTTATCTACCTGAGATGAATAGACATATATATCCAAAACAGTTTCAGAGAAAGCTTCTTTCCAGTTTTTTTCTGAGGCTGTTTCCCTTTTCACCTTAGCCGACCACATACTCCTGAATGTCCCCTGGTAACTTTTTCTGGAAACGGGATTCCCCAATATCAGAGGGTATTTCTTTTTCAGCATATTCTTAATGTCCTTTCTCAGGTTCCACAGAAACAGTCATTTCAAACTGCTCTATCCAAAGAATGATTTAACTCTATGAGATGAATACGCACATCACGAAGCAGTTGCTCCAAAGCTTCTCTCCAGTTTTCATCAGAAGACGTTTCCTTTCTCACCACAAGCCTCCGGACGCCACTTAATATCCCTTCACAGATTCCTCAAGACAGAGTTTCCATACTGGGCAACGTAGTGTAAGTTGAACTCTCTGAAATGAATGCACACATCAGAGAGCAGTTTCTTGAACTCTTCTTTCTGGGTTTTATTTCAGGATATTTCACTTTTTGCCACAGTCTTCAATGCACCGCAAAATATCACTTTTTCAGTTTTACAATAACAGTGTTCAAACAGTGCCTTAAGAGAAAAGAGGTATATATTCCTGAGTGAAATGCAAACATCACAAAGCAGTTTCTCAGAAAGCTTCCATTCAGTTTTTATCTGAACATATTTCCTATTTCCCCAGAGGCCTGAATGTGCTCCCAAATGTCCCTTTGCGAATCCGTCCATGACATAGTTTCAAAAGTGCGTAAGAGAAAGAAAGTTTTATCTATGTGAGATGAATAGATATATCTATCACAAAGCAGTTTCACAGAAAGCTTCTTTCCAGGATTTGTCTGTGAATATTTCCAAGTTTCACCATAGTCGTCCATATACTCCTGAATGTCCCTTGGTAGCTTTTTCTCCAAAAGAGATTCCCCAATTCTGTAAACGAAGAAAAGTATAACTCTGTGAGTGAAACACATATGTTACAAAGCATTTCCTCAGAAAGCTTCTCTACAGTTTCCATCTGAAAGTATTTTCTTTTTCACCATAAGCCTCAAAGTGTTCCCGAATATCCCTTCACACACTAAACAAAAAACGTGTTAGAATACTCCTCAATGAAAAGAGAAGCTTAACTGAGCAAGCAGAATTCACATGACAGAGAGCAGTTTCACAGAAAGCTTCCTTCTGGTTTCTGTCTGAGGGTATTTCTTTTTCAGCATATTCTAAAGAGAGTTTCCAAATGTTCTTTCTCAGATTCCTCAGAAACAGAGATTTCAAAGTGCTCAATCCAAAGAATGATTTAACTCTATGAGATGAATACACACATCACAAAAGAGTGGCTCAGAAAACTTCTCTCCTGTTTTCAACGGAAGAGATTTCCTTGCTCACCACAGGCCCCCGGGCGCCACTTAATAGCTCTTTGCAGATTCCTCAAAGACAGACTTTCCAAACTGGGCAATGTAGAGTAAGCTTTAATTCTGTGAAATGAATGCGCACATCAGAGAGCTGCTTCTTGGAACGCTTCTTTCTGGGTTTTATTTGAGGATAGTTCAATTTTCAGCATAGTCTTCAATTTCTCAGAAGCTTTCTGAGAAACTGCTTTGTGATGTGTGCATTCCACTCAGGGAGTCATACCTCTTTTCTCATAAGGCAGTGTTTAAACACTGGTCCTGTAAAACCGAAAAACTGATATTTTGGAGTGCATTGAAGACTATGTCGAAAAGTGAACTATCCTCAAGTAGAACCCAGAAAGAAGAGTTCCAAGAAACTGCTCTCTGATATGTGCATTCACTTCACAGAATTAAAGCGTACTCTACATCGCCCATTTTGCAAACTCTGTCTTTGAGGAATATGCGAAGGGATATTAAGTGGTGCCCCGGAGGCCTGTGGTGAGCAAGGAAATGTCTTCCCATGAAAACTGGAGAGAAGCATTCTGAGCTACTGCTTTGTGATGTGTGTATTCATTTCATAGTGTAAAACCATTGCTTGTATTGAGTAGTTTGAAATCACTGTTTCTGTGGTATCTCAGGAAGGACATTTGGGACCATTCTTTGGAATATGCAGAAATAAATATCCTCTGATGAAAATCAGAAGGAAGCTTTCTGTGAAACTGCTATGTATTATGTAAATTCCTCTCACTCAGTTAAGCTTCCCATTTCATTGAAGAGTTTTCTAACCCTGTCTATGTTTAGTGTGCGAAGGGATATTCGGAAGTGTTTTGAGTCTTACAGTAAGAAAGGAAATATGTACAGATGGAAACTAGAAAGAAGCTTTTCAAGGAACTGCTCTGTGACGTGTGCATTTCACTCACAGTATTGTCCGTCTCTTCTCATACAGCAACGGGGAAACCCTTTTGGAAAATAAGATACCAAGTGTTATCCAGGAGCATATTGACACCTACGGTGGAAAGGAAAGGAGTCTCAGAAAAAAACTGGAAAGAAGCTTCTATGGAACTGCTCTGTGATATCTGTATTCACATCACATAGAAAAAGCTTTGTGTACATTACACAGCTTGGAAACTCTGTCTTGGACGGATCCATGAAGGGACATTGGGGAGCACATTCAGGACTATGGTGAAAATGGAAATATCTTCAGATAAAAAGTGGAGAGAAGCATTCTCAGAAACTGCTTTGTGATGTGTACATTGCACTGAGGGAGTTATACCTCTTTTTTCATAAGGCAGTGTTTGAACATGGTTCCTGTAAAACTGAAAAAGTGATATTTCAGAGCGCATTGAAGACTACGGCGAAAATTGAACTATTCTCAAATAAAACCCAGAAAAAAAAAAAAAAAAAAAAAAAAAAAAAAAATGTGCATTCATTTCATAGAGTGAAATCTTACTCTACATTGCCCAGTGTGGAAACCCTGTTTCTGAGGAATCTGCAAATGGATATTAAGTGTCGCCTGGAGGCCTGTGATGAGCAAGGAAATGTCTTCCATTGAAAACTGGAGAGAAGCTTTCTGAGCAACTGCTTTGTGATGTGTGCATTCATCTCATAGAGTTAAATCATTCTTTGGATTGAGCAGTTTGAAATCACTGTTTCTTTGGAACTTGAGAAAGGCCATTTGGGAACAGTCTTTAGCATATGGTGAAAAAGAAATACCCTCAGATAAAAACGAGAAGGAAGCTTTCTCTAAAACTGCTCTTGGTTTTGTGAATTCCATTCAGACAGTTCCACTTCTCTTTTTATTGAGCAGTATTCTACACTGTTTTTGTTTAGTCTGCGAAGTGATATTCATTAGCACTTTGAGGCTTATGGTGAAAACGGAAATATCTTCAGACAGAAACAGGGAAGAAGCTTTCCGAGGAGCTGCTTTTTGACATGTGCATTCCACTCACAGAGATATACATTTCTTCACTTAGAGGATTGGTGAACCTCTTCTGGAGAAAAAGCCACCAAGGGACGTTCGGGAGTATATGGACGGCTATGGTGAAAAAGGAAATATCCTCAGAGAAAAACTGGAAAGAAACTTTGTGTGAAACTGTTTTGTGATATGTTTATGCATCTCACATAGATAAAACTTTCTTTGTGTTACGCAGTTTGGAAACTCCATCATGGAAGAATCAGCAAAGGGACATTCGGGAGCACATTCAGGCCTATGGTGAAAAAGGAAATATCTTCAGACAAAAAATTGGGAGAAGCTTTCTTAGAAATTGCTGTGTGAAGTGTGCATTCCACTCAGGGAGTTATACCTCTTTTCTCATAAGGCAGTGTTTGAATATCATTCCTATAAAACCGAAAAAGTGATATTTCAGAGATCATTGAAGACTGTGGCGAAAAGTGAAATATCCTCAAGTAAAACCCAGGAAGAAGCATTCCAAGAAACTGCTCTTTGATATGTGCATTCATTTCACAGAGTTAAAGATTACTCTACGTTGCCCAGCTTGGAAATTCTGTCTTTGAGGAATCTGCTAAGGAATATATAGTGGCGGCCCAGGCTTGTGGTGAGTAAGGAATTGTCTTACGATGGAAATGGGAGAGAAGCTTTCTGAGCAACTGCTTTGTGATGTGTGTATCCATCTCCTACAGATGAACCATTCTTTGGATAAAGCCTTTGAAATCACTGCTTCTGTGGAATCTGAGGAAGGACATTGGGAATGCTCTTTAGAATCTGGAGAAAGAAATATCCTCAGGTAAAAACCAGAAGAAAGCTTTCTGTGAAAATGCTCTGTGCCTTGTGAATTCCTCTCACTCAATTAAGCTTCTCTTTTCAGTGAGCAGTTTTCAAACATGGTTTATGTGTAGCGTGCGAAGGGGTATTCGAGAGGGATTTGAGGCTTACCGTGAAAAAGGAAATATGTTCAGATAGAAACTGGAGAGAAGCTTTCCGAGGAACTGCTTAGTGACGTGTGATTTCCACTCACAATGTTACACCTCTCTTATCATACAGCATCAGGGAAACCCTTTTGGACAAAAACGTAACAAGGGATATTGGGAGCATATTGATGAATATGGTGAAAAGGGAAATAGCCTCAAGGAAAAGCTGGAAAGAAGCTTGCTGTGAAACTACTCTGTGCTATGTGTATTCATCTCACATAGATAAAGCTTTCTTTACATTATGCAGCTTGCAAAATCTGTCATGGGCGGATCTGTGGTGGGATATTCAGGAGAAAATTCTGGACTATGGTGAAAAAGGAAATATGTTCAGATAAAAACTGGAAAGAAGCTTTCTGTGATTCTGCTTTATGCTATGCTTATTCATCTCACATAGATAAAGCTTTCTTTACATTATGCAGCTTGGAAACTCTGTCATGGACGGAATCACAAAGGGACATTCGGGAGCACATTCAGGCCTATGGTGAAAAGGAAAGATCTTCTGATAAACCCGGAGACAAGTTTTATGTGAAACTGCTTTCTGATGTGTGCATTCCACTCAGGGAGTTAGACCTCTTTTCTCATAAGGCAGTGTTTGAACACTGTTCCTGTTAAACCAAAAATGTTATATTTTGAAGTGCATTGAAGACTATGGGGAAAAGTGATCTGTCCTCAAATAAAACCCAGAAATAAGCCTTCCAAGAAACTGTTCTCTGAGATATATATTCACCTCACAGAGTTAAAGCTTACTCTACATTGCCGAGTTTGGAAAGTCTCTCTTTGAGGAATCCGTGAAGTTGCATTAAGTGGCACCCGGAGGACTGTGTTGAGCCAGGAAATGTCTTCCTTCGAAAACTGGAAAGAATCTTTCTGAGCAACTGCTTTGTGATGGGTGTATTCATCTCATAGAGTTAAATCACCCTTTGGAAGGAGCAGTTTGAAATAACTGTTTCTGTGGAATGTGAGGAAGGACATTTGGGAATGCTCTTTAGAATATGGAGAAAGAAATATCCTCATATAAAAACCAGAAGAAATCTTTCTGTGAAACTGCTATGTGTTGTGTGAATTCCACTCACTCAGTTAATCTTCTCTTTTCGTGGAGCACTTTTCTAATACACTTTATGTTTAGCATGTGAAGGAATATTCGGGAGTACTTTGAGGCTTACAGTGAAAAAGGAAATATGTTCAGAGAGAAACTGGAGGGAGGCTTTCCGAGGAACTGTTTTGTGACCAGTGCATTTTACTCACAGTGTTATGCCTCTCTTTTTATAAAGGATTGGGGAATGTCTTTTGGAGAAAAAGATACCAAGGGACATTTGGGTGTATATGGACGGCTATGATGAAAAAGGAAATATCCTCAGAGAAAAACTGGAAAGAAGCTTTCTGTGAATCTGTTTTTTGTAATTTTTATTCATCTCACATAGATAAAGCTTTCTTTACATTACACAGCTTGGAAACTCTGTCATGGAAGGATCTGCAAAGGGACATTCGGGAGCACATTCAAGACGATTTTGAAAATGGAAATATCTCAGATACAAACTGGAGAGAAACTTTGTGAGAAACTGCTTTGTGAAGTGGACATTCCACTCAGGGAGTTATACTTCTTTTCTCATAATACAGTGTTTGAACTCGTTTCCTGTAAAACTGAAAATGTGATATTTCGGAGTGAATTGAAGACTATAAATATACTCCCGAATATCCCTTGGTATCCTTTTCTCCAAAAGGGATTCCCAAATCCTCTATGAGAAGAAAGGTACAGTTCTGTGAGTGGAACACACACGTCACAAAGAAGCTCCTCGGAAAGCTTCTCTCCAGTTTCTATCTGAAGATATTTCCTTTTTCACCTTAAGCCTTAAAGCGCTCCGGAATATCCCCTTGCAGACTAAACAAAAACAGTGTTATAATACTTCTGAATGAAAACAGAAGCTTAACTGTGCGAGTGGAATTCATATGACACAGAGCAGTTTTACAGAAAGCTTCCTTCTGGTTTCTATCTGAGGTTATTTCTTTTTCAGGATATTCTAAAGAGCGTTCCCAAATGTCCTTTCTCTATTCCACAGGAAGTGTGATTTCAAACTGCTCAATCAAAAGAATGGTTTAACTCCATGAGATGAATACAAACATCACAAAAGTGTTGCTCAGAAAGCTTCTCTTCAATTTTCAATGGAAGACAATTCCTTGCTCGTCACAGTCTTCCTGTTGCCACTAAACATCCCTTCACAGAATCCTCAAAGATAGATTTTCCAAAATGGGAAATGTAGAGTAAGCTTTAACTCTGTGAAATGAATGGACATGTCAGAGAGTAGTTTCTTGGAATGTTTCTTTCTGGGTTTTATTGGACGATATTTCACTTTTTGCCATAGTCTTCAACATGCTCCGAACATCACTTTTTTACTTTTACAGAAAGAGTGTTCATACAGTGCCGTATGAGAAGAAAGGTATAAATCCCTGAGTGGAATGCACACATCACCAAGCACTTTCTCAGAAAGTTTCTCTCCAGTTTTTATCTGATGATATTTCCTTTTTCACCATAGGCCAGAATGTGATCCCGAATATCCCTTCATGGAACCATCCATGACAGGGTTTCCCAGCTGCGAAATGTAGAGAAAGATTTATCTATGTGAGATGAATACACATATATAAGAACAGTTTCACAGAAAGGGTTTCCTAGATGCTGTTCGAGAAGAGGTATAACACTGTGAGTGGAATGCACACGTCACAAAGCAGCACTTCGGAAATCTTTACTCCAGTTTCTATCAGAACATATTTCATTTTCCACTGTAAGCCTCAAAGTGTTCCCGAATATCACTACGCACACTAAACATAAACAGTGTTAGGAAACTGCTCAATGAAAAGTGAAGCTTAACTGGGCGAGTGGAATTCACACGACACAGAGCAGTTTCACAGGAAACTTGCTTCTGGTTTTTATCTGAAGGTATTTGTTTTTCAGCATATTCTAAAGAGCGTTCCCATTTTTGCTTTCTCAGGTTCAACAGAAACAGTGATTTCAAACTGCTCAATCGAAAGAATGATTTAGCTCTACAAGATGAATACACACATCACAAAGCAGTTGTTCAGAAAGCTTCTCTCCAGTTTTCAAGGGAAGACATTTCCTTGCTCACCACAGGCCTCTGGGCGCCACTTAACATCCCTTTGCAGATTCCTCAAAGATGCAGTTTACAAATTGGGCAATGTAGAGAAAGTTTTATCTCTGTCATATGAAAACACATATCAGAGAGCAGTTTCTTGGAAGGCTTCCTTCTGGGTTTTATTTGAGGATATTTCACTTATCGCCATAATCCTCAATGCGCTCCGAAATATCACTTTTTTGGTTTTACAGGAACAGTGTCCAAACATTGCCTTATGAGAAAAGAGGTATAACTCCCTGAGTGGAATGCACACATAACAAAGCAGTTTCTCAGAAAGCTTCTCTCCGGTTTTTGTCAGAAGATATTTCGACTTTCCCCATAGTCCTGAATGTGCTCCCGAAGGTCCCTTCATCGATTCATCCATGACAATGTTTCCAAGCTGCATAAGTTAAAGAAAGCTTTATCTATGTGAAATGAATAGACATTGCAAAAAGCAGATCCACAGAAATCTTCTTTCCACTTTTTACTTTAGATATTTCTTCTTTCACCATAGTCCTGACTGTGCTCCTGAATGTCCCTTCGCGGATCCATCCATGACAGAGTTTCCAAGCAGCGTAATGTAAAGAAAGCTTTATCTATGTGAGGTGAATACAAATAGCACAGAGCAGTTTCACAGAAAGCTTCTTTCCAGTTTTTGTCTGAGGCTATTTCTCCTTTCTCCATCTGCGTCAATATGCTACCAAGTATCCCTTGGTACCTTTTTCTCCAAAAGGTCTTCAGTTATGCTGTATGAGAAGAGAAGTATAACACTGTGAGTGGAATACACATGTCACAAAGCAGTTCCTCGGAAAGCTTCTCTCCATTTTCGGTCTGAACATATTTCCTTTTTCAACCTAACCCTCAAAGTGGTCCCGAATATCCCTTCACACGCTAAACATAAACAGGGTCAGAAAACTGCTCAATGAAAACAGAGTTAAAACTGAGCGAGAGGAATTAAAAAGACACAGAGCAGTTTCACAGAAAGCACCTTTCTGGATTTCCCTGAGGATATTTCTATCTCCATATTCCAAGGAGCATTCCCAAATGTCCTTCCTCAGATTACACACAAACAGTGATTTCAAACTGCTCAATCCAAACAGTAGTTTAACTCTTTGAGTCCAATACACACATCACAAAGCAGTTTCTCTGAAACCTTCTCTCCAGTTTTTATCTGAAGTTATGTCCTATTTTCCCACAGTCCTGAATGTGCTCCCAAATGTCTCTTCGCGAATTCGTCCATGACGCAGTTTCAAAACTGCGTTATAGAAAGTTTTATCTCTTAGAAATGAATAGACATATCTATCACAAAGCAGTTTCACGGAAAGCTTCTTTCCAGTTTTTGTCTGAGGAGATTAACTTTTCCAGCATAGCCATCCATATACTCCCGAATGTCCCCTGGTAGCTTTTTCTGCAGACAGGATTCCCCAATCCTCTATAAGAAGAAAAGTATAACTCTGTGAGTAGAATGCATACGTCACAAAGCAGCTCCTCGGAAATCTTCCCTCCAGTATCTATCTGAAGATATTTCCGTTTTCACGGAAACCTCAAAGCACTCCCGAGTATCCCTCAGCTGAGAAACCTAAAACAGTGTTAGAATACTGCTTAATGTAAACAGAAGGTTAATTGTGCAAGTGTAATTCCCATGACTTAGAGCAGTTTCACAGAAAGTTTCCTTCTGGTTGTTATTGGAGGGTATTTCTTTTTCAACATATTCTTAAGAGCGTTCCAAAATGTCCTTTCTCAGGTTCCACAGAAACAGTGATTTCAAACTGCTCTATCCAAAGAATGATTTAACTCTATGAGATGAATACACACATCACAAAGTAGTGGCTCCGGAAGCTTCTCTCCAGTTTTCATCAGAAGACGTTTCCTATCTCACCACAAACCTCCATGGAAAACTTAATATCCCTTCACAGATTCCTAAAATACAGAGTTTCCAAACTGGGCAACGTAGTGTAAGCTTTAACTCTCTGAAATGAATGAACACGTCAGAGAGCAGTTTCTTGGAACACTTCTTTCTGGGTTTTATTTCAGGATATTTCACTTTTCACCATAGAGTTCAATGAGCTGCAAAATCTCACTTTTTCAGTTTTACAGGAACAGTGTTCAAACACTGCCTTATGAGAAAAGAAGTATAACTCCCTGAGTGGAATACACACATCACAAAGGAGTTTTTCAGAATGCTTCTCTCCAGTTTTTATCTGAAATTATCTCGTATTTCCCCATAGGCCTGAATGTGCTCCCGAATATTCTTTCATGAACCCGTCCATGATGCAGTTCAAAACTGCGTAATAAAAAGAAAGTTATATCTATGTGAGATGAATAAACATATCAAACACAAAGCAGTATCACAGAAAGCTTCTTTCCAGATTTTGTCTGAGGATACTTACTTTCTCACCATAGCCGTCCATATACACCCGAATGCCCCCTAGTAGAATTTTCTCCAAATGGGATTCCTCAATCGTCTATGAGAAGAAAGGAATAACTCTGTGAGTGGAATGCACACGTCACAAAGCAGGTCCTTGGAAATATTCTCTCCAGTATCTATCTGAAGGCATTTCCTTCTTCACCATAAGTCCCAAACTACTGACAAGTATACCTTAGCTAACCTAAAACAGTGTTAAAATGCTGCTCAATGAAAACAGAAGCTTAAATGTGCAAGTGAAATTCACGTGACCTAGAGCATTTTCACAGAAATTTTCCTTCTGGTTTCTATCGGATGGTATTTCTTTTTCTTTATATTCCTAAGAGCGTTCCCAAATGTTCTTTCTCAGGTTCCACAGAAACAGTGATTTCAAACTGCTCTATCCAAAGAATGATTTAACTCTATGAGAAGAATACAAACATCACAAAGCAGTTTCTCTGAAAGCTTCTCTCCAGTTTTCATCGGAAGACGTTTCCTTTCTCACGAGAAGCCTCTGGGCGCCACTTAATATCCCTTCACAGATTCCTCAAAGACAGAGTTTCCAAACTTTGCAACGTAGTGTAAGCTTTAACACTCTGAAATGAATGCACACGTCAGGGATCGGTTTCTTGGAACCCTTGTTTCAGGGTTTTATTTCAAGATATGTCACTTTTCGCCATAGTCTTCAATGCGCTGCAAAATATCACTTTTTCAGTTTTACCGGAACAGTGTTCAAACACTGCCTTATGAAAAAAACGGTATAGCTCCCTGAGTGGAATGCACACATCACAAAGTAGTTTCTCAGAAAGCTTCTCTCCAGTTTTTATCTGAAGATATCTCCTATTTCCCCAAAGGCCCGAATGTGCTCCCGAATATCCCTTCGTGGATCCTTCCATGACGTAGTTTCAAAAGTGCGAAATAGAAAGAAAGTTTTATCTATGTGAGATTAACAGACATATCTATCACAAAGGAGTTTCACAGAAAGCTTTTTCCAGTTTTTGTCTCAGGATATTTCCTTTTTCACCATAGCTGTCCATACACTCCCGAATGTCCCCTGGTAGCATTTTCTCCAAACGAGATCCCCAGTCCTCTATGAGAAGAAATGTATAACTCTTTGAGTGGAGTGCAAACATCACAAAGCAGCTCCTCGGAAAACTTCTCTCCAGGATCTCTCTGAAGATGTTTCCATTTTCACCATAAGCCTCAAAGTGCTCCCAAGTATCCCTTAGCTGACTAACCTAAAACAGTGTTAGAATACTGCTCAATGAAAATGGAAGCTTAACTGTGTGAGTGGCATTCACATGACATGGAGCTCTTTCACAGAAAGATTTTTCTGGTTTTTATCGGAGGGTATTTCCTTTTCAGCACATTCTTAAGAGCGTTCCCAAATGTCCTTTCTCAGGTTCCACGAAAGAGTGATTTCAAACTGCTCAATCCAAAGAATGATGTAACTCTGTGAGATGAATCCACACATCACAAAGCAGTTGCTCAGAAAGCATCCCTCCAGTTTTCAACGGAAGATATTTCCTTACTCGTCACAGTACCCGGTTGCCACTTAATATTCCATCGCAGAATCTTCAAAGACTGACTTTTCAAACTACGAAATGTAGAGTAAGCTTTAACTCTCTGAAGTGAAGGCACACGTCAGAGAGCAGTTTCTTGGAACACTTCTTTCTGGGTATTTTTTCAGGATAGTTCACTTGTCACCATAGTTTTCCAGGCACTCTGAAATATTACTTTTTTGGTTTTATAGGAACAGAGTTCAAACACTGCGTTATGAGACAAGAGGTATAACTCCCTGAGTGGAATGTACACATCACAAAGCAGTTTCTCAGAAAGCTTCTATCCACTTTTAATCTGAAGATATCTCCTTTTTCACTGTAGGCCTGAGTATGCTCCCAAACACTCCTTCGTGGATCCGTCTATGACGGAGTTTCCAAACTTCATAATATAAGGAAAGTTTTATCTATGTGAGATGAATAAACGTATCTATCACAAAGCAGTTTCACAGAAATCTTCTTTTCAGTTTTTGTCTCAGGATATTTCCTTTTTCACCATAGCTGTCCCTATAGTCCCGAATGTCCCTTGGTAGCTTTTCCTCCAAAAGGCATTCCCCAATCCTCTATGAGAAGGAAAGTATAATTCTGTGAGTGAAATGCACATGTCACAAAGCGATTCCTCAGAAAGCTTCTCTCCATTTGCTATCTGAACACATTTCCTTTGTCACTGTAAGACTCAAAGTGCTTCTGAATATCCCTTCGCACGCTAAAGATAAACAGTGTTAGACAATTCTTCAATGAAAAGGGAAGTTTAACTGAGTGAGAGAAATTCACACAACACAGCCACTTCACAGAAAGCTTCCTTCTGGTTTTCATCTGAGGATATTTCTTTCTGCATATTCCAAAGAATGATCCCAAATGTCCTTCCTGAGATACCACAGAAAAAGGGATTTCAAACTGCTCAACCCAAGGAATGGTTTAACTCTATGAGATGAATACACACATCACAAAGAAGTTGCTCAGAAAGCTTCTCTCCAGTTATCATGGGAAGACATTTCCTTGCTCACCACAGGCCTCTGGGGCACCACTTAATATCCCTTCGCATATTCCTCAAAGACTGAGTTTGCAAATTGGGCAATGTGGAGTACGCTTTAACTCTGTGAAGTGAATGCACATATCTGAGAGCAGTTTCTTGGAATGAATCTTCCTGGGTTTTAGTCAGGATATTTCTTTTTTTTTTTTTTTTTTTTTTTTGAGACAGAGTCTGGCTCTGTCGGCCGGGCTGGAGTGCAGTGGCCGGATCTCAGCTCACTGCAAGCTCCGCCTCCCGGGTTTACGCTATTCTCCTGACTCAGCCTCCCGAGTAGCTGGGACTACAGGCGCCCGCCACCTTGCCCGGCTAGTTTTTTGTATTTTTTAGTAGAGACGGGGTTTCACCGTGTTAGCCAGGATGGTCTCGATCTTCTGACCTCGTGATCCGCCCGTCTCGGCCTCCCAAAGTGCTAGGATTACAGGCTTGAGCCACCGCGCCTGGCCTGGATATTTCATTTTTTGCCATAGTCTTCAATGCACTGCAAAGTATCACATTTTCAGTTCTACAGGAACAGTGTTCAAACACTGCCTTATGAGAAAAGAGGTAAAAATCCCTGAGTGGAATGCACACATCACAAAGCAGTTTCTCAGAAAACTTCTCTCCCGTGTTTATCTGGAGATATTTCCTATTACTCCGCAGGCCTGAATGTGCTGCTGAATGTCCCTTCGCGAATCCGTCCGTGATGCAACTTCAAATCTGCGTAATAGAAAGAAAGATTTATCTATGTGAGATGAATAGACGTATTGATCACAAAGCAATTTCACAGAAAGCCTCTTTCCAGTATTTGCCTGAGGATACTTACTTTTTCACCATAGCCATCCATATACTCCCGAATGTTCCCAGTAGCGTTTTCTCCAAACGGGATTCCCCAATCCTCTTTCAGAAGAAAAGTATAACTCTGAGAGTGAAATGTCCACATCACAAGGCAGCTCCTCAGAAATCTTCTCTCCAGTATCTATCTGAAGACATTTTCGTTTTCACCATAAGCTTCAGAGTGCTCCAAAGTATCCCTTAGCTGACTAACCTAAAAGAGTGTTAGAATACTGCTCAATGTAAACAGAAGATTAACTATGTGAGTGAAGTTCATGTGACCTTGAGCAGTGTCACAGAAAGTTTCCTTCTGGTTTCTATCGCAGGGTATTTCTTTTTCAGCATATTCCTAAAAGCGTTCCCAAATGTCCTTTCTCAGGTTCCACAAACAGTGATTTCAAACTGCTCAATCCAAGGAATGATTTAATTCTATGAGATGAATACACACATCACAAAGCAGTTTCTCTGAAAGCTTCTCTCCAGTTTTCATCGGAAGATGTTTCCTGTCTCACCACAGGCCTCTGGGCACCACTTAATATCCCTTCACTGATTCCTCAAAGACAGAGTTTCCAAACTGGGCAACATAGTGTAAGCTTTAACGCTCTGAAATGAATGCACACGTCAGAGAACAGATTCTTGGAGCGCTTCTTTCTTGGTTTTATTTCAGGACATTTCACTTTTTGCCATAGTCTTCAGTGCACTGCAAAATATCACTTTTTCAGTTTTACAGGCACAGTGTTCAAATACTGCCTTATGAGAAAAGAGGTATAACTCCCTGAGTGGAATGTACACATTAGAAAGCAGTTCCTCAGAAAACTTCTCTTAAGTATTTATCTGAAGTTATCTCCTATTTCCCCACAGGCCCGAAAGTGCTCCCAAATGTCCTTTTGCGAATCCGTCCATGACGAATTTTCAAAAGTGCATAATAGAAAGGAAGTTTGATCTATGTGAGATGAATAGACATATGTACCACAAAGAAGTTTCACATAAAGCTTCTTTTCAGTTTTTGTCTGAGGATACTTCCTTTTTCACTGTAGCCACCCATATACTTCTGAATGTCCCCTGGTAGCTTTTTCTGCAAATGGGATTCCCCAATCCTCTCAGAGAAGAAAAATATAACTCTGTGAGTGGAGTGCACACGTCACAAAGCAGCTCCTCGGAAATCTTCTCTCCAATATCTATCTGAAGATATTTCCATTTTCATAGGAGCCTCAAATGCTAATGAGTATCCCTTAGCTGACTAACCAAAAACAGTGTTAGAATACTGCTCAACGAAAACCGAAGCTTAACTATGCAAGTGGACTTCACGTGACCTAGAGAAGTTTCACAGAAAGCTCCTTCTGGTTTTTATCGGAGGGTATTTCTTTATCAGCATATTCCTAAGCATGTTCCAAAATGTCCTTTCTCAGGTTCCACAGGAACAGTGATTTCAAACTGCTCAATCCAAGAATGATTTAACTCTATGAGCTGAATGCATACATCACAATGTTGTTGCTCAGAATCCTTCTCTCCAGTTTTCATCAGAAGACGTTTCCTTTCTCACCACAATCCTCCAGGCGCCATTAATATACCTTTACAGATTCCTCAAAGACAGAGTTTCCATACTGGGCAACGTAGTGTAAGCTTTAACTCGCTGAAATGAATACACACGTCAGAGAGCAGTTTCGTGCAACACTTCTTTCTGGGTTTCATTTCCGGATTTTCACCTTTCACCAGAGTCTTCAATGCGCTGCAAAATATCACTTTTTCAGTGTTATAGGAACAGTGTTCAAACACTGCTTTGTGAGAAAAGAGCTATAACTCCCTGAGTGGAATGCTTACATCACAAAATAGTTTCTCAGAAAACTTCTCTCCAGTGTTTATCTGAAGATCTCTCCTTTTTCCTCTTAGATCTGAATGGGCTCCCGAATGCCTGTTCACAAATGTGTCCAAGACAAAGTTTCAAAATTGCATAATAGAAATAAACTTTTATCTATGTGAGATGAATAGACATATGTATCACAAAGCAGTGTCACAGAAAGCTTCTTTCCACTTTTTGTCTGAGGATATTTTCTTTTTCACCATAGCTGTCCATATACTCGCTAATGTCTCCTTGTAGCTTTTTCTCCAAATGGGATTTCCCAGTCCTCTATGAGAACAAAAGTATAACTCTGTGAGTGGAATGCAGACGTCAAAAAGCAGCTCCTCAGAAATCTTCTCTCCAGTATCTCTCTGAAGATATCTCTGTTTTCACCAACAGCCTAAGAGTACTCTCGAGAATCCCTTAGCTGAGTAACCTAAAATGGTGTTAGAATACTGTTCAATGAAAACAGAAGCTTAACTGTGTGAGTGGAATTCATGTACCTAGAGCAGTTTCACAGAAAGTTTCCTTCTGGTTTCTATCGCAGGGTATTTCTTTTTCAGCATATTCCTAAAACTGTTCCCAAGTGTCCTTTCTCAGGTTCCACAAAAACAGTGATTTCAAACTTCTCAATCCAAAGAATGATTTAACTCTATGAGATGAATACATACATCACATAACTGTTACTCAGAATCCTTCTCTCCAGTTTTCATTGGAAGACATTTCCTGTCTCACCACAAGCCTCCGGGCACCACTTAATATCCCTTCACAAATTCCTTAAAGACAGAGTTTCCAACCTGGGTAACATAGTGTAAGCTTTAACTCTCTGATATGAATGCACACGTCAAAGAGCAGTTTCTTGGAATTCTTTTTTCTGGGTTTTATTTCAGGACATTTCACTTTTCACCATAGTCTTCAATGCGTGGCAAAATATCACTTTTTCAATTTTACAGGAACAGTGTTCCAACACTGCCTTATGAGAAAAGAGGTATAACTCCCTGAGTGGAATGCACACATCACAAAGTAGTTTCTCAGAAAGCTTCTCTCCAGTTTTTATCTGGAGATATCTCCTATTTCCCCACACGCCTGAATGTGCTGCCGAATGTCCCTTTGTGAATCCCTCCATGACTCAGTTTCAAAACTGCATAATATAAATAAGTTTTATCTATGTTAGATGAATAGGCATATCTATCACAAAGCAGTTTCAGAGAAAGCTTTTTTCCGGTTTTTGTATAGGGATACATCCCTTTTTCACCATAGCCATCCATATACTCCCGAATGCCCCCTGGTAGCTTTTTCTCCAAACGTGATTCCCCAATCCTCTATGAGAAGAAAAGTATAACTCTGTGAGTGGAATGCACACGTCACAAAGCAGCTCCTCGGTAATATTCTTTCCAGTATCTATCTGAAAAATATTTCTGTTTTCACTGTAATCTTCAAGCGGTCCCGAGTATCCCTTAGCTGAGTAACCTAAAACAGTGTTAGAATACTGTTCAATGAAATCACAGGCTTAACTGTGTGAGTGGACTTCACGTGACCTAGAACACTTTCTTATGGTTTTTATCAAATGGTATTTCTTTCTCAGCATATTCTTAAGAACGTTCCCAAATGTCCTTTCTGAGGTTCCACAGAAACAGTGATTTCAAACTGCTCAATCCACAGAATGATTTAACTCTATGCGATGAAAACACACATCACAAAGCAGTTGCTCTGAAAGCTTGTCTCCAGTTTTCATCGGAAGACATTTCCTTTCTCACCAAAAGCCTCCGAGCACCACTTAATATCCCTTCACAGATACCTCAAAGATGGAGTTTCCAAACTGGGCAATGTAGTGTAAGCTTTAACTCTCTGAAATAAATGCACGCGACAGAGAGCAGTTTTTTGGAAGGCTTCTTTCTGGGTTTTATTTCAGGATATTTAACTTTTCGCCATAGTCTTCAATGTGGTGCAAAATATCACATTTTCAGTTTGCAGGAACAGTGTTCAAACACTGCTTATGAGAAAAGAGATATAACTCCCTGAGTGGAATGCACACATTGCAAAGCAGTTTCTCAGAAAGCTTCTCTCCAGTTTTTAGCTGAAGGTATCTCCTTTTTCATTGTAGGCCTGAATGTGCTCCAGAAATCCCCTTTGCGAATCCATCCATGATGCAGTTTCAAAATTGCGTAATATAAAGAAAATTTTATGTATGTGAGATGAATAGACATATCTTTTTCAAAGCACTTTCACAGAAAGCTTGTTTCCACTTTGTCTGAGGATATTTCCTTTTTCACCATAACGGCCAATAAACTCCCAAATGTCCCCTGGTAGCTTTTTCTCCAGATGCGATTCCCCAATCCTCTATGAGAAGAAAAGTATAACTCTGTGAGTGGAATGCACACGTCACAAAGCAGCTCCTCAGAAATCTTCTCTACAGTATCTATCTGAAAATATTTCCATTTTAACCATAAACCTGAAAGCGCTCCCAAGTATTTCATAGCTGACTAACCTAAAACAGTCCTAGAATACGGCTCAATGAAAACAGAAACTTAACTGTGCGAGTGGACTTCACATGACCTACAGCAGTTTCATAGAAAGTTTCCTTCTGATTTTGACTGGCGGGTATTTCTTTTTCAGCATATTCTTAAGAGCATTCCCAAATGTCCTTTGTCAGCTTCAACAGAAACAGTGATTTCAAACTGCTCAATCCAAAGAATGATTTAACTTTATGAGATGAATACACACATCACAAGGCAGCTGCTCCGACAGCTTCTCTCCAGTTTTCATTGAAAGATGTTTCATTTCGCACCTCAACCTTCCAGGCGCCACTTAATATCCTTTCACAGATTCCTCAAAGACAGAGTTTCCAAACTTTGCAAAATAGTGTAAACTTTAACTCTCTGAAATGAATGCACATGTCAGAGAGCAGTTTCTTGGAACGCTTCATTTTGGGTTTTATTTCATGATATTTCACTTTCCACCATAGGCTTCAACGCGCTGCAAAATAATACTTTTTCAGTTTTACAGGAACAGTGTTCAAACACTGACTTATGAGAAAAAGGTATAAGTCCCTGAGTGGAATGCTCACATCAAAAAGCAGTTTCTCAGAAAGCTTCTGTCCAGTTTTCATCAGAAGACGTTACTTTTCTCACCATAAGCCTCCAGGGGCTACTAGTATCTCCTCACAGATTCCTCAGAGTTTCCAAACTGGGCAACGTAGTTTAAGCTTCAACTCCCTGAAATGAATGAACTAGTCAGAGAGCAGTTTCTTGGAACACTTCTTTCTGTGTTTTATTTCACGACATTTCACTTTTTGCCATAGTCTTCAATGCACCGCAAAATATCAATTTTTCAGGTTTACAAGAACAGTGTTCAAACCTGCCTTATGAGAAAAGAGGTGTAACTCACTGAGTGGAATGCGCATATCACAAAGCAGTTTCTCAGAAAGCTTCTATCCATTTTTTATCTGAAGAAATCTCCTATTACCCCACATTCCTGAATGTGCTCCTGAATGTCTCTTCACAAATCCGTCCATGAGGCAGTTTCAAAACTGTGTAATAGAAAGAAAGTTTTATTTATGTGAGATGAATAGTCATATCTATCACCAAACAGTTACACAGAAAGCTTCTTTCCTGTTTTTGTCAGAGGATATTTCCTTTTTCTCCATAGCCATTCATATACTCCCGAATGTCTCCTGATAGCATTTACTCCAAACCAGATTACCCAATCCTCTATAAGAAGAAAGGTATAACTCTGTGAGTGGAATGCACATGTCACAAAGCAGTTTCTTGGAAATCTTCTCTCCGTATCTATTTGAAGATATTTCCATTTTCACCATAAGCCTCAATGCGTTCCCTATTATCTCTTAGCTGACTAAACGTAAACAGTGTTAGAATACTGTTCAATGAAAAAACAAGCTTAACTCTGTGAGCGGACCTCAAATAACCTATAGCAGTTTCACAGAAAGATTCCTTCTGGTTTTTATTGGAGGGTATTTCTTTTTCAGCATATTCTTAAGAGCATCCCCAAATATTCTTTCTCAAGTTCCACAGAAACACTGATTTCAAACTGCTCAATCCAAAGAATGATTTATCTCTATGAGATGAACACACACAGCACAAAGCAGTTGCTCTGAAAGCTTCTCTCCAGATTTCATCGGAAGGCATTTCCTTTCTCACTGCAAGCCTCTGGGTGCCATTTAATATCCCTTCACAGATTACTCAAAGACAGAGTTTCCAAACTGGGCAACGTAGTGTAAGCTTTAACTCTCTCAAATGAATGCACACGTCAGATAGCAGTTTCTTGGAATGCTTCTTTCTAGGTTTTATTCCGGATATTTGACTTTTCACCGTAGTCTTCAAGGCGCTGCAAAGTGTCACTTTTTCCATTTTGCAGAAACAGTGTTGAAACACAGCCTTATGAGAAAAGAGGTATAACTTCGAGTGGAATGCACGCATCACAAAGCAGTTTCTCAGAAAGCTTCTCTCCAGTTTTTACCTGAAGATATCTCCTTTTTCCCCAGAGGCATGTATGTGCTCCCAAATGTCCCTTCGGGAATCCATACATGACGCAGTTTCAAAACTGCGTATTAGAAAGAAAGTTTTATCTATGTGAGATGAATAGAGATATCTATCACAAAGCAGTTTCACAGAAAGCTTCTTTCCAGTTTTTGTCTGAGAATATTTCTTTCTTCACCATAACAGTCCAAATAATCCCGAATGTCCATGGTAGCTTTTTTTCAAATGTCTTCAATGTGCTGCAAAATATCACTTTTTCAGTTTTACAGGAACAGTGTTCAAACACTGCCTTATGAAAAAAGAGGTATAACTCCCTGAGTGGAATGCACACATCACAAAGCAGTTTCTTAGGAAGCTTCTCTTCAGTTTTTCTCTGAAAATATTTCCTATTTCCTCACAGGCCTGAATGTGCTCCTGAATCTCCCTTCGCGAATCCATTTTTGACACAGTTTCAAAACTGCTTAATAGAAAGGAAGTTTTATCTATGTGAGATGAATAGACATATTTATCACAAAGCAGTTTCACAGAGAGCTTCTTTCCAGTTTTTGTCTGAGGATATATCCTCAGACACGTTTCTAGGTCATGTGGACTTCATGTGACCTAGAGCAGTTTCACAGAAAGTTTCCTTCTGGGTTTTATCGGAGGGTATTTCCTTTTAAGCATATTCTTAAGAGTGTTCCCAAATGTCCTTTTTCAAGTTCCACAGAAACACTGATTTCAAACTGCTGAATACACAGAATGATTTAACTTTATGAGATGAATACACACATCACAAAGTAGTTCCTCCGAAAGTTTCTCTGCAGTTTTCATCAGAAGACGTTTCCTTTCTCAGCACAAACCTCCATGAGCCACTTTATATCCCTTCACAGATTCCTCAAAGACAGAGTTTCCAAACTGTACAACGTAGTGTAAGCTTTAACTCCCTGAAATGAATGCACACGTCAGAGAGCAGTTTCATGCAATGCTTCTTTCTGGTTTTGTTTCCAAATTTTCACTTTTTGCCCTAGTCTTCTATGCGCTGCAAAATATCACTTTTTCAGTTTTACAGGAACAGTGTTCAAACACTGCCTTACGAGAAAAGATGTATACGTCCCTGAGTGAAATTCACACCTCAGAAAGCAGTTTCTCAGATAATTTCTCTCCAGTTTTTAGTTGAAGATATTTCGTATTATCCCACTGGCCTGACTGTACTCCCAAAATTCACTTCTCAAATCTGTACATGACACAGTTTCAAAGCCGCATGATAGAATGAAAGTTTTACCTATGTGACATGAATAGACATATCTATCACAAAGCAGTTTCACAGAAAGCTTCTTTCCAGTTTTGGTCTGGGGATATTTCCTTTTTCACCTTAGCCAACCGTATACTCCTGAATATCCCCTGGTACCTTTTTCTCCAAACAGGGTTACCCAATCCTCTGTGAAAAGAAAAGTATAACTCTGTGAGTGGAATGCACACGTCACAAAGTAGCTCCTTGGAAATCTTCCCTCCAGTATGTATCTGAAGATATTTCCATTTTCACCGTAAGGATCAAAGCACTCCTGAGTATTCATTGGCTGACTAACCTAAAACAGTGTTAGAATACTGCTCAATGAAAACAGATGCTTAAATGCACGAGTGCATCCCACATGACTTAGAGCAGATTCACAGAAAGCTTCCTTGTGGTTTCTATCAGAGGGTATTTGTTTTTCAGCGTATACTTAAGAGCGTTCCCAAATGTCCTTTCTCAGGGTCCACGGAAACAGTGATTTCAAACTGCTCAATCCAAACAATGATTTAACTCTATGAGATGAATACACACATGACAAAGCATATGCTCTGAAAGCTTCTCTCCAGTTTTCATCGGAAGACATTTCCTTTCTCACCACAAGCCTCTGTGCTCCACTTAATATCAGTTCCCAGATATCTCAAAGACAGAGTTTCCAAACTGGGCAACGTAGTGTAAGCTTTAACTCTCTGAAATGAGTGCACACGTCAGAGAGCAGTTTCTTGGAACTCTTCTTTCTGGATTTTATTTTGGCATAGTTCACTTTTCGCCATAGTCTTCAATGCACTGCAAAATCTCACTTTTTCAGTTTTACAGGAACAATGTTCAAACACTGCCTTATGTGAAAAGAGGTATAACTCCCTGAGTGGGATGCACACATCACAAAGCAGTTTCTCAGAAAGCTTCTCTCCAGTTTATCTGGAGATATCATGTTTCCACACAGGACTGCAGGTGCTCCTGAATGTCCCTTCGCTAATCCGTCCATAATGCAGTTTCAAAACTGCGTAATAGAAAGAAAGTTTTATCTATGTGAGATAAATAGACATATACATTACAATGCAGTTTCACAAAAAGCTTCCTTCCAGTGAGAATATTTCCTTTTCACCATAGTTGTCCCTATAATCCCAAATGTCCCCTGGTAGCTTTTTCACCAAGCGGGATTCCCCAATCCACTATAAGAAGAAAACAAAACTGTGTGAGTGGAATGCCCACTTCACAAAGCAGCTCCTCAGAAATCTTCTCTCCTGTATCTATCTGAAGATATTTCCGTTTTCATCAAAGCCTCAAAACTCTCCCGAGTATTACTTACCTGACTAACCTTAAACAGTGTTTGAATACTGCTCAATGAAAACAGAAATAGAACTGTGCGAGTGGAATTCACATGACCTAGAGCAACTTCACAGAAAGTTTCCTTCTGGTTTTCATTGGAGGGTATTTCTTTTTCAGCACATCCTTAAGTGCGATCCCAAATGTCATTTCTCAGGTTCCACAAAAAGAGTGATTTGAAACTGCTCTATCAAAAGAATGATTAACCTCTAAGAGATGAACACACACATCCCAAAGGAGTTGCTCCAAAAGCTTCTCTAAAGCTTTCATTGAAAGGTGTTTCCTTTCTCACCGCAAGCCTCCAGGCACCACTCAACATCTCTTCACACATTCCTCAAAGACAGAGCTTCCAATCTGAGCCACGTAGGGTAAGCTTTAAATCTCTGAAATAAATGCACACTGCAGAGAGCAGTTTCTTGGAATGCTTGTTTCTGGCTTTTATTTCAGGATATTTCACTTTGTGCCATAGTCTTCAATGTGCTGGATAGTATCAATTTTTCAGTTTTAAAGGAAGAGTGTTCAAACACTGCCCTATGAGAAAAGAGGTAAAACTCCTCGAGTGGAATGCACACATCACAAAGCAGTTTCTCAGAAACCTTCTCTCCAGTTTTTACCTGAATATATTTCCTATTTTCCCACAGGCCTGAATGTGCACCCAAACGTCCCTTCGCGAATCCGTCCATGATGCCGTCTGAAAACTGCTTAAGAGGAAGAAATTTTTATCTATGTGAAATGAATAGACATATATATCCAAAGCAGTTTCAGAGAAAGCTTCTTTCCAATTTTTTTCTGAGGCTCTTTTCCTTTTCACTTTAGCCATACATATACTCCTGAATATCCCCTGATATCTTTTCCTCCCAACGGGATTCCTCAATCCCCTATGAGAAGAAAAGTATAGCTCTGTGAGTGGAATGCACTCATCACAAAGCAGCTCCTCAGAAATCTTCTCTCCAGAATCTATCTGAAGATATTTCGGTTTTCACCTTAAGCCTCAAGGTGCTCCCGAGTATCCCTTAGGTGACTAACCTAAAACAGTGTTAGAATACTGCTCAATGAAAACAGAAACTTAACTGTGCAAGTGGACTTCACGTGACCTAGAGCAGTTTCACAGAAAGTTTCCTTCTGGGTTTTATCGGGGGGTATTTCTTTTTCAGCATATTCTTCAGAGCCATCCCAAATGTCCTTTCTGAGGTTCCACAGAAACAGTGATTTCAAACTGCTCAATCCAAAGAATGATTTAACTCTATGAGGTGAATACACACATCATGAAGCAGTTGCTCCAAAAACTTCTCTCCAGTTTTCATCAGAAGACGTTTCCATTCTCACCACAAGACTCCGGGAGTCACTTAATATCCCTTTACAGATTTCTCAAAGACAGAGTTTCCAAACTAGGCAACGTAGTGTAAGCTTTAAATATCTGAAATGAATGCACACGTCAGAGAGCAGTTCCTGGAACACTTCTTTCTGGGTTTTATTTCAGGTTATTTCACTTATTCCCATATTCTTCAATGCGCAGCAAAATATCACATTTTCAGTTTTTCAGACACAGTGTTCAGACACTGCCTTATGAGAAAAGAGGTATAACTCCCTGAGAGGAAGGTACACATCACAAATTACTTTCTCAGAAAGCTTCTCTCCAGCTTTTATCTGAAGATATTTCCTATTTCCCCACAGGCCTCAATGTGCTCCCGAATGTCCCTTCGCGAGACCGTCCATAACGACATTTCAAAACTGAGTAATAGAAAGAAAGTTTTATCTATGTGAAATGAATAGTCATATCTATCACAAAGCAGTTTCACAAAAACCTTCTTTCCAGTTTTTGTCTGAGGATATTTCCTTTTCAACTATAGCCTTCCATATACTACAAAATATTCCCTGGTAGCTTTTTCTCCAAACGGGATTCCCCAATCTTCTATGAGAAGAAAAGTATAACTCTGTGAGTGGAGTGAACACGTCACATAGCAGCTCTTCGGAAATCTACTCTCCAGTATCTATCTGAAGATATTTTCGTTTTCACCATAAGCCTCAAAGCATTCCCAAGTATCCCTTAGCTGACTTACCTAAAACAGTGCTAAAATACTGCTCAATGAAAACAGAAGCTTAACTGTGCGAGTGGAATTCATGTGATCTAGAGCAGTTTCACAGAAAGCTTCTCTCCAGTTTTCAGTCGGAAGACGTATTTCTTTCTAGCACATTTACAATGTCCTTTCTCGGGCGCCACTTAAACAGTCCCTTCACAGATTCCTCAAAGACAGAATTTCCATACTGGGAAACACAGTGTATGTTGAACTCTCTGAAATGAAAGCACACGTCAAAGAGCAGTTTCTTGAACTCTTCTTTCTGGGTTTTATTTCAGGATACTTTTCACCACAGTCTTCAATGCGCTGCCAAATATCACTTTTTCAGTTTTACAGAAGAGAGTTCAAACACTGCCTTATGAGAAAAGAGGTATATATCCCTGAGTGAAATGCAAACATCAAAAAGCAGTTTCTCAGAAAGCTTCTCTCCAGTTTTTATATGAAAATATTTCCTATTTCCCCAGAGGCCTGAATGTGCTCCCAAATGTCCCTTCGTGAATCCATCCATGACAGAGTTTCCAAACTGTGTAATAGAAAGTTTTATCTCTGTGAGATGAATAGATATATCTACCACAAGGCAGTTTCACAGAAAGTTTCTTTCCAGTTTTTGTCTGAGGATATTTCCAATTTCACCACAGTCGTCCATATACTGCTGAATGTCCCTTGGTAGCTTTTTCTCCAAAAGAGATTCCCCAATTCTCTTAGTGAAGAAAACTATAACTCTGTGAGTAGAATACACATGTAACAAAGCAGTTACTCAGAAAGCTTCTGTCCAGTTCCCATCTAAAGGTATTTCCTTTTTCACCATAAGCCTCAAAGTGCTCCCTAATATCCCTTCACACACTAAACAAAAACAGCGTTAGAATACTGCTCATTGAAAAGACAAGCTTAACTGTGCAAGCAGAATTCACATGACAGAGAGCAGTTTCACAGAAAGCTTCCTTCTGGTTTCTATCTGTGGTTATTTCTTTTTCAGCATATTCTAAAGGACATTCCCAAATGTCTTTTCTCAAATTCCTCAGAAACAGTGTTTTCAAAGTGCTCAATCCAAAGAATGATTTAACGCTATAAGATGAATACAAACATCACAAAAGGGTGGCTTCGAAAGCCTCTCTCAAATTTTCAACGGAAGAGATTTCCTTGCTCATCGCAGGCCTACAGTTGCCACTTAATATCCCTTCACAGAATCCTCAAAGACAGACTTTCCAAACTGGAAAATGTAGAGTATGCTTTAACTCTGTGAAATGAATTGACATGTCAGAGAGCAGTTTCTTGGAATACTTCTTTCTGGGTTTTATTTGACGATATTTCACTTTTCACCATAATCATCACTGTGCTCCTAGTATCCCTTTTTTTGGTTTTACAGGAACATTGTTTAAACTGTGCCCTAGGAGAAGAAAGTTATAATTCCATGAGTGGCATGAAAACATCACCAAGCAATTTCTCAGAAGGCTTCTCTCCAGTTTTTATCTGACGATATTTCCTTTTTCACCATAGGCCTGAATGTTATCCTGAATATCTGTTCACAGATCCATCCATGATGGAGTTTCCAAGCTTTGTAATGTAAAGAAAGCTTTATCTATGTGAGACGAATAAACATAGCAAAAAGTAGATTCACAGAAAGTTTCTTAGCAGTTTTTATTATTATTTTTTATTTATTTTATTTATTTATTTATTTATTTATTATTATACTTTAAGTTCTAGGGTACATGTGCATAACGTGCAGGTTTGTTACATATGTATACTTCTGCCATGTTGCTGTGCTGCACCCATCAACTCGTCAGCACACATCAACTCGTCATTTACATCAGGTATAACTCCAAATGCAATCCTTCCTCCCTCCCCCCAACCCCCTCCCCATGATAGGCCCCGGTGTGTGATGTTCCCCTTCCCGAGTACAAGTGATCTCATTGTTCAGTTCCCACCTATGAGTGAGAACATGTGGTGTTTGGTTTTCTATTCTTGTGATAGTTTGCTAAGAATGATGGTTTCCAGCTGCATCCATGTCCTTACAAAGGATACAAACTCATCCTTTTTTATGGCTGCATAGTATTCCATGGTGTATTATGTGCCACATTTTCTTAATCCAGTCTGTCACTGATGGACATTTGGGTTGATTCCAAGTCTTTGCTATTGTGGATAGTGATGCAATAAACATACGTGTGCATGTGTCTTTATAGCAGCATGGTTTATAATCCTTTGGGTATATACCCAGTAATGGGATGGCTGGGTCATATGGTACATCTAGTTCTAGATCCTTGAGGAATCGCCATACTGTTTTCCATAATGGTTGAACTAGTTTACAATCCCCCCAACAGTGTAAAAGTGTTCCTATTTCTCCACATCCTCTCCAGCACCTGTTGTTTCCTGACTTTTTAATGATCGCCATTCTAACTGGTGTGAGATGGTATCTCATGGTGGTTTTGATTTACATTTCTCTGATGGCCAGTGATGTTGAGCATTTTTTCATGTGTCTGTTGGCTGTATGAATGTCTTCTTTTGAGAAATGTCTGTTCATATCCTTTGCCCACTTTTTGATGGGGTTGTTTGTTTTTTTCTTGTAAATTTGTTTGAGTTCTTTGTAGATTCTGGATATTAGCCCTTTGTCAGATGAGTAAATTGCAAAAATGTTCTCCCATTCTGTAGGTTGCCTGTTCACTCTGATGGTAGTTTCTTTTGCTGTGCAGAAGCTCTTTAGTTTAATTAGATCCCATTTGTCAATTTTGGCTTTTACTGCCGTTGCTTTTGGTGTTTTAGACATGAAGTCTTTGCCCATGCCTATGTCCTGAATGGTAGTACCTAGGTTTTCCTCTAGGGTTTTTATGGTATTAGGTCTAACATTTAAGTCTCTAATCCATCTTGAATTAATTTTCGTATAAGGAGTAAGGAAAGGATCCAGTTTCAGCTTTCTACTTATGGCTAGCCAATTTTCCCAGCACCATTTATTAAATAGGGAATCCTTTCCCCATTTCTTGTTTCTCTCAGGTTTGTCAAAGATCAGATGGCTGTAGATGTGTGGTATTATTTCTGAGGACTCTGTTCTGTTCCATTGGTCTATATCACTGTTTTGGTACCAGTACCTTGCTGTTTTGGTTACTGTAGCCTTGTAGTATAGTTTGAAGTCAGGTAGCGTGATGCCTCCAGCTTTGTTCTTTTGACTTAGGATTGTCTTGGAGATGCGGGCTCTTTTTTGGTTCCATATGAACTTTTAAGCAGTTTTTTCCAATTCTGTGAAGAAACTCATTGGTAGCTTGATGGGGATGGCAGATATTTCCTTTTTCACCATAGTCCTGAATGTGCTCCTGAATGTCCCGTTGTGGATCCATCCATGACAGAGTTTCCAAGCTCAGTAATGTAAAGGAAGCTTTATATATGTGAGATGAATACACATATCATGGAGCAGTTTCATAGAAAGCTTCTTTCCAGTATTTGTTTGACTCTATTTCCCGTTTCACCATAGGCATCAATATGCTCCCAAATATCACTTGGTAACTTTTTCTCCAAAAGAGCTTGCCCGATGCTGTATGAGAAGAGAGTTATAACACTGTGAGTGAAATGCACACGTCACAAAGCAGTTCCTCAGAAAGCTTCTCTCCAGTTCCGGTCTGAACATGTTTCCTTTTTAACCGTAAGCCTCAAAGTGCTCCCGAATATGCCTTCATATGCTAAACATAAAGAGGGTTAGAAAACTGCTCAATGAAAAGAGAGGCTTAACTGAGTGAGAGGAATTAAGGCGGCACAGAGCAGTTTCACAGAAAGCTTCCTTCTGGAATTTGCCAGAGGATATTTCTTTCTCCATATTCTAAGGAGCATTCCCAAATGTCTTTCCTCAGATTCCACAAAAACAGTGACTTCAAATGGCTCATTCAAAAATGGTTTAACTCTATGAGATGAATACTAACATCACAAAGCAGTTGCTTGGAAAGATTCTCTCCAGTTTTCATCGGAAGACGTTTCCTTGCTCACCAGAAGCCCCTGGGCGCCACTTAATATCCCTTCACAGATTCTGCAAAGACAGAATTTCCAAACTGGGCAATGTAGTGTAAGCTTTACCTCTGTGAAATGAATGCAAATATCAGAGAACAGTTTCTTGGAACACTTCTTTCTGGGCTTTATTTGAAGATATTTCACTTTTCACCGTAGTCTTCAATGCGCTCCGATGTATCACATTTTCGGTTTTACGTTAACAGTGTTCAAACACTGCCGTATAAGAAAAAAGGTAAAACTCGCTGAGTGAAATGCACACACCACGAAGCAGTTTCTCAGAAAGCTTCTCTCCAGTTTTTATCTGAAGATATTTTCTTTTTCACCATAGGCATGAATGTGCTCACAAATGTCCCATGGTGTGTACATCCATAACGGAATTTCCATGCTGCGTAATGTAAAGAAAGCTTTATCTATGTGAGATGAATAAATATAGCAAAAAGCAGATTCACAGAAACTTCTTTCCAGTTTTCATCTGAAGACATTTCCTTTTTCAGCACAGTCCTGATTGTGCTCCCGAGTGTCCCTTCACGGATCCATCCATGACAGAGTTTCCAACCTGCATAATGTAAAGAAAGCTTTATCTATTTGAGATGAATACACATATCACAAATAGTTTCACAGAAAGCTTCTTTCCAGTTTTTATCTGAGGCGATTTCCTTTTTCACTATAAGTGTCAATATGCTCCCGAATATTCCTTCGTACCATTTTATCCAAAATGTTTTCCCAATGCTGTATGAGAAGAGAGGTATTACACTCTGAGTGGATGGACACATCACAAAGCAGTTCCTTGGAAAGATTCGCTCCATTTTCTATCTGAAGATATTTTCTTTTTCCCTGAAAGCCTGAAAGCACTCCCAAATATCACATTCCGTGCTAAATATAAACAGTATGTTAATTGGTCAATGCTAGGGAAGCTTAACTGAGAGAGAGGAATTCACAGGACACACAGTAGTTTCACAGAAAGCGTCCTTCTTCTTTTTATCTGAGGATATTTAATTTTCCATATTGTAAAAAGCGTTCCCAAATGTGCTTCCTCAGATTTCACAGAAACAGTGATTTCAAACTACTCAATCCAAAGAATGGATTATCTCTATGAGATGAATACACACATCACAAAGCAGTTGCTCAGAAATCTTCTTTCCAGTTTTCAACGCAAGACATTACCTTGCTCACCACAAACCTCTGGGAGCCACTTAATATCCCTTTGCAGATTCCTCAAAGACAGCATTTCCTTACTGGGCAATGTAGAGTAAGCTTTAATTCTGTGAAATGGATGCGCATATCAGAGAGCGGTTTCTTGGAACACTTCTTTCTCGGTTTTATTTGAGGAGAGTTCTCTTTTCATCGTAGTCTTCAATGTGCTATGAAATATCACGTTTTCGGTTTTACAGGAACAGTGTTGAAACACTGGCCAATGAGAAAAGAGGTATATCTCCGTGAGTCGAATGCACACATCACAAAGCAGTTTCTGAGAAAGCTTCTCTCCAATTTTTATATGAAGAAATTTCCATTTTCACCATAGGCCTGATAGTACTCCCGAATGTCCCCTTGCAGATCTGTCCTTGACGGAGTTTCCAAACTGTGTAATATAAACAAAGTTTTATCCCTGTGAGATGAATAAACATATCTATCACAAAGCAGTTTCCCAGAAAGCTTCTTTGCCGTTTTTGTTACAGGGTAATTCCTTTTTCACAATAGCCGTCTATATACTCCTGAATGTCCCTTGGTAGCTTTTTCTCCAAAAGGGATTCCCCAATCTTCTATGAGAAAAAAGGTACAACTCTGTGAGTGGAATGCACACGTCACAAAGCAGCTCCTCAGAAAGCTTCTCTCTAGTGTTTATCTGAAGATATTTCCATTTTCACCATAAGCCTCAAAGAGCACCCGAGTATCCCTCTGCAGACTAAACACAGTGTTAGAATACTGCCCAATGAAAAGAGAAGCTTAACTGTGTGAGTGGAAATCACATGACCGAGAGCAGTTTCACTGAAACTGCTTGAAAGCTTCCTTGTGGTTTTTATCTGAGGGTATTTCCTTTTCAGCATATTCTAAAGACCATTTCCAAATGTCCTTTCTCAGACTCCACAGAAACAATGAATTCCAACTGCTCAAACCAAAGAATGATTTACTCTATGAGTTGAACCCACACATCACAAAGCAGTTACTCAGAAAACTTCTCTCCAGTTTTCAACAGAAGAAATTTTCTTGCTCACCATAGGCCCCCGGGCGCCACTTAATAGCTCTTCGCAGATTCCTCAAAGACAGACTTTCCAAACTAGGCAATGTAGAGTAAGCTTTAATTCTGTGAAATGAATGTGCACATCAGAGAACTGCTTCTTGGAAAGTGTCTTTCTAGATTTTATTTGAGGATAGTTCAATTTTCAGCATAGTCTTCAATGTGCTCCGAAATATCACTTTTTCAGTATTACAGGAAACGTGTTCAAACACTGCATTATGAGAAAAGAGGTATAATTCCCTGAGTGGAATGCACACTTCAGAAAGCAGTTTCTCACAAAACTTTTTTCCAGTTTCTATCTGAGATATTTCCATTTTCAAAGCTTCTTTCCAGTTTTTCTCTGCGGATATTTCCTTTTTCACCATAGCCGTCCATATACACCCAGAAGTCCCTTGGTAACTTGTTCTCCAAAAGACATTCCCCAATCCTTTATGAAAAGAGAGGTATAATCCTGGGAGAGAAATGCACAGGTCACAAAACGGTTCCTCGGAAAGCCTCTCTCCAGTATCTCTCTGAACATATTTCCTTTTTCACTGTAGGCCTCAAAGCATTCCCGAATATCCCTTCACATGCTAAACATAAAGAGTGTTAGAAAAGTGTTCCATGAAAAGAGAAGCTTAACTGAGTGAGAGGAATTCATACGACACATAGGAGTTTCACAGAAAGCTTCCTTCTGGTTTTCATCTGAGTATACTTTTCCTCCATATTCCAAAGAACGATGACAAATGTCCTTCCTGAGATACTACAGAAACAGTGATTTCAAAACTGCTCAATCCAAGGAATGATCTAACTCTATGAGATGAATACACACATCACAAACCAGTTGCTCAGAAAGCTTCTCTCCAGTTTTCATGGGAAGACATTTCCTTGCCCACCACAGGCCTCCGGGGCACCACTTAATATCCCTTCGCATATCCCTCAAGGACAGAATTTGTGAACTGGGAAATGTAGAGTACGCTTTAATTCTGTGAAGTGAATGTACATATCAGAGAGCAGTTTCTTGGAATGCTTCTTTCTGGGTTTTACTTGAGAAGAGTTCACTTTTCACCATAGTGTTCAATGCACTCCGAAATAACACATTTTCAGTTTTACAGGAACGGTGTTCAAACACAGCCTTAGGAGAAAAGAAGTATAATTCCCTGAGTGGAATGCAGAGATCACAAAGCAGTATCTCAGAAAGCTTCTCTGCAGTAATTATCGGAAGATATTTCCATTTTCACCATAGTCCTGAATGTGCTCTCAAATGTCCCTTCACAGATCCGTCCATGACAGAGTTTCCAAGCTGCATAATGTAAAGAAAGTTTTATCTACATTAGATGAATACACATATCACAGATGAGTATCACAGAAAACTTCTTTCCAGTGTTTGTCTGAGGCTATTTCCTTTTTTGCCATAGGTGTCATATGCTCCCGAATATACCTTGCTACCTTTTTCTCCAAACTGATTTCCCAATGCTGTATGAGAACAGAGGTATAACACTCTGAGTGGAATGCACACATCACAAAGCAGTTCCTCGGAAAGCTTCTCTCCATTTTCTATCTGAAGATATTTCCTTTTTTATTATATGCCTGAAAGCACTCCCGAATATCCCTTCGAACGCTGAACATAAACAGTATGAAAACTGATCAATGCAAGGGAAGCTTAACTGAGTGAGAGGCATTCACATGACACATAGCAGTTTCACAGAAAGCATCCTTCTTGTTTTTATCTGAGGATATTTAGTTCTCCATATTCTGAAGAGCATTCCCAAATGTCTTTCCTCAGATTCCACAGAAACAGTTATTTCAAACTGCTCAATACAAAGAATGGTTTAATTCTATGACATGAAAACACACATCGCAGAGCAGTTGCTCAGACAGCTTCTCTCCAGTTTTCAAAGGAAGACATTTCCTTGCTCACCACAGACCTCTGTTAGCCACTTAGTATCCCTTTGCAGATTCCTCAAAGACAGAGTTTCCAAACTGGGCAATATAAAGTAAGCTTTAACTCTGTGAAATGAATGCACATATCAGAGAGCAGTTTCTTGGAATGCTTCTTTCTGGGTTTTATTGAGGATACTTCACTTTTTGCCATAGTCTTCAATGCACTCCGAAATAACTTTTTCATTTTTACAGGAACGGTGCTCAAACACTGCCTTATGACAAAAGAGGTATAACTCCCTGAGTCGAATGCACACATCACAAAGCAGTTTCTCAGAAAACTTCTCTCCAGTTTTTATCGGAAGATATTTCCTTTTTCACCATAGACCTGAATGTGCACAAGAAGGTCCTTTTGCGGATCTGTCCATGTGGGAGTATACAAACTGCATAATATAAGGAAAGTTTTATCTATGTGAGATGAATAAACATATCTATCACAAAGCATTTTCACAGAAAGTTTCTTTCCAGTTTTTGTCTGATGATGTTTACTTTTCCACCATAGCCGTCCGTATACTCCAAAATGTCCCTTGGTAGCTTTTCTCCAAAAGGGATTCCCCAATCCTGTATGAGAAGAAATGTATAAATCTGTGAGTGGAACGCACACGTCACAAACCAGTTCCTCGGTAACCTTCTCTCCAGTTTCTATCCGAACATATTTGCTTTTCCGCCATAAACCACAAAGCAGTCCCAAATATCCCTTTGCAGAGTAAACACAGTGTTAGAATTCTGCTCAATGAAAAGAGAAGCTTAACTGTGCGAGTGGAATTCACACGACATAGAGCAGTTTCACAGAAAGCTTCCTTCTGATTTTTATCTGAGGGTATTCCTTTTTCAGCATATTCTAAAGAGTGTTCCCAAATGTCCTCTCTCAGGTTCCACAGAAACAGTGATTTCAAATTGCTCAATCCAAAAAATGGTTTATCTTTATAGGATGAATACACACATCACAAAGCAGTTGCTCAGAAACCTTCTTCCCAGTTTTTAATGGAAAACATTTCCTCACTCACCACAGGCCTCCGTGCCACTTAATATCCCTTTGTAGATTCCTCAAAGACAGAATTTCCAAATAGGGCAACGTAGAGAAAGCTTTAGCTCTGTTATATGAAAGCACATATCACCGAGCTGTGGCTTGGAACACTTCTCTCTGCGTTTTCTTTGAGGATATTTCAATTTCCGCCATAGTCCTCAAAGTGCTCTGAAATGTAACTTTTTATGTTTTACAGAAACAATGTTCAAACACTGCCTTATGAGAAAAGAGTTATAACTCCCTGAGTGGAATGCACACATCACAAAGAAGTTTCTCAGAAAGCTTCTCTCCCGTTTTTATCTGAAGATAATGCCTTTTTCACCATAGGTCAGAATGTGATCCCGAATATCCCTTGTGGATCCATCCATGATGGAGTTTCCAAGCTGCGTAATGTAAAGAAAGCTTTACCTGTGTGAGATGAATAAACATAGCATAAAGCAGATTCACAGAAAGATGCTATTCAGTTTTTATCTGAATATATTTCCATTTTCACCATAGTCCTGAATGTGCCCCCGAATGTCCCTTCGTGGATATGTCCATGACAGAGTTTCCAAGCTGCGTAATGTAATGAAAGCTTTATCTATGTGAGATGAATAAAGATAACAAGAAGCAGATTCACAGAAAGCTTCTTTCCAGTTTTTATCTGAAGATATTTCCTTTTTCATCACACTACTGAATATGTTCCTGAATGTTCCATGGCAGATCCTTCCATGACAGAGTTTACAAGCTGCATACTGTAAAGAAAGCTTTATCTATGTGACATGAATACATATATCACAGAGCAGTTTCACAGAATGCTTCTTTCCAGTTTTTGTCTGAGGCTGTTTCCCTTTTCACAATAGTAATCAATGTGTACCTGGATATCACTTGGTACCTTTTTCTCCAAAAGGGATCCTCCGATGCTGTATGAGAAGAGAGGTATAACACTGTGAGTGGAATGCTCACGTCACAAAGCAGTTCCTTGGAAAGCTTCCCTCCAGTTTCTATCTGAACATATTTTCTTTTTCACCGTAAGCCTCAAAGTGCTCCCGTGTATCTCTTCATACGCTAAGCATGAACAATGTTAGAAAACTGCTCAATGAAAAGAGAAGCTTAACTGAGCGAGAGAAATTCACATGACACACAGCAGTTTCACAGAAAGATTCCTTCTGGTTTTTATCAGAGGTTATTTCTTTCTCCATATCCTAAAGATCATTCCCAAATGTCCCTCCTCAGATTCCACAGAAGCAGTGCATTCAAACTGCTGAATCCAAAGAATGATTTCACTCTATGAGATGAATACACACACCACAAAACAGTTGCTCAGAAAGCTTCTCTGCAGTTTTCATTGAAAGATATTTCCTTGCTCACCAGAGGCGAATGGGCACCACTTAATATCCCTTCGCAGATTCCTGAAAGACAGAATTTGCAAACGGGGCAATGTAGAGTAAGCTTTATCTCTGTGAAATGAATGCACATATCCAAGAGCAGTTTCTTGTTACGTTTCTTTCTGGGTTTTATTTGAGGATATATCACTTTTCACATAGTCTTCAATGCGCTCCAAAATATCACTTTTTTTGTGTTACAGGAACAGTGTTCAAACACTGCCTTATGAGAAAAGAGGTATAACACCCTGAGTGGAATACACACATCACAAAGCAGTTTCTCAGAATGCTTCTTTCCAGTTTTTACCTGAATATATTTCCTTTTTTACCATAGACCTGAAAGCGCTTTCAATTATTCCATCATGGATCTGTCGATGACGGAGTTTCCAAACTGCGTAACATAAAGAAAGTTTTATCTATGTGAGATGAATAAACACAGTAAAAAGCAGATTCACAGAAAGCTTCTTTCCAGTGTTTATCTGAAGATATTTCCTTTTTCACCATAGTCCTGAGTTTGCTCCCGAATATCCCTTCGCGGATCCATCCATTGCAGAGTTTCCAAGCTGCAAAATGTAGAGAAAGATTTATCTATGTCAGATGAATACACATATCTAAAAACAGTTTCACAATATGGGTTTCCTAGATGCTGTATGAGAAGAGAGGTACACCACTGTGAGTGGAATGCACACATCACAAAGCAACACATCGGAAAGCCTCTCTCCAGTTTCTATCAGAACATATTTCCTTTTTCACCATAAGCCTCAAAGTGTTCCCGAATACCCCTATGCATGGTAATATATACAGTGTTAGAAACTGCTCAATGAGAAGGGAAGCTTAACTGGGGGAGTGGAATTCACATGACACAGAGAAGATTCACAGGAAGCTTGCTTCTGATTTTTATCTGAAGGTATTTCTTTTTCAGCATATTCTAAAGAGCGTTCTCAAATTTCCTTTCTCAGGTTCCACAGAAACAGTGATTTCAAACTGCTCAATCCAAAGAATGACTTAACTCTACGAGATCAATACACACATCACAAAGCAGTTGCTCAGAATGCTTCTCTCCAGTTTTCAATGGAAGACATTTCCTTGCTCACCACAGGCCTCTGGGAACCACTTAATATCCCTTCGCAGATTCGTCCAAGATGTAGTTTCCAAATTGGGAAATGTAGAGTAAGTTTTATCTCTGTGACATGAATACACATATCAGAGAGCATTTTCTTGGAACGCTTCTTTCTGGGTTTTATTTGAGGATATTTCACTTTACGCTGTAGTCCTCAATGCACTCTGAAATATCACTTTTTCAGTCATACAGGAACAGTGTTCAAACCCTGCTTTATGAGCAAAGTGGCATAAACCTTGAGTGAAATGCACACATCACAAAGCACTTTCTCAGAAAGCCTCTCTCCAGTTTTTATCTAAAGATATTTCCTTTTTTGCCATAGGTCTGAATGTGCTCCTGAATTTTCCTAGTGGATCCATCCATGACGGAGTTTCCAAACTGCATAATATAAAGAAAGTTTTATCTATGTGAGAGAATATATATGTATATCACAAAGCAGCTTCACAGAAAGCTTCTTTCCAGTTTTTGTCTGAGGATATTTCCTTTTTCACAATAACCATACATATACTCCCGAATGTCCCTTGGTAGCTTTTTCTCCAAAAGGGATTCCCAAATCCTCTATGAAAGGAAAGGTATAACACTGTGAGTGAAATGTACAAGTCACAAATCAGCTCCTCTGAAAGCTTCTCTCCAGTTTCCATCTTAAGATATTTCCGTTTTCACCATAAGCCTCATTGCACTCCTAAATATCCCTTAACAGATTATACAGAGCAGTCTCACAGAAAGCTTCCTTCTGTTTTTTATCTCAGGGTATTTCTTTTTCAGCATATTCTAAATAACGTTCCCAAATGTCCTTCTCAGGTTCCACAGAAACAGTGATTTCATACTCTTCAATCCAAAGGATGATTTAACTCTATGAGATGAATGCACACATCACAAAGCAGCTGTTCAAAAAGATTTTCTCCAGGTTTCAACGGAAGACATTTCTTTGCTCACCACAGGCCTCCAGGAGCCACGTAATATCCCATCACAGATTCTTCAAAGACAGAGTTTCCAAACTGGGCAATGTAGAGTAAGCTTTAAATCTTTGAAATGAATGCCCATATCTGAGAGCAGTTTCTTGGAACAATTCTTTCTGAGTTTTATCTGAGGATATTTCACTTTTTGCCATAGTCTTCAATGCACCCCGTAATATCCCTTTTTCGGTCTTACAGGAACAGAGTTTAAACACTGCCTTATGATAAAAGCGGTATAACTGCCTGAGTGGATTGCACACGTCACAAAGCAGTTTCTAAGAAAGCTTCTCTCCAGTTTTTATCTGAAGATATTTCCATTTTCAGCAAAGGCCTGAATGTACTCCCAAATGTCCCTTCGCAAATACGTTCATGACAGAGTATCCAAACTGCATAATGTAAAGAAAGCTTTATCTATGTGAAAGGAATAAACATAACAAAAAGCAGATTCACAGAGATCTTCCTTCCAGCTTTTGTCTGAGGATATTTCCTTTTTCACCATAGCCATCCATGTACTCCCGAATGTCCCTTGGCAGCTTTTTCTCCAAAAGGGATTCCCCAACCCTTTATTAGAAGAGAGATATAACACTGTGAGTGAAATGTAGAGGTCACAAAGCAGTTCCACGGTAAGCTTCTCTCCAGATTCTATCTGAACATATTTCCTTTTACATTGTAAGCCTCAAAACACTCCCAAATATCCCTTCACTCGTTAAACATTAACAGTGTTAGAAAAGTGCTCAATGAAAAGAGAAGCTTAACTGAGTGAGTGGAAATCACACGACACATAGCAGTTTCACAGAAAGATTCCTTCTGGTTTTTATCTGAGGATATTTCATTCTCCATATTCTAAAGAGCATTCTCAAAAGTCCTTCCTCACATTCCACAGAAACAGTCATTTCAAACTGCTCCTTCCAAGGGATGCTTTACCTCTATGAGATAAATACACCCGTCACAAAGCAGTTGCTCAGAAAGATTCTCTCCAGTTTTCAAAGGAAGACATTTCCTGGCTCAACACAGTCCTCCGGACACCACTTAATATAACTTCGCACATTCCTCAAACAGAGACTTTCCAAACTGGGTAACGTAGTGTAAGCTTTAACTCTGTGAAGTGAATACACATATCAGAGAGCAGTTTCTTGGAACGCTTCTTTCTGGGTTTTATTTGAGGATAGATCACTTTTCCCCATAGTTTTCAATGCACTTCAAAATCTAAGTTTTTTGGTTTTACAGGAACAGTGTTCAAACACTGCCTTATGAGAAAAGAGGTCTAACTCCCTGAGTGGAATGCACACATCAGAAAGCAGTTTCTCAGAAAACTTGTCTCTGGGTTTATCTGAAGATCTTTCCTTTTCACTATAGGCCTGAATGTGCTCCCGAATGTCCCTTCATGATTCCGTCCATGATGGAGTTTGCAAGCTGCATAATGTAAAGAAGGCTTTATCTCTGTGAGATGAATAAGCATAGCATAAAACAGATTCAGAGAAAACTTCTTTCCAGTTTTTATCTGAAGACATTTCCTTTTTCACTGTAGTCCAGAATTTTCTCCCGAATGTTCCTTCATGGATCCGTGCATGACAGAGTTTGCAAGCTGTGTAATTTAAAGAAAGCTTTATCTAGGTGAGATGAATACACATAGTACAGAGCAGTTTCAAAGAAAGCTTCTTTCCAGCTTTTCCTTGAGGCTATTTCCCTTTTCACCATATTCGTCATTATGCTCCCAAATATCCCTTGTTATGTTTCTGTCCAAAAGGGCTTCCCCAATGCTGTATGAGAAGAGAGGTGTAACACTGTGAGTGGTTTTCACACGTCACTAAGCAGTTCCTCGGAAAGCTTCTCTCCAGTTTCTATCTGAACATATTTCCTTTTTCACTGTAAACCTCAAAGCTCTCTCAAATACCCCTTCGCACACTACACATAAACCGTGTTTGAAAACTGCTCATTGAAAAGAGAAGCTTAATTGAGCAAGAGAAATTCACTAGACACAGAGCATTTTCACAGAAAGCTTCCTTCTGGTTTTTACCTGAGGATATTTCTTTCTCCATATTCTAAAGACCGTTCCCAACGTCCTTCCTCAGACTCCACAGAACCAGTGATTTCAAACTGCTCTATCCAAAGAATGATTTATATCTATGAGATGAATACACACATCACAAACCAGTTGCTCAGAAAGCTTCTCTCCCGTTTTCATCAGAAGACAAATCTCTGCTCACCACAAGTCGGGGGCGCCACTATATATTCCTTCACAGATTCCTCAAACACAGAATTTCCAAGCTAGGCAATGTAGAGTAATCTTTAACTCTGTGAAATGAATGCACATATAAAAGAGCAGTTTCTTGGAATGCTTCTTCCTGGGTTTTATTTGAGGATATTTCACTTTTTGCCATAGTCTTCAACGATCACTGAAATATCACATTTTTGGTTTCACGGGAATAATATTCAAACACTGCCTGATGAGAAAAGAGGTATATCTCCCTGAGTGGAATGCACACTTCACACAGCAATTTCTAAGAAAGCTTCTCTCAATATTTTGTCCGAAGATATTTCCTTTTTCACCATAGGCTTGAATGTGCTCTCGACTGCACCTTCGCTGATCAGTTAATGACAGAGTTACCAAACTGCATAACATAAAGCAAGTTTTATCTATGTGAGATAAATAAACATAACTATCACAAAACAGTTTCACCCAAAGTTTCTTTCCAGTTTTTCTCTGAGGA
The DNA here is from genome assembly GCF_008728515.1 of Papio anubis. Classification (NCBI taxonomy): domain Eukaryota; kingdom Metazoa; phylum Chordata; class Mammalia; order Primates; family Cercopithecidae; genus Papio; species Papio anubis. Next base: position 287,807 of record NW_022166925.1, on the reverse strand, counting down.
TATTTCCTTTTTCACCATAGCCGACCATATACTCCCGAATGTCCCTTGGTGGCTTTTTCTCCAAAACAGGTTCACCAATCCTCTAAGTGAAGAAATGTATATCTCTGTGAGTGAAATATACACGTCACAAAGCAGCTCCTCAGAAAGCTTCTTCCCGGTTTCCTTCTGAAGATATTTCCGTTTTCACCATAAGCCTAAAAGTGCTATGAATATCACTTCACAGACTAAACAAAAACAGTGTTAGAATACTTCTCAATGAAAAGAGAAGTTGAACTGTGTGAGTGTAATTCACAGGACCAAGAGCAGTTTCACAGAAAGCTTCCTTCTGCTTTTTACCTGAGGGTATTTCTTTTTCAGCATATGCTAAAGACTGTCCCCAAATGGCCTTTCTCAAGTTTCAAAGAAACAGTGATTTCAAACTGCTCATCCAGAGAATGATTTAACTCTATGAGATGAATACACCCATCAAAAAGCAGTTGCTCGGAAAGCTTCTCTCCCATTTTCATCAGAAGACAATTTCTTGTTCACTACAGGCCTTGGGTGCCACTACATATTCCTTCGCAGATTCCTCAAAGACAGAATTTCCAAGCTGAGCAATGCAGTGTAATCTTTAACTCTGAGAAATAAATGCACATATCAAAGAGCCGTTTCTTGGAATGCTTTTTCCTGGGTTTTATTTGAGAATATTTCACTTTTCGCCATAGTCTTCAATGATCTCCAAAATATCACTTTTTCGGTTTTACAGGAACGGTATTCAAACACTGCCTTATGAGAAAAGAGGTATAACTCCCTGAGTGGAATGCACACATCACGCAGCAATTTCTAAAAAATGTTTCCCAATTTTTTGACTGAACATATTTCCTTTATCACCATAGGCCTGAATGTACTCATGAATGTCCCTTCACCAATCCGTCCATGATGCAGTTTCAAAACTGTGTAACATAAAGAAAGTTTCATCTATGTGAGATGAATAAACATATCTATCACAAAGCAGTTTCACACAAAGCTTCTTTCCAGTTTTTCTCTGAGGATATTTCCTTTTTCACCATAGTCGTCCATATACTCCCAAATGTCCCTTGGTGGCTTTTTCTCCAAAAGAGTTTCACCAATCCTCTAAGCGAAAAATATATATCTCTATGAGTGGAATGCACACGTCACAAAGCAGCTCCTTGGAAAGCTTCTTCCCTGTTTCTGTCTGAACATATTTCGGTTTTCACCATAAGCCTCAAAGTGCTAATGAATATCACTTTGCAGACTAAACAAAAACAGTGTTAGAATACTTCTTTTGAAAAGAGAAGTTAAACTGTGTCAGTGGAATTCACACGACCAAGAGCAGTTTCACAGAAAACTTCCTTCTGGTTTTTATCTCAGTGTATTTCTTTTTCAGCATATGCTAAAGACTGTTCCCAAATGGCCTTTCTCAAGTTCCGAAGAAACAGTGATTTCAAACTGCTCAATCCAAAAAATGATTTAACTCTATGAGGTGAATACACACATCACAAAACAGTTGCTCAGAAAGCTTCTCTCCAGTTTTCAATGGAAGACATTTCCTTGCTCACCACAGGCCTCTGGGTGACACTTAATATCCCTTCGCAGATTCCTTAAAAACAGAATTTCCAAACCAGGCAATGTAGAGTCAGATTAAACTCTGTGAAATGAATGCACATATCAGACAGCAGCTTCTTGGAATGCTTCTTTCTGGGTTTTATTTGAGAATAGTTCAATTTTCGCAATAGACCTCAATGCGCTCCGAAATATCACTTTTTCGGTTTTACAGAAACCATGTTCAAACATTGCCTTATGAAAAAAGAGGTATAACTCCCTGAGTGGAATATACACATCACAAAGCCGTTTCTGAGAATGCTTCTCTCCACTTTTTATCTGAAGATATTTCCATTTTCACCATAGTCCTGAATGTGCTTCCCAATGTGCCTTCACGGATCCGTCCATGACAGAGTTTCCAAGATGCATAATGTAAAGAAAGCTTTATCTATGTGAGATGAATATACATATCACAGATGAGTTTCACTGAAAGCTTCTTTCCAGTATTTGTCTGAGGCTATTTCCTTTTTCACCACAGGCGTCAATACGCTCCGGAATATCCTTTGGTCCTTTTTTCTCCAAAATGTTTTCCTGATGCTATATGAGAAGAGAAGTATAACACTCTGAGTGGAATGCACACATCACAAAGCCATTCCTCGGAAAGCTTCTCTCCATTTTCTATCTGAAGATATTTCCTTTTTCACTGTAAGCCTGAAAGCGCTCCCGAATATCCCTTCACACTCTATACATAAACAGTGTGAAAACTGGTCAATGGAAGAGAAGCTTAACTGAGCGAGAGGAATTCACATAACACACAGCAGTTTCACAGAAACCGTCCTTCTTTTTAGTTCCCCATATTCTAAAGAGTATTCCCAAATGTCCTTCCTCAGATTCCAAAGAAATAGTGTTTTCAAAGGGCTCAATACAAAGAATGGTTTAACTCTATGAGATGAATACACACGTTGCAAAGCAGTTGCTCAGAAAGTTTCTCTCCAGTTTTCAAAGGAAGACATTTCCTTGCTCACCACAGTTCTCTGGGAGCCACTTAATATCCCTTCACAGATTACTCAAAGACAGAGTTTCCAAACTGGGCAATGTAATGTAAGCTATAATTCTGTGAAATGAATGCATATATCAGAAAGCAGTTTCTTGGAATGCTTCTTTCTAGGTTTTATTTGAGGAGAGATCTCTTTTCACCATAGTCTTCAATGCGCTACTAAATATCACGTTTTCGGTTTTATAGGAACAGTGTTGAAACACTGCCTTATGGGAAAAGAGGTCTAACTCCCTGAGTGCAATGCACACATCCCAAAGCAGTTTCTCAGAAAGCTTCTCTCCAATTTTTATATGACGAGATTTCCGTTTTCACCATAGGCCTGAAAGTGCTCCCAAATGCCCCTTTGTGGATCTGTCCTTGATGGAGTTTACAAACTGCATAATAAAAGAAAGTTTTATCAATGTGAGATGAATAAGCATATCTATCACAAAGCAGTTTCCCAGAAAGCTTCTTTGCCGTTTTTGTTACAGGGTAATTCCTTTTTCACAATAGCCATCTATATACTCCTGAATGTCCCTTGGTAGCTTTTTCTCCAAAAGGGATTCCCCAATCTTCTATGAGAAGAAAGTTATAACTCTGTGAGTGGAATGCACAAGTCACAAAGCAGCTCCTCAGAAAGCTTCTTTCTAGTGTCTATGTGAAGTTATTTCCATTTTCACCATTAGCCTCAAAGCGCTCCCGAATATCCCTTTGCAGACTAAACACTGCTCACTGAAAAAAGAAGCTTAACTGTGTGTTTGGAAATCACAGGACCGAGAGCAGTTTCACAGAAAGCTTCCTTCTGGTTTTCATCTGAGCATATTTCTTTCTCCATATTCCAAAGAGTGTTCCCAAATATCCTTCCTGAGATGCCACAGAAAGAGTGATTTCAAACTGCTCAATCCAAAGAATGATTTAAGTCTATGAGATGAATACACACATCACAAAGCAGTTGCTCAGAAAGCTTTTGTCCAGTTTTCATGGGAAGACATTTCCTTGCTCACCACAGGCCTCTGGGGTGTCAATTAATATCCCTTCGCATATTCCTCAAAGACAAAGTTAACACACTGGGCAAAGTAGAGTACACTTTAAATTAATGAAGTGAATGCACATATCAGAAAGCACTTTCTTGAAATGTTTCTTTCTGGGTTTTACTTGAGGATAGTTCACTCTTCACCATAGTCTTCAACGTACTCTGAAACATCACTCTTTCTGTTTTGCAGGAACAGTGTTCAAACACTTCCTTATGAGAAAAGATGCATAACTCCCTGAGTGGAATTCACACAGCACAAAGCAGTTTCTCAGAAAGCTTCTCTGCAGTAATTATCTGAAGATATTTCCATTTTCACCAGAGTCCTGAATGTGCTCCCCAATGTCCCTTCACGAATCTGTCCATGACAGAGTTTCCAAGCTGTGTAAATTAAAGAAAGCATTATCATATTCATCTCACATAGATGAATAAACGTAGCAAAAAACAGATTCACAGAAGGCTTCTTTCCAGTTTTTATGTGAACATATTTCCTTTTTCACCATAGTCCTGAATATCCTCCCAAGTGTCCCTTTGTGGATCCGTCCATGATAGAGTTTCTAAGCTGCATAATGTAAAGAAAACGTTATCTATGTGAGATGAATACACATATCACAGAGCAGTTTCATAGAAAGCTTGTTTCCAGTTTTTGTCTGAGGCCATTTCCCTTTTCACCATAGGCATCAACATGCTCCTGAATATCACTTGGTAAGTTTTTCTCCAAAATGGTTTCCCCGATGCTGTATGAGAACAGAGGTATAACACTTTGAGTGGAATACACGTGTCACAAAGCAGTTCCTTGGAAAGCTTCTCTCCAGTTTCGGTCTTAACATATTTCCTTTTTCAACATAAGCCTCACAGTGCTCCCGAATATCCCTTCACATGCTAAACATAAACAGGGTTAGAAAATTGCCCAATGAGAAGAGAGGCTTAACTAAGTGAGAGGAATTAAGACGACATAGAGTAGTTTCACAGAAAGCTTCCTTCTGGATTTTACATGAGGATATTTCTTTCTCCATATTCTAAGGAGCGTTCCCAAATGTCCTTTCTCAGATTCCACAAAACAAGTGATTTCAAACTGCTGAATCCAAAGAATGGTTTAACTCTATGAGATGAATCCACACATCACAAAGCAGTTTCTCAGAAAACTTCTCTCCAGTTTTCAATGGAAGACATTTCCTAACTCGCCACAGGCACCCAGTGGCCACTTAATATCCCTTTGTAGACTCCTCAAAGACAGATTTTTCAAACTTGGAAATGTAGAGTAAGCTTTAACTCTGTGAAATGAATGCACACGTCAGAGAAGAGTTTCTTGGAACGCTTCTTTCTGGGTTTTATTTCAGGATATTTCACTTTTCACCATAGTCTTCCATGTGCTCTGAAATGTTTCCTTCTCAGTTTTGCAGGAACAGAGTTCAAACACTGCCTTATGAGACAAGATGTGTAACTCCCTGAGTTAAATGCACACATTATAAAGTAGTTTCTCAGAATGCTTCTCTCCAGTTTTTATCTGAAAATATTTCCATTTTCAAAATAATCCTGAATGTGCTCCCAAATGTCCCTTCGCATTCCTCTAAGACAGAGATTCTAAGCTGCATAATATAAAGAAAGCTTTATCTATGTGAGATGAATAAACCTAGTAAAAGCCAGATTCACAGAAAGCTTCTTTCCATTTTTTATGTGAAGATATTTCCATTTTCACCATAGTCCTGAATGTGCCCCCAAATATCCTTTCGTGGAACCATCCATGCCAGAGTTTCCAAGCTGTGTAATGTAAAGAAAGCTTTATCTATGTGAGATGAAGAAACATAGTAAAAACCAGATTCACAGAAAGCTTCTTTACAGTTTCTATCTGAACGTATATCTTTTTTCGCCATAAGCCTCACAGCACTCCCGAATATCTCTTCGCACGCTAAACATAAACAGCGTTAGAAAACTGTTCAGTGAAAAGAGAAGTTTAACTGAGTGAGGGCAATTAACACGATGCATAGCAGTTTCACAGAAAGTGTCCTTCTGGTTTTTATCTGAGGATATTTAGTTCTTCATATTCTAAAGAGTGTTCCCAAATTTGCTTCCTCAGGTTCCAAAGAAACAGTGACTTCAAGGGGCTCATTCCAAAGAATGGTTTTACTCTATGAGATGAATACACACATCACAAAGAAGTTGCTCAGAAAGTTTCTCTCCAGTTTTCAAAGGAAGACATTTCCTTGCTCACAACAGTCCTCTGGGAGCCACTTAATATCCCTTCACAGATTCCACAAAGACAATGTTTCCCAACTGGGCAATGTAGAGTAAGCTTTATTTCTGTGAAATGAATGCACATATCAGAGAGCAGTTTCATCTATCACTTCTTTCTGGGTTTTATTTGAGGAGAGTTCTATTTTCGCCATAGTCTTGAATGTGCTACAAAATATCACGTTTTCGGTTTTACAGGAACATTGTTGAAACACTGTCTTATGAGGAAAGAGGTATATCTCCCTGAGTGGAATGCACACATCACAAGTTTCTCAGAAAGCTTCTCTCCAATTTTTATATGAAGATTTCCGTTTTCACAATAGGCCTGAAAGTGCTCCCGTATGTCCCTTAGCAGATCTGTCCATGACGGAGTTTCCAAACTGCATTATATAAAGAAAGTTTTATCTATGTGAGATGAATAAACATATCTATCACAAAGCAGTTTCCCAGAAAGCTTCTTTCCCGTTTTTGTCTGAGGATAATTCCTTTTTCACAATAGCCGTCTATATACTCCTGAATGTCCCTCGGTAGCTTTTCCTCCAAAAGGTATTCCCCAATCCTCTATGAAAAGAAAGTTATAATTCTGTGAGTGGAATGCACACTTCACAAAGCAGCTCCTCAGAAAGCATCTCTCTAGTGTCTATGTGAAGATATTTCCGTTTTCACCTTATCCCTCAATGCACTCCCGAATATCCCTTCACAGACTAAACACAGTGTTAGAATACTGCTCAATGAGAAGAGAAGCTTAACTGTGTGAGTGGAAATCACTTGACCATGAGGAGTTTCACAGAAAGCTTTCTTCTGGTTTTCATCTGAGGATATTTCTTTCTCCATATTCCAAAGTGTATTCCCAAATGTCCTCCCTGAGTTGCCACAGAAACAGTGATTTCAAACTGCTCAATCCAAGGAATGGTAAAACTCTATGAGATGAATACACACATCACAAAGCAGTTGCTCAGAATGCTTCTCTCCAGTTTTCATGGAAACACATTTCCTTGCTCACCACAGGCCTCTGGGGTGCCAATTAATATAGGAATATTAAAGGAATAATAAAGGAATATCCCTTCACATATTCCTCAAAGACAGAGTTTGCACACTGGGCAATGTAGCGTACACTTTAATTTTGTGAAGTGAATGCACATGTCAGAGAGCAGTTTCTTGCAACATTTCTTTCTGGGTTTTACTTGAGGATAGCTCACTTTTCAACATAGTCTTCAATGTACTCTGAATTATCACTTTTTCGGTTTTACAGGAACGGTGTTCAAACACTGCCTTATGAGAAAAGAGGTATAACTCCCTGAGTGGAATGTACAAATCACAAAGCAGTTTCTCAGAAACCTTCTCTGCAGTAATTATCTGAAGATATTTCCATTTTCACCATAAGCCTCCAAGCGCTCCCGAGTATCCCTAAGCTGTCTAAACTAGAACAGTGTTAGAATACTGTTCAATGAAAACAGAAGTTTAAGTGTGTGAGTAGAATTCACTTGACACTGAGCACTTTCACCAAAAGTTTCCTTCTGGTTTTTATCAGAGGGCATTTCTTTTTCAGCATATTCTTCAGAACGTTCCCAAATGTCCTTTCTGAGGTTCTACAGAAACAGTGATTTTAAACTGCTCAATCCAAAGAATGTTTTAACTCTATGAGATGAATACACACACCACAAAGCAGTTGCTCAAGATGCTTCTCTCCATTTTTCAATGGAAAACTTTTCCTTGCTCGCCAATGTACTCCGCAGAATCCTTTCACAGAATCCTCAAAGACAGACTTTCCAAACTGGGAAATGTAGAGTAAGCTTTAACCCTCTATAATGAATGCACACATCAGAAAGCAGTTTCCTGGTATGCTTCTTTGTGGGTTTTATTTCAGGAAAATTCACTTTTCATCATAGACTTCCATGCACTCAGAAATATTACATTTTCAGTTTTACAGGAACAGTGTTCAAACACTGCCTGATGAGAAAAGAGGTATAAATCCCTGCGTGGAATGCCCATATCACAAAGCAGTTTCTCAGAAAGCTTCTGTCCATTTTTTAACTAAAGATATCTCCTTTTTCACCGTAGGCCTGAATGTGCTCCTGAACACTCCTTCGCAGATCCATCCATGACGGAGTTTCCAAACTGCATATTATAAGGAAAGTTTTATCAAGGTGAGATGAATAAACGTATCTGTCACAAGCAGTTTCACAGAAATCTTGTTTCCAGTTTTTGTGTGAGGATATTTCCTTTTTCACCATAGTCGTCCATATTCTCCTGAATGTCCCTTGGTAGCTTTTTCTCCAAAAGGGATTCCCTAATCCTCTATGACAAGAAAGGTATTATTCTGTGAGTGGAATGCACACGTCACAAAGCAGCTCTTTGGAAAGCTTCTCTCCAGTTTCTATCTGAAGGTATTTCCCTTTTCACCCTAAGCCTCAAAGTGTTCCTGTATATCCCTTTGCAGACTAAACAAAAACAGTGTTAGAATACTGCTGAATGGAAAGAGAAGCTTAACTGTGTGAGCAGAATTCACGCCACACAGAGCAGCTTCACAGAAAGCTTCCTTCTGGTTTCTATCTGGGGTTATTTCTTTTTCAGGATATTCTAAAGATCATTCCCAAATGTCCTCTCTCAGATTCCACAGAAACAGTGATTTCAAACTGCTCAATCCAAAGTATGCTTTAACTCTATGAGATGAATACACACATCACAAAGCTGTTGCTCAGAATCATTCTCTCCAGTTTTCATTGGAAGATGTTTCCTTTCTCAACACAAGTCTCCGGGCGCCACTTAACATCCCTTCCCAGATTCCTCAAAGACAGAGTTTCCAAACTGGGCAACGTAGTGGAAGCTTTAAGTCTCTGAAATGAATGCACACGTCAGAGAGCAGTTTCTTGGAATGCTTCTTTCTGGGTTTTATTTCAGGATATTTCACTTTTCGCCATTGTCTTCAAAGCACAGCAAAATATCACTTTTTCAGTTTTACAGGAACAGTGTTCAAACACTGTTTCATGAGAAAAGAAGTAAAACTCCCTGAGTGGAATGCAAGCATCACAAAGCAGCTTCATAGAAAGCTTCTCTCCAGTTTTTATCTGGAGATATTTCCTATTTCCAAACAGGACAGAATGTGCTCCCAAATGTCCCTTCACGAATCCATTCATGATGCAGTTTCAAAACAGTGTAATAGAAAGAAAGTTTTTTCTATGTGAGATAAATAGACATATCTATCACAAAGCAGTGTCAGAGAAAGTTTCTTTCCTGTTTATGTCTGAGGATACTTCCTTTTTCACCATAGAAGTCCGTATACTCCCAAATATCCCCTGATAGCATTTTCTTAAAAACGCGATTCCTCAATCCTCTTTGAGAAGAAAAGTATAACTCTGTGAGTGGAATGCACATGTCAAAAAGCAGCTCCTCAGAAATCTTCTCTCCAGCATCTATCTGAACATTTTTCCACTTTCACTGTAAGCCTCAAAGTGCTAACAAGTATCCCTTAGCTGACTAAACTAAAACAGTGTTAGAATAATGCTCAATGAAAACAGAAGCTTAACTCTGTGAGTGAAATTCACGTTACCTAGAGCAGTTTCACAGAAACTTTCCTTCTGGTTTCTATCGGAGGGTATTACTTTTTCAGTATATTCCTAATAGCGTTCCCAAATGTCCTTTCTCAGGTTCCACAGAAACAGTGATTTCAAGCTGCTCAATCCAAAGAATGATTTACCTCTATGAGATGAATACACACATCACAAAGCAGTAGCTATGAAAGCTTCTCTCCAATTTTCATTGGAAGGCATTTCCTTTCTCACCACAAGCCTCCGGGTGCCACTTAATATCCCTTCACAGATTCCTTAAAGACAGAGTTTCCAAACTGGGCAACGTAGTGTAAGCTTTAACCCTCTTAAATAAATGCACACGTCAGAGAGCAGTTTCTTGGAACACTTCTTTCTGGGTTTCATTTCAGGATATTTCACTTTTCTCTCCAAGTTTTAAAAATGCTGCCAAATATCACCTTTTTAGTTTTACAGGAACAGTGCTCAAATACTGTCTTATGAGAAAAGAGGTAAAACTCCCTAAGTGGAATGCACACAACACAATGTAGTTTACCAGAAAGCTTCTCTTCAGTTTTTATCTGAAGATACTTCCTATTTCCTCACTGGACTGAATGTGCTCCCGATTGTCCCTTCACGAATCCGTCCATGATGAACTTTCAAAACTGTGTAATAGAAAGAAAGTTTTATCTATGTGAGATGAATAGACATATCTATCACAAAGCAATTTCACAGAGAGCTTCTTTCCAGATTTTTTCTGAGGCTCTTTCCTTTTTCTCCATAGCCCTCTCTATACCCCTGAATTTTCCCTAGTAGCTTTTTCTCCAAACAGGATTCCCCAATCCTTTATGAGAAGAAAAGTATAAATCTGTTGGTGGAGTGCACACGTCGCAAAGCAGCTCCACGGAAATCTTCTCTCCTGTATCTTTCTGAAGATATTTAAGTTTTCAACATAAGCCTCAAAGCGCTCCCGAGTCTCCCTTAGCTGACTAACCTAAATAGTGTTAGAATACTACTCAATGAAAACAGAAGCTTAACTGTGTGAGTGGAATTCACATGACCTAGAGCAGTTTCACAGAAAGTTTCCTTCTGGTTTTTATCGGAGTGTAATTTTTTTCAGCATATTTTTAAGTGCGTTCCCAAATGTCTTTTCTCAGATTCCACAGAAACAGTGATTTCAAACTGCTCAATCTCAGGAAATGTCTTCAGATGAAAACTGGAGAGAGGCTTTCAGTGCAACCGCTTTGTGATGTGTGTTTTCATGTCATAGAGTTAAATCATTCTTTGAATTGAGAAGTTTGAAATCAGTGTTTCCGTGGAACCTGAGAATGGACATTTGGGAACGTTTTTAAGAATGCTGAAAAAGAAATACCCTCCGATAAAAACCTGAAGTAAACTTTTTGTGAAACTGCTCTAGGTCATGTGAAGTGAACCCGCACAGTTAAACTTCTGTTTTCATTGAGCACTGTTTTAGGTTAGTCAGCTAAGGGATACTCAGCAGCGCATTGAGGCTTATGTTGAAAACAGAAATATCTTCAGATAGATACTGTAGAGAAAATTTCTGAGAAGCTGCTTTGTGACGCATTCATTCCACTCACAGAGTTTTACTTTTCTTCTCATAGAGGATTGGAAAATCCCGCTTGGATAAAAACTTACTTGGGGACATTCGGGAGGATATGGATGGCTATAGTGGAAAAAGAATATCCTCAGACAAAAACTGAAAAGAAACTTTCTGTGAAACTGCTTTGTGTTAGATATGTCTATTCATCTCACATAGATAAAGCTTTCTCTTATGCAGTTTTGAAACTACATCATGGACGGATTCGTGTAGGGACATTCGGGAGCACATTCAGGCCAGTGGGGTAATAGGAAATATCTTCAGACAAAAACTGGAGAGAAGATTTACGAGAAACAGCTTGGTGATGTGTGCATTCCATTCAGGGAGTTATAACTATTTTCTCATAAGGCAGTGTTTGAACACTGTTCCTGTAAACCTGAAAAAATGATATTTTGCAGCACATTGAAGACTATGGTGAAAAGTGAAATATCCTGAAATAAAACCCAGAAAGAAGCATTCCAAGAAACTGCTCTCTGACGTGTGCATTCATTTTAGATAATTATAGCTTACACTACATTACCCAGTTTGGAAACTCTGCCTTTGAGTAATCTATGAAGGGATATTAAGTGGCGCCCGGAGGCTTGTGATGAGAAAGGAAACATTATCCAAAGAAAACTGGAGAGAAGCTTTTGGAGCAACTGCCTTGTGATGTGTATATTTATCTGAGACGTAAATCATTTTTTGGATTGAGCAGTCTGAAATCACCGTTTCTGTGGAACCTGAGAAAGGATATTTCAGAATGCTCTTAAGAGTATGCTGAAAAAGAAATACCATCCAATAAAAACCGGAAGGAAACTTTCTGTGAAACTGCTCTATGTCACTTGACGTCCACACGCTGAGTTAAGTTTCTGTTTTCATTGAGCAGTATTCTAACACTGTTTTAGGTTAGTCAGCTAAGGGACACTCGGGAGCGCTTTGAGGCTTATGGTGAAAACGGAAATATCTTCAGATAGATAGTGGAGAGAAGATTTCTGAGGAGCTGCTTTGTGACGTGTGCATTCCAATCACAGATTTATACTTTTCTTCTCATAGAGGATTGGGAAATCCTGTGTGCAGAAAAAGCTACCACGGAGCATTCGGGAGTATATGGACGGCTATGGTGAAAAAGGAAATATCTTCAGACAAAAACTGGAAAGAAGCTTTCTGTGAATCTGGTTTGTGATAGATATGTCTACTCATCTCACATGGATAAACCTCTCATTCTATTACGTAGTTTTGAAACTGCATCATAGACGGATTTGTAAAGGGACATTCGAGACCACATTCATGCCTACAATGAAAAAGGAGATACCTTCAGCTAAAAACTGGAGAGAAGCTTTCTGAGAAACTGCTTTGTGATGTGTGCATTCCACTCAGGGAGTTATACCTCTTTTCTCACAAGGCAGAGTTTGAACACTGTTCCTGTAAAACTGAAAAAAAGTGATATTTTGCAGTGCATTGAAGACTCTGGCGAAAAGTAAAATGTCGTGAAATAAAACCCAGAAAGAAGCGTTCCAAGAAACTGCTCTCTGACGAGTTCAATCATTTCAGATAGTTTAGCTTACACTACGTTGCCCAGTTTGGAAACTCGGTCTTTGAAGAGTATGTGAAGGGATATTAAGTCACGCTCAGAGGCTTGTGATGAGAAAGGAAATGTCTTTCAATGAAAACTGGATTGAAGCTTTCGGAGCAACTGCTGTCTGATGTGTGTATTCATCTCATAGAGATAAACCATTCCTTGGATAGAGCAGTTTGAAATCACTGTTTCTGTGGAACCTGAGAAAGGACATTTGAAAACGCTCTTAAGAATATGCTGAAAAAGGAATACTCTCTGATAAAACCAGAAGGAAACTTCCTGTGAAACTACTCTAGGTCATGTGAAGTACAGTCACACAATTAAGTTCCTGTTTTCATGGGGCAATATTCTAACACTGTTTTAGCTTAGTCAGCTAAGAGATTCTCGGGAGAACTTTGAGGCTTACGGTGAAAACAGAAATTTCTTCAGATAGATACTGGAGAGAAGATTTTCGAGGAGCTACTTTGTGACGTCTGCATTCCACTCACAGAGTTATACTTTTCTTCTCATAGAGGATAGGGGACTCCCGCTTCGAGAAAAAGCTACCAGGGGACCTTGGGGAGTATATGGACGGCGATGGTGAAAATGGAAATATCCTCAGACCAAAACATGAAAGAAGGTTTCTATCAAACTGCTTTGTGATGGATATGTCTACTCATCTCACATAGATAAAACTTTCCTTCTATTATGCAGTTTTGATACTGCATCATGGACGGATTCGCGAAGAGACATTCAAGAGCACATTCAGGGCTGCGGGGAAATAGGGCATATCTTAAAATAAAAACTGGAGAGAAGCTTTCTGAGAAACTACTTTGTAATGTGTGCATTCCACTCTGGGAGTTATACTTCTTTTCTCATAAGGCAGTGTTTGAACACTGTTCCTGTAAAACAGAAAAAGTGATATTTTGCAGCGCATTGAAGACTATGGCGAAAAGTGAAATATCCTGAAATAAAACCCAGAAAGAAGTGTTCCAAGATCCTGCTTTCCGAAGTGTGCATTCATTTTAGAGAATTAAAACTTACACTACGTTGCCCAACTTGGAAACTCTGTCTCTGAGGAATCTGGAAAGGATACAAAGTAGCACATGGAGGTTTGTGGTGAGAAAGGGAACGTCTTCCGATGAAAACTGGAGAGAAGCTTTCGGAGCAATTACTTTGTGATGTGTGTATTCATCTCATAGATTTAAATCATTCTTTGGATTGAGCAGTTTGAAATCACTGTTTCTGTGGAACTTGAGAAAGGACATTTGGGAACGCTCTAAAGAATATGCTGAAAAGGAAATACTCTTCAATAAAAACCAGAAGGAAACTTTCTCTGAAACTGCTCTAAGTCACGTGAAGTCCTCTCGCACAGATAAGCTTCTGTTTTCATTGAGCAGTGTTCTAACACTGCTTTTGGTTTGTCAGCTAAGGGATACTTGGGAGTGCTTTGAGACTTATGGTCAAAACGGAAATATCTTCAGATAGATACTGGAGGGAAGATTTCCGAGGATCTGACTTGTGATGTGGGCATTGCACTCACAGAGTTATACTTTTCTTCTGATAGAGGATTGGGGAATCCCGTTTTGAGAAAAAGCTACCAGGGGACATTCGCGAGTATGTGGACGGCTATGGTGAAAAAGAAAATATCCTCAGACAAATACTGGAAAGAAGCTTTCTGTGATACTGCTTTTTCATACATATGTCTATTCATCTCATATAGATAAAACTTTCTTTCTATTAGGCCGTTTTGACACTGTGTCATGGACGGATACACAAAGGGACATTCGGGAGCACATTCAGGCCTGTGGGGATATAGAAGATATCTTAAGATAAAAACTGGAGACAATCTTTCTGAGAAACTGCTTTGTGATGTGTGCATTCCACTGAGGAACTTATACCTCTTTTCTCATAAGGCAGTGTTTGAACACTGTTCCTGTGAAACTGAAAAAGTGATATTTTGCAGCACATTGAAGACTATGGCAAAAAGTGAAATGTCCTGAAATAAAACCCAGAAAGAAGCATTCCAAGAAACTGCTCTCTGACGTGCGCATTCATTTTAGTGGGTTAAGCTTACATTACGTTGCTTAGTTTGGAAACTCTGTCTTGGAGGAGTCTGTGAAGGGATATTAAGTGGTGCTCAGAGGCTTGTGGTGAGAAAGGCAATGTCTGGGCGCCCCTTCATATCCCTTCTCAGATTCCTCAAAGACAGAGTTTCCAAAGTGGACAATGGAGTGAAAGCTTTAACTCACTGAAATGATTGCACACCTTAGAGAGCAGTTTCCAGGAACGCTTCATTTTGGGTTTTATTTGAGGATATTTCACTTTTCGTCATACTCTTTAAAGCGCTGCAAATTATCACTTTTTTCAGTTTTACAGGAACAATGTTCAAAAACTGCCTATGAAAAAAGAAGTATAACTCCCTGAGTGGAATGTACGTATCACAAAGCAGTTTCTCAGAAAGCTTCTCTCCAATTTTTATATGAAGACATCTCCTTTTTCCCACAGGCCTCAGTGGTGCTCCCGAATGTCCCTTCACGAATCCGTCCATGAAGCAGTTTCAAAACTGCATAATAGAAAGAAAGTTTTATCTATGTGAGATGAATAGACATATCTATCACAAAGCAGTTTCACAGAAAGCTTCTTTCCAGTTTTTGTCTGAGGATATTTCCTTATCCACCATAGCCATCTATATACTCCCGAATGTCCCCTGGTAGCTTTTTCTGCAAGTGGGATTCCCCAACCCTCTATTAGAAGAAAAGTATTACTCTGTGTGTTAATGAACAAGTCACAAAGCAGTTTCTCAGCAATCTTCTCTCCAGTATCTATCTGAAGATATTTCCGATTTCACCATAAGCCTCAAAGTGCTCCCGAGTATCCCTTAGCTGACTAACCTAAAACATTGTTAGAATACTGCTCAATGAAAACAGAAGCATAATTGTGCGAGTGGACTTCATGTGACCTAAAGCAGTTTCACAGAAAGTTCCCTTCAGGTTTTATCGGAGGGTATTCCTTTTTCAGGATACTCTTAAGTGCATTCCAAAATGTCCTTTTTGAAGTTCCACAGAAACAGTGATTTCAAACTGCTCAATTCACAGAATGATTTAACTCTATGAGAGGAAAACACACATCACAAAGCAGTTGCCCCAAAAGCTTTTTTCCAGATTTCATCAGAAGACGTGTCCTTTCTCACCACAGCCTCCAGTTGCCACTTCATGTCCCGTTACAGATTCCTCAAAGACAGAGTTTCCATACTGGGTATCATAGTGTAAGCTTTCAGTCTCTGAAATGAATGCATACGTCAGAGAGTAGTTTCCTGGAACGCTTCCTTCTGAGTTTTATTTCAGGATATTTCACTTTTCTCTGTAGTCTTAAATGCTCTGCAAAATATCACTTTTTCAGTTTTACAGGAATAGTGTTCAAACACTGTCTTATGAGAAAAGAGGTATAACTCCCTGACTGGAAAACACACATCACAAAGCAGTTTCTCAGAAAGCTTCACTTCTGTTTTTATCTGAAGATATCTCCTATTTCTCCACAGACTTGAATGTGCCACTGAATGTCCCTTCGCAAAACGTCTATGACCCAGTTTCAAAACTGCGTAATAGAAAGAAAGTTTTATCTATGTGAGATGAATAGACATATTTATCACAAAGCAGTTTCACGGAAAGTTTCCTTCCGGTCTTTGTCTGAGGATATTTGCTTATTCACCATAGCCCTCCATATACTCCCGAAGTCCCCTGGTAGCATTTCCTCCAGACGGGATTCCCCAATCCTCTATGAGAAGAAAAGTATAACTCTGTGAGTGGAATGCACACATCACAAAGCAGCTCCTCGGAAATCTTCTATCCAGTATCTATCTGTAGATATTTCCGTTTTTACCGTAAGCCTCAAAACGCTCCCAAGTATCCCTTAGCTGACTAACCTAAAACAGTGTGAGAATACTGCTCAATGAAAAGAGAAGCTTAACTGTGCTAGTGTACTTCATGTGTCCTGCAGCAGTTTCACAGAAAGTTTCCTTCTGGTTTTATGAGAAGGTATTTCTCCCTCAGTATATTCTTAATAGCATTCCCAAATGTCCTTTCTCAGGTTCCACAGAAACTGCTCAATCCAAAGAATGATTTAACTTTATGAGATGAATACACACATCACAAAACAGTTGCTCTGAAAGCTTCTCTCCAGTTTTCATCGGAAGAAGTTTCCTTTCTCACCACAAGGCTCCGGGCACCAATTAATATCCCTCCACAGATTCCTGAAAGACAGAGTTTCCAAACTTGGCAATGTAGTATAAGCTTAAACTCTCTGAAATGAATGCACACGTCAGAGTGCAGTTTCCTGGACGTTTCTTTCTGCTTTTATTTCAGGATATTTCACTTTTCGACATAGTCTTCAAAGCGCTGCAAATATCACTTTTTCAGATTTACAGGAACAGTGGTCAAACACTACCTTATGAGAAATGAGGTATAATTTCCTGAAGGGAATGCACACATGACAAAGCAGTTTCTCAGAAAGCTTCTCTCCGGTTTTTAGTTGAAGATATTTCTATTTCCCCACAGGCCTGAATGTGCTCCTGAAATTCCCTTTGCGAATCCATCCATGATGCAGTTTCAAAACTGCATAATAGAAAGAAAATTTTATCTATGTGAGATGAATAGACATATCTTTTCCAAAGTGCTTTCACAGAAAGCTTCTTTCCAGTTTGTCTGAGGATATTTTATTTTTCAATATAACGGTCCATATACTCCCGAATGTCCCGTGGTAGCTTTTTCTCCAGATGCGATTTCCCAATCTTCTATGAGAGGAAATGTATAACTCTGTGAGAGGAATGCACACGTCACAAAGCAGCTCCTTGGAAATCTCTCCAGTATTTATCTGAAGATATTTCCATTTTCACCGTAAGCCTCAAAGTGCTTCTGAATATCACATAGCTAACTAAGTTAAAACAGTGTTAGAATACTGCTCAATAAAAACAGAAGCCAACTGTGTCAGTGGAATTCACGTGACCCCGGGCAGTTTCACAGAAAGTTTCCAAGATTCCTTCCTGTTTTTATCGGAGGGTATTACTTTTTTTAGCATATTCTTAAGAGTGTTCCCAAATGTCCTTTATGAGAATCCACAGAAACAGTGATTTCAAACTGCTCAATGCAAAGAAAGATTTAACTATATGAGATGAATACACACATCACAAAACAGTTGCTACAAAAACTTCTCTCCAGTGTTAATCGGAAGACGTTTCCTTTCTCACCACAAGCCTCCAGGCGGCACTTAATATCCCTTCACAGATTCCTCAAAGACAGAGTTTCCAAACTGGGCAACGTAGTGTTAGCTTTAACTCTCTGAAATGAATGCACACGTCAGAGAGCAGTTTCTTGGAACGCTTCTTTCAGGCTTTTATTTCGAGATATTTCACTTTTCGACATAAACTTCAAAGTCCTTCAAAATATCAGTTTTTCAGTTTTACAGGAACAGTGTTCAAACACTGCCCTATGAGAAACGAAGTATAAGTCCCTGAGTGGAATGCACACATCACAAAGCAGTTTCTCAGAAAGCTTCTCTCCAGTTTTTAGCTGAAGATATTTATAATTTCCCCACAGGCCTGAATGTGCTCCTGAAATTCCCTTCGCGAATGCATCCATGACGCAGTTTCAAACTGCATAATAGAAAGAAAATTTTATCTATGTGAGATGAATAGACAGATCTTTTCCAAAGCACTTTCCCAGAAAGCTTCTTTCCAGTTTGTCTGAGGATATTTCCTTTTTTCACCATAGCAGTCCAAATACTCCTGAATGTCCCCAGGTTGCGTTTTCTCCAAACAGGATATCCCAATACTCTATGATAAAAAAGTATAACTCTGTGAGTGGAATGCACACGTCAAAAGCAGCTCCTTGGAAATCTTCTCTCTAGTGTCTATCTGAAGATAATTCCATTTTCACTGTAAGCCTCAAAGCATTCCCGAGTATCCCTTAGCTCACTAACCATAAACAGTGTTAGAATACAACTCAATGAACACAGAACGTTAACTGTGCAAGTGCACTTCACGTGACCTAAAGCAGTTTCACAGAAAGTTTCCTTCTGGTTTTTATCACAGTGTATTTCTTATTCAGCATATTCTTAAGAGCATTCCCAAATGTCCTTTCTCAGGTTCCAAAGAAACAGTGATTTCAAACTGCTCAATCCAAAGAATGATTTAACTCTATGAGATGAATACACACATAACAAAGCAGTTGCTCCAAAAACTCTCCAATTTACATCAAAAGACGTTTTCTTTCACACCACAAGCCTCTGGGCGCCACTTAATATCAGTTCACAGATTCCTCAAAGACAGAGATTCCAAAATGAGCAATGTAGTGTTAGCTTTAACTCTCTGAATTGAATGCACACGTCAAAGAACAGTTTCTTTGAATGCTTCTTTCTGGGTTTTGTATCTGGATATTTCCCTTTTTGCCATAGTCTTCAATGCACTGCAAAATATCACTTTTTCAATTTTACAGGAACAGTGTTCAAACACTGTCTTATGAGAAAAGAGGTATAACTCCCTGAGTGGAATGCACACATCAAAAAGTACTTTCTCAGAAAGCTTCTCTCCAGTTTTTATCTTAAGATATCCCCTGTTTCCCCACAGGAATGCATATACTCCCGAAAGTCCCTTCGTGAATCCGTCCATGATGCAGTTTCAAAACTGTGTAATAGAAAGAAAATTTTATCTATGTGAGATGAATAAACATATCTATCACAAAGCAGTTTCACAGAAAGCTTCCTTCCAGCGTCTGTCGGAGGATATTTGCTTTTTCACCACAGCTGTCTGTATACTCCCGAATGTCCCCTGGTAGCTTTTTCTCCAGATGGGATTACTCAAACCTCAGTGAGAAGAAAAGTATAACTCTGTGAGTGGAATGCACATGTCACAATGAAGCTCCTCAGAAATCTCCCCTCCAGTATTTATCTGAAGATATTTCCGTTTTCACCATAGGCCTCAAAGGGCTCCCGAGTATTCCTTAGCTGACTAAGCTAAAACAGTGTTAGAATACAGCTCAATGAATACAGAGGTTAACTGTGCAAGTGGAATTTCCATGACCTAGAGCAGTTTCACAGAAAGTTTCCTTTTGCTTTTTATCGGAGGGTATTTCTTTTTCAGCATATTCTTAAGAGCATTCCCAAATGTCCTTTCTCAGGTTCCACAGAAACAGTGATTTCAAACCGCTCTATCCAAGGAGTGATTTAACTCTATGAGGTGAATACACACCTCACAAAGTAGCTGCTCTGAAAGTTTCTCTCCAGTTTTCAACAAAAGATGTTTCCTTTCTCACCAGAAACCTCTGTGCGCCATGTAATATCCCTTCACAAATTCCTAAAAGACAGAGTTTCCAAACTGGGAAATGTAGTAGAGGCTTTAAATCTCTGAAATGAATGCACACATTAAAGAGCAGTTTCTTGGAATGCTTCTTTCTGGGTTTTATTTCGGGATATTTCGCTTTTCGGTATAGTCTTCAATGCGCTGCAAATTATCACTTTTTTGGTCTTACAGGAACAGTGTTCAAACACTGCCTTGTGAGAAAAGAGGTGTAACTCCCTGAGTGGAATGCACACATCACAAAGCAGTTTCATAGAAACCTTCTATCCAGTTTTTATCTTTAGATATTTCCTATTTCCCCACAGGGCTGAATGTGCTCCTGAATGTCCCTTTGGGAATCCATCCGTGATGCAGGTTCAAAACTATGTAATAGAAAGAAAGTTTTATCTATGTGAGTTGAATAGACATATCTATCACAAAGCAGTTTCGGAGAAACCTTCTTTCCAGTTTTTGTCTGGGGATACTTCCTTTTTCACCATAGAAGTCCCTATACTCCAGAATGTCCCCTGGTAGTGTTTTCTTAAAAATGGGATTCCTCAATACTCTATGAGAAGAAAGGTTTCACTCTGTGAGTGGAATGCACATGTCACAAAGCAGCTCCTCGGAAATCTTCTCTCCAGTATCTATCTGAAGGTATTTCCGTTTTCACCATTGGCCTCAAAGGGCTCCTGAGTATCCCTTAGATGACTAACTTGAAACATTGTTAGAATACTGCTCAATGAAAACAGAAGCTTAACTGTGCATGTGGAATTCACTTGACCTGGGGCATTTTCACAGAAAGTTTCCAAGTTTTCTTCTGTTTTTTTTCAGAGGGTATAACCTTTTTAGCATATTCTTAAGTGTGTTCCCTAATGTCCTTCATGAGGATCCACAGAAACAGTGATTTCAAACTGTTCAATTCAAAGAATGATTTAACTCTACGAGATGAATACACAAATCACAAAGCAATTGCTCGGAAAGATCCTCTCCAGTTTTCATCGGAAGACGTTTGTTTTCTCACCACATGCCTCCAAGCAACACTTAATATCCCTTCACAGATTCCTCAAAGACAGAGTTTCCAAACTGGGCAACGTAGTGTAAACTTTAGCTCTCTGAAATGAACGCACACATTAGCAGTTTCTCAGAAAGCTTCTCTCCAGTTTTTATCTGAAGATATCTTTTATTTCCCCACAGGCCTGAATGTGCTGCAAGATGTCCCTTCACGAATCCATCCATGACACAGTTTCAAAACCGCATAATAGAAAGAATGTTTTATCTATGAGAGATGAATACACATATCTATCACAAAGCAGTTTCACAGAAAACTTCTTTTCACTATTTGTCTGAGGATATTTCCTTTTTCACTATAGCCATCCATATACTCCCGAATGTTCCCTGGTAGCTTTTGCTCCAAACGGGATTCCCCTATCCTCCATGACAAAAAAAATATAACTCTGTGAGTGGAATGCACACGTCACAAAGCAGCTCCTCGGAAATCTTCTCTCCAGTATCTTTCTGATGATATTTTCATTTTGACGGAAGCCTCAAAGTGCTCCCCAGTGTCCCTTAGCTGAGTAAACTAAAACAGTGTTAGAATACTGCTCAATGAAAACAGAAGCTTAACTGTTTGAGTGGAATTCACATGACACAGAGCTGTTTCACACAAGGTTTCCTTCTCCTTTTTATTGGAAGGTATTTCTCTTCAGCATATTTTTAACAGCGTTCCAAAATGTTCTTTCTGATGTTCCACAGAAAGAGTGATGCCAAACAGCTCAATCCAAAGAATGATTTACCTCTTTGAGTTAAAAACACAGATCACTGGCTGTTGTTCAGAAATCTTCTCTCCAGTTTTCAATGGAAGACATTTACTTGCTTGCCACAGAAACCTGGTTCCACTTAATCTCTCTTCGTAGAAATCTCAAAGACAGATTTTCCAAAGTGGGCAGTGTAGAGTAATCTTTAACTTTGTGAAATGAATGCACATATCAGATAGCAGTTTCTTGGAACACTTCTTTCTGGGTTTTATTTGAAGATATTTTGCATTCCGCCATAGTCTTCAATGCTCTCTAAAATATCACTTTTTCGGTTTTACATGAACAGTGTTCAAACCCTGCCTTATGAGAAAAAAGGTATAACTACCTGAGTGGAATGCACACACCACAAAGCAGTTTCTCAGAAAGCTTCTCTCCAGTTTTTATCTGAAGATATTTCCATTTTCAACATAGGCCTGAATGTGCTCCCGAATGTCCCTTCGCAGATCCGTCCATGACAGTCAACACGCTGCGCAAAGTAAAGAAAGATTATCAATGTCAGGTGAATAAACATAGCAAAAAGCAGATTCACAGAAAGCTTCTTTCCTGTTTTCATCTGATGTTATTTCCTTTTTCAACATACTCCTGTATTTGCTCCCAAATGTCCCTTCACAGATCCGTCCATGACAGAGTTTCCAAGCTGCATAATGTAAAGAAAGCTTTATCTATGTGAGATGAATACACATACAACAGAGCAGTTT
Source organism: Papio anubis (assembly GCF_008728515.1). NCBI lineage: Eukaryota > Metazoa > Chordata > Mammalia > Primates > Cercopithecidae > Papio > Papio anubis. The sequence goes on along the minus strand of NW_022166925.1, from coordinate 265,449 downwards.
CACAGAAAGCTTCTTTCTCCTTTTAGTCTGAGGCTATTTCCTTTTTCACGTTTTTCGGCAATATGCCACTAAATATCTCTTGGTACCTTTTCTTCCAAAAGTTTTTCCCTGAATCTATATGAGAAGAGAGGTATAACACTGTGAGTGGAATGCACATGACACAAAGCAGTTCCTCAGAAAGCTCCTCTCCAGTTTCTATCTGAACATAATTCCTTTTTAACCGTAAGCCTCAGAGCGCTCCCGAATATCCCTTCGCACGCTGAACATAAACAGCAATAGAAAACAGCTCAATGAAAAGAGAAGCTTAACTGAGTGAGAGGAATTCACACGACATGTAGCAGTTTCCCAGAAAGCTTCCTTCTGGTTTTTATCTGAGGATCTTTCTTTCTACATATTCTAAAGGGCGTTCCCAATTGTCTTTCCTCCGATTCCACAGACGCAGTGATTTCAAACTGCTCAATTCAAAGAATGGCTTAATTCTATAAGATGAATACACACATCACAAAGAAGTTACTCAGAAAGCTTCTCTCCAGGTTTCGTCGGAAGACATTTCCTAGCTCACCAGAGGCCTCTGGGCGCCACTTAAAATCCCTTCGCAGTTTCCTCAAAGGCAGAGTTTCCAATCTGGGCAACGTAGTGTAAAAATTAACTCGGAAATTAATGCACATCTCGGAGAGCTGCTTCCTGGAATGCTTCTTTCTGTGTTTTATTTGAGTATGTTTCACTTTTCTCCATAGTCTTCTAAGCACTACAAAATATCACTTTTTCAGTATTACCAGAACAGTGTTCAAACACAGCCTTATGAGAAAAGAGATATAACTCCCTGAGTGGAATGCACACAACAGAATGCAGATTCTCAGAAAGTTACTCTCCAGTTTTTATCTCAGATTATTTCCTTTTTCACCATAGGCCTGAATGTGCTCCCGAATGTCCCTTCGAGCATCCATCCCTGACGGAGTTTCAAAACTGTGCAAAATAAAAAAGTTTTATCTATGTGAGATGAATAAATATAGCAAAAAGCAGATTCACGGAAGGCTTCTTTCCAGTTTTTGTCAGAGGATACTTCCTTTTTCTCCATAGTCCTGAATGTGCTTCTGAATGTCCCTTCGTGGTCTGTGCATGACAGAGTTTCCAAGCTGGGTAATGTAAAGAAAGCGTTATCTATGCGAAATGATTACACATATCACAGAGCAGTTTCACCGAAAGCTTCTTTCCAGTTTTTGTCTGAGGCTATATCCCTTTTCACCATAGGCATCAATACGCTCCCTGATATCCCCTGGTAGCTTTGTCTCCAGAAGGGTTTCCCCGATGCTGTATGAGAAGAGAGGTATAACATTGTGAGTGGAATGCACCCGTCACAAAGCAGCTCCTCGGAAAGCTTGTCTCCAGTTTCTATCTGAACATATTTCCCTTTCACCATAACCCTGAAAGCACTCCCGAATATCCATTTGCACGCTAAACATACACAGTGTTGGAAAACTGCTCAATTAAAAGAGAAGCTTAACTGTGTGGGTGGAATTCACTGACACATAGCAGTTTCACAGAAAGCTTCCTTCTGATTTCTATCAGAGTTTATTTCTTTTTCAGGATATTCTAAAGAACGTTCCCAAATGTCCTTTCTCAGAATCCTCAGAAACAGTGATTTCAAACTGCTAAATCCAAATAATGGTTTAACTCTATGAGATGAATACACACATCACAAAGCAGTTGCTCAGAAAGCTTCTCTCCAGTATTCAATGGAGGAGATTTCCTTGCTCACAACAGGGCTCCGGTTGCCACTTAATATCCCTTCGCAGAATCCTCAAAGAGAGACTTCCAAACTGCGAAATACAGAGTAAACTTTAACTGTGTGAAATGAAAGGACATGTCAGAGAGCAGTTTCTTGGAATGCTTCTTCCAGGGTTTTATTTGAAGACATTTCACTTTTCTCCGTAGTGTTCAATGTGCTATGAATATCGCATTTTTAGTTTTACAGGAACAGTGTTCAAACACTGCCTTATGAGAAGAGAGATATAGCTCCCTGAGTAGAATGCACACATCACCAAGCAGTTTTTCAGAAAGCTTCTCTCCCAGTTTTATCTGACTACATTTCCTTTTTAACCATAGTCCCGAATGTGATCCCGAATATCCCTTCGCGGATCCGTCCATGACGGAGTTTCCAAACTGCGTAATATAAGGAAAGTTTTATGTATGTGAGATGAATAGACATATCTATCACAAAGTAGTTTCACTGAAATCTTCTTTCCAGTTTTTGTCTGAGGATATTTCCTTTTTCACCATAGCCATCCCTATGCTCCCGAATGTCTTGGTAGCTTTTTCTCCAAAAGGGTTATCTCAATCCTCTATGAGAAGAAAGGTATAATTCTGTGAGTGGAATGCACACGTCACAAAGCAGCTACTCGGAAAGCTTCTCTCCAGTTTTTATCTGAAGATATTTCCATTTTCACCATAGACCTGAATATAATCAAGAATGTCCCTTTGCAAATCCGTCCATGACAGAGTTTCCAAGGTGTGTATTGTAAAGAAAGCTTTATCTATGTGAGATGAAAAATCATAGCAAAAATCAGATTCACAGAAAGCTTCTTTCCAGTTTTTCTCTGAAGATATTACCTTGTTCACCTTACTCCTGAATGTGCTCCCGAATGTCCCTTTGTGGATCCCGTCCTTGTCAGAGTTTTCAAGCCGCATAAAGAAACCTTTATCTATGTGTGAAGAATACACATTTAAAAGTGCAGTTACACAGAAATCTTCTTTCCAGGTTTTGTCTGAGGCTATTTCCATTTTCACCATACTCGTCAATATGCCCCTGAATATTCCTTGGTACCTTTTCCTCCCAAAGGGTCTCCCAGATGCTGTAGGAAAAGAGAGGTGTAAAACTGTGAGTGGAATGCACACATCGCAATGTAGCTCCTTGGAAATCTTCTCTCCAGTTTCTAACTGAAGATATTTCCGTTTTCACCATAAGCCTTAAAGTGCTCCCAGATATCCCTATGCAAACTAAACACAGTGTTAGAATACTACTCAATGAAAAAAGAAGCTGAACTGTGTGAGTGGAATTAACACGACACAGAGCAGTTTCACAGAAAACTATCTTCTGCTTTTTATCTGAGTGTACTTCTTTTAAAGCATATTCCAAAGAGTGTTGCAAAATGTCCTTTCTCAGGTTCCACAGAAACTTTGATTTCAAACTTCCCAATCCAAAGAATGATTTAACTCTATGAGATGAATACACACATTACAAAGCAGTAGCTCGTAAAGCTTCTCTCCAGTTTTCAACAGAAGACATTTCCTTTCACACCACAGGCCTCTTGGCGCCAATAAATATCCCTTAGCGGATTCCTCAAAGACAGAGTTTCCAAAGTGGTCAATGTACAGTAAGCTTTAAATCTCTGAAATGAATGCTCATATCAGAGAGCAGTTTCTTGGAACACTTCTTTCTGGATTTTATTTGAGGGTAATTCACTTTTCGCCATAGTCTTCAATGCACTCCGAAATATCACTTTTTCAGATTTTCAGGAACAGTGTTCAATCACTGTCTATTGAGAAAAGAGGTATAACTCCTTGACTGGAATGCAAACATCACAAAGCAGTTTCTCAGAAAGCTTCTCTCCGATTTTTATCTGAAAATAGTTCCTTTTTCACCATAGTCCTGAATGTGCTCCCGAATGTCCCTTTGCGAATCAACCCATGATGTAGTTTCCAATCTGCGCAATGTAATGGAAGCTTTAGCTATGTGACATGAATAAACATAGCAAAATGCAGATTCACAGAAAGCTTCTTTCCAGTTTTTACCTGAAGATATTTCCTTCTTCACCATAGTCCTGAATGTGATCCCGAATGTCCCTTTGTGGATCTATCCATGACAGAGTTTCCAAGTTGTGAAATACTAAGAAAGCTTTATCTGTGTGAGATGAATACACATATCACAGAGCAGTTTCACAGAAAGCTTCATTCCAGTTATTGTCTGAGGCTATTTCCCTTTTCACCATAGGCATCAATATGCTATCCCTTGATACCTTTGTAGCCAAAAGGATTTCCCCGATGCTGTTGGAGAAGAGAGGTATAACACTGTGAGTGGAATGCACATGTCACAAAGCAGTTCCTCGGAAAGATTCTCTCCAGATTATATCTGAACATATTTCACCATAGGCCTAAAAAAGCTCCCGAATATCCCTTCACGGATCCATCCATGACGGAGTTTCCAAACTACATAATATGAAGACAGTTTTTTCTATGTGAGATGAATAAACATATCTATGACAACGCAGTTTCACAGAAAGCTTCTTTCTAAAATTCGTCTGAGGATGTTTTCTTTTGCACCATAGCCGTCCATATACTCCCGAATGTCCCTTGGTAGTTTTTCCTCCAAATGGGATTCCCCAATCCTCTATGAGATGAAATGTATATCTCTGTGAGGGGAATGCAAACGTCACAAAGCAGCTCCACAGAAAGCTTCTCTATAGTTTCTATCTGAAGATATTTCCATTTTCACCGTAAGCCTCAAAGCACTCCCGAATATCCCTTTGAAGACTAAACAATAATAGTATTAGAATAATGCTCAATGAAAAGAGATGCTTAACTATGTGAGTCGAATTCACATGAAACAGAGCTGTTTTACATAAAGACTCCTTCTGGTTTTCATCTGAAGGTATTAATTTTTCAGCATATTCTAAAGAGCATTCCCAAACGTCCTTTCTCAGGTTCCACAGAAACAGTAATTTCAAACTGCTCAATCGAAAGAATGATGTAACTTTATGAGTTGAATAAATACATACCAAAACTGTTGCTCAGAAATTTTCTCTCCAGTTTTCAATGGAGGACATGTTCTTGCTCACCACAGGCCTCTGGTCGCCACTAAATATCCCTTCACAGATTCCTCAAAGAGAGAGTTTCCAAACTGGGAAATGCAGAGTAAGCTTTAACTCTGTTACAAGAACGCACATATCAGGGACCAGTTTCTTGGAACGCTTCTTTCTGGGTGTTATATAAGGATATTTCACTCTTAGGCATGGTCTTCAAAGTGTCCCGAAAAATCACTTTTTCACTTTTACACAAACAGTGTTCAAACACTGCCTTATGAGAAAAGAGATATAACATCCTGAGTGGAATACACATATCACAAAGCAGTTTCTCAGAAAGCTTCTCTCCAGAATTTATCTGAAGATATTTCCTATTTACAAATAGGCCTGAATGTGCTCCCAAATATCCCTTCTCGAATCCATCCATGTCGCAGTTTCAAATCTCTGTCATAGAAAGAAGATTTTATCTGTGAGACGAATAGACATATCAATCAAAAAGCAGTTTTCACAGAAAGGTCTTTCCAGTTTTTGTCTGAGGGTATTTCCTTTTTCACCATAGCCATCCACATACTCCCGAATGTCCCCTGGTAGCTTTTTCTTCAAACGGGATCCCCAATCCTCTATGAGAAGAAAATTATAACTCTGTGAGTGGAATGCACACGTCACAAAGAAGCTCCTCGGAAATCTTCTCTCCAGTATGTATCTGAAGATACTTCCGTCTTCACTGTAAGAATCAAAGCACTCCCGAGTATCCCTTGGCTGACTAACCTAAAACAGTGTTAGAATACTGCTCAATCAAAACAGAAGCTTATCTGTGCGAGTGGACTTCACGTGACCTAGAACAGATTCACCGAATGTTTCCTTCTGCTTTCTATCGAAGGGTATTTCTTTTTCAGCATATTCTTAAGAGCTTTCCCAAATGTCCCCTTTCTCAGGTTCCACAGAAACAGTGATTTCAAACTGCTCAATGCAAAGAATGATTTAACTCCATGAGATGTATACACACATCACAAGGCAGTTGCTCCGAAAGCTTCTGTCCAGTTTTCATCGGAACACGTTTCTTTTGTCACCACAAGCCTCTGGGCGCCACTTAATATCCCTTCGCAGATTCCTCAAAGGCAGAGTTTCCAAACTGGGCAACGTAGTGTAAGCTTTACCTCTCTGAAATGAATGCACACGTCCAAAAGCAGTTTCTTGGAATGCTTCTTTTTGTGTTTTATTTAAGGATATTTCACTTTTCGTCATATTCTTCAAAGCGCTGTAAAATATCACATTCAGTTTTACAAGAACAGTGTTCAAACACCGCCTTATGAGAAAAGAGGTATAATTTCCTGAGTGGAATACACACACCACAAAGCAGTTTCATAGAAACCTTCTATCCAGTTTTTATCTGGAGATATTTCCTATTTTCCCACAGGGCTAAATATGCTTCCAAATGTCCCATCGGGAATCCATTTATCACGCAGTTTAAAAACTGCGTAATAGAAAGAAAGTTTTATCTATGTGAGTTGAATAGACATATCTATCACAAAGCAGTTTCCCAGAAAGCTTCTTTCCAGTTTTTGTCTGAGGATACTTCCTTTTTCATTATAGAAGTCCATACATTCCCGAATGTCCCTTGGTAGCATTTTCTTAAAAACGGGATTCCTCAATCTTCTATGAGAAGAAAGGTATAACTCTGTGAGTGGCATGGACACGTCACAAAGCAGCTCCTCAGAAATATTCTCTCCAGTATCTATCTGAAGTTATTTCCGTTTTGACCTTAAGCCTCAAAGTGCTCCCAAGTATCCCTTAGCTGAATAACTTGAAACAGTGTTACAGTACTGCTCAATGAAAACAGAAGCTTAACTGTGCATGTGGAATTCACGTGACATAGGTCATTTTCACAGAAAGTTTCCAAGTTTCCTTCTGGTTTTTATCGGAGGGTATTACTTTTTTAGCATATTCTTAAGAGTGTTCCCAAATGTCCCTTATGAGGATCCACAGAAACAGTGATTTCAAACTACTCAATCCAAGGAATGGTTTAACTCTATGAGATGAATACACACATCACAAAGCAGTTGCTCCATAATCTTCTCTACAGTTTTCATCAGAAGATGTTACCTTTCTCACCTAAATTCTCCGGGCTCCACTAAATATCCCTTCCCAGATTCCTCAAAGACAGAGTTTCCAACCTGAGCAACATAGTGTAAGCTTTATCTCTCTGAAATGAATGCACACGTCAGAGAGCAGTTTCTTTGAATGGTTCTTTCTGGGTTTTATTTCAGGATATTTCCCTTTTTGCCATAGTCTTCAATGCACTGCAAAATATGACATTTTCTGTTTTACAGGAACTGTGTTCAAACACTGCCCTATGAGAAAAGAGGTCGAACTCCCTGAGTGGAATGCACACATCACAAAGCAGTTTCTCAGAAAGCTTCTCTCCAGTTTTTATCTGAAGATATTTCCTATTTCCCTACAGGCCTGAAAGTGCTCACAAACGTCCCTTCGTGAATCCATCCATGAAGAAGTTTCAAAACTGCATAATAGAAAGAAAGTTTATCTATGTGAGATGAATAGACATATCTATTATAAAGCAGTTTCACAGAAAACTTCTTTCAGTTTTTGTCTGAGGATACTTCCTTTTTCACCGTAGCCATCCATATACTCCCCAAAGTCCCTTGGCAGCTTTTTCTCCAAACGGGATTCCCTAATCCTCTCCAAGAAGGAAAGTATAATTCTTTGAGTGAAAAGCACACATCACAAAGAAGCTCCTCGGAGATCTTCTCTCCAGTGTCTATCTGAAGATATTTTTGTTTTCACCGTAAGCTTCAAAGCGCTCCCGAGAATTCCTTAGCTGACTTACCAAAAGCAGTGTTAGGACAGTGCTCAATGAAAACAGAAGCTTAACTGTGGGCGTTGACTTCATATGACCTGGAGCAGTTTCACAGAAAGTTTCCTTCTGGTTTTATTGGAGGGTATTTCTTGTTTGGCATATTCTTTAGAGCATTCCCGAATGTCTTTCCTCAGGTTCTACAGAAACCGTGATTTCGATTTGCACAATCCAAAGAATGATTTAACTCTATAAGATGAAAACACATATCACAAAGCAGTTGCTCTGAAAGCTTCTCTCCAGTTTTCATTGGAAGACGTTTCCTTTCTCACCACAAACCTCCATGCGCCACTTTATATCCTGTCACAGATTCCTCAAAGACAGTATATCCTAACTGGGCAACATAGTGTAAGCTTTAACTCTCTGAAATGAATACACACGTCAGAGAGCAGTTTCGTGCAATGCTTCTTTCTGGGTTTTATTTCCGGATTTTCACTTTTCACCATAGTCTTCAATGCACTGCAAAATATCACTTTTTCAGTTTTATAGCAACAGTGTTCAAACACTGCCTTATGAGAAAAGAGGTATAACTCCCTGAGTGGAATGCACACATCACAAGCTTTGTCAGAAAGCTTCTCTCCAGTGTTTATCTGAAGATATGTGCTATTTCCTCACAAGCCAGAATGTTCCCCCGAATGTCCCTTCACGAATCCATCCATGACGCCAATTCAAAACTGCATAATGGAAAGAAAGATTTATCTATGTGAAATGAATAGAGATATCTATCACAAAGAAGTTTTGCACAAAGCTTCTTTCCACTTTTTGTCTGAGCATATTTCCTTTTTCACCATAGCCGTCGATATACTCCCGAATGTCCCCTGGTAGCTTTTTCTCCAAATGGGATTCCCTGATCCTATATGAGAAGAAAACTATAATGTCTTTTCTCAGGTTCCACAGATTCAGTGACTTCAAACTTCTCAATCCAAAGAATGATTTAACTCTATGAGATGAATACACACCTCACAAAGTAGTTGCTCTGAAAGCTTCTCTATGGTTTTCATTGGAAGACATTTCCTTTCTCACCACAAACCTCTGTTCGCCACATAATATCCCTTCACAGATTCGTCAAAGACAGAGTTTCCAAACTGGACAATGTAGTGTAAGCTTTATCTCTCTGAAATGAATGCACACTTCAGAGAGCAGTTTCTTGGAACACTTCTGTCTGGGTTTTATTCAGGATATTTCACTTTTCACTGTAGTCTTCCGTGCTCTTCAAAATATCACTTTTCCAGTTTCACAGGAACAGTGTTCACAGACTGCCTTATGAGAAAGAGGTATAATCCCCTCAGTGGAATGCACACATCACAAAGCAGTTTCTCAGAAAGCTGCTCTCCAGATTTTATCTGAAGATATCTTCTATTTTCCCACAATCCTGAATGTGCTTCCGAATGTCCCTTCATGAATCCGTCCATGACGTAGTTTCAAAAATGCATAATAGCAAGAAAGTTTTATCTATATGAGATGAATAGAAATATCTATCCCAAAGAAGATTCACAGAAAGCTTATTTCCAGTTTTTGTCTGAGTATATTTCTTTTTCACCATAGCCGTCCACATACTCCCAAATATCCCCTGGTACCTTTTTCTCCAAACCGTATACCCAATCCTCTATGAGAAGAAAGGTATAACTCTGTGAGTGGAATGCACATGGTACAAAGCAGCTCCTCAGAAATCTTCTCTCCAGTATCTATCTGAAGATATTTCCGTTTTCACTGTAAGCCTCAAAGTTCTCCAGAGTATCTCTTAGCTGACTAAGTTAAAACAGTGCTAGAATACTGCCCCATGAAAACAGTAACTTAACTGTGTGACGGGACTTCACGTTACCTGGAGCAGTTTCAGAGAAAGTTTCCTTCTGGTTTTTATGCGTGTGTATTTCTTGTTCAGCATATTTTTGAGAGCTTTCCCTAATGTCCTTTCTCAGAAAGGTTCCACAGAAACAGGGATTTCCAACTGCTCAATCTAAAGAATGATTTAACTCTATGAGATGAATACACACATCACAAAGCAGTTGGTCTGAAAGCTTCTCTCAAGTTTTCACAAGAAGACGTTTCCTTTCTCAACACAAGCCTCCAGATGCCACTAAATATCCCTTCCCAGGTTCCTCAAAGACAGTTTCCAAACTGGGCAACGTAGTGTTAGCTTTAACTATCTGAAATGAATGAACTCGTTAGAGAACAGTTTCCTGGATCACTTCTTTCTGGGTTTTATTTCAGGACATTTTACTTTTCGCCAGAGTCTTCAATGCACTGCAAAATATCACTTTTTTCAGTTTTACAGGAACAGTGTTCAAACACTGCCTTATGAGAAAAGAGGTATAACTCTCTGGGTGGAATGCACACATCACAAAGCAGCTTCATAGAAAGCTTCTCTTCAGTTTTTAGCTGACGGTATCTCCTTTTTCATTGTAGGCCTCAATGTGCTCCCGAATGTCCCTTCGCGAATCCATCTATGATGCAGTTTGAAAACTGCGTAATAGAAACAGAGGTTTACCTATGTGAGATGAGTAGACATATCTATCACAAACCAGATTCACAGAAAGCTTCTTTCCAGTTTTTGTCTGAAGATATTTCCTTTTTCACCATAGCCGTCCATATACTCCCAAATGTTCCGTGGTAGCTCTTTCTGCACACAGAATTTCCAAATCCTGTATGAGAAGAAAAGTATAACTCTGTGAGTGGAATGCACACGTCACAAAGCAGCCCCTCAGAAATCTTCTCTCCAGTATCTATCTGAAGATATTTCCGTTTTCACCTTAAGCCTCAAAGCACTCCCGAGTGTCCCTTAGCTGACTAACCTAAAACAGTGTTAGAATACTGCTCAATGAAAACAGAAACTTAACTGTGCATGTGGACTTCAAGTGACATAGAGCAGTTTCACAGAAAGTTTCCTTCTGGTTTTTATCAGAGGGTATTTCTTTTTCAGCATAATCTTAAGAGCATTCCCAAATATCCTTTCCCAGGTTCCACTGAAACAGTAATTTCAAACTGCTCAATCCAAAGAATGATCTAACTCTGTGAGATGAATACACACATCACAAGGCAGTTGCTTCAAAAGCTTCTCTCCAGTTTTCTTTGGAAAACGTTTCCTTTCTCACCACAAGCATGCGGGCACCACTTAATATCCCTTCATAGATTATTCAAAGGCAGAGTTTCCAATCTGGGTAACATAGTGTAAGCTTTAATTATCTAAAATGAATGCACACGTCAGAGAGCAGTTTCTTGGAATGCTTCTTTCTGGGATTTATTTTGGAATATTTCACTTCTTGCCATAGTCTTCAATGTGCTGCAAAATATCATCTTTTCAATTTTACAGGAACAGTGTTCAAACACTGCCTTCTGTGAAAATAGGCATATCTCCCTGAGTGGAATGCACACATCACACAGCAGTTCCTCAGAAAGCTTCTCTCCAGGTTTTATCTGAAGATATCTCCTATTTTCTCTCAGTCTTGAAGTCTGAATGTACCTTCGGGAATCCATCCATGACGCAGTTTCAAAACTGCGTAATAGAAAGAAAGTTTTATCTATGTGAGATGGATAGGCATATCTATCAGAAAACAGTGTCACAGAAATCTTCTTTCCACTTTTTGTCTGAGGATACTTTCTTTTTCACTATAGCCATCCTTATACTCGTGAATGTCCCCTGGTAGCTTTTCCTCCAAATGGGATTCCCCAGTTCTCTATGAGAAGAAAAGCATAACTCTGTGAGTGGAAAGCAGACGTCACAAAGCAGCTCCTTGGAAATCTGCTCTCTGGTATCTATCTTAAGATATTTCTAATTTCACCATAAGCCGCAAACCCCACCGAGTAACCCTTTGCAGAGTAACCTAAAATAGTGTTAGAATACTGCTCAATGAAAAGAGAAGCTTAACTGTGCGAGTGGAATTCACATAACTAGAGCAGTTTCACAGAAAATTTCCTTCTGGTTTTTATCGGAGGTAATTTCTTGTTCATCATATTCTTAAGAGCGTTCCCAAATGTCCTTTCTGAGGTTCCACAGAAACAGTGATTTCGAACTGCTCAATCCAAAGAATGATTTAACTCTATGAGATGAATACACACATCACAAAGCTGTTGCTCAGAATCCTTCTCTCCAGTTTTCATTGGAAGACGTTTCCTTTCTCACCACAAACCTCCGGGTGCCACTTAATATCCCTTCAAAGATTCCTAAAAGACAGAGTTTCCAAACTGGGCAATGTAGTGTGAGCTTTAACTCTCTGAAATGAATGCACACGGCAGAGAGCAGTTTCGTGCAATGCTTCTTTCTGGGTTTTATTTCACGATATTTCACTTTCCACCACAGCCTTCAATGCATTGCAAAATATCACTTTTTCAGTTTTACAGGAGCAGTGTTGAAACACTGCCTTATGAGAAAGAGGTATAAGTCCCTGAGTGGAATGCTCACATCACAAAGCAGTTTCTCAGAAAGCTTCTCTCCAGTTTTTAGCTGAAGATATTTCCTTATTCCTCACAGGCCTGAATGTGTTCCCAAATGTCTCTTCATGAATCCTTCCATGACGTATTTTCAAAACTGCGTAATACTAAGAAAGTTTTACCTATGTGAGATGAACAGACATATCTATGACAAAGCAGTTTCACAGAAAACTTCTTTCCAGTTTTTGTCTAAGGATATTTCCTTTTTCACCACAGCCGTGCATATACTCCTGAATGTCCCCTGGTAACTTTTTCTACAAACGGGATACCCCAATCCTCTATGCGATAAAAAGTGTAACTCTGTGACTGGAATGCATACGTCACAGGACCGCTCCTCAGAAATCTTTTCTCCAGTGTCTATCTTAAGATATTTCCATTTTCTCCATAAGCCTCAAAGTGCTCCCGAGTATCCCTTAGCTGACTAACCTAAAACAGTGTTAGAATACTGCTCAATGAAAACAGAAGCTTAACTGTGCAAGTGGACTTCACGTGACCTAGAGCAGTTTCACAGAAAGTTTCCTTCTGGTTTTTTTTGAAGGGTATTTCTTTTTCAGTATATTCTTAAGAGCATTCCAAATGTCCTTTCTCAGGTTCCACAGAAACAGCGATTTCAAACTGCTCAATCTAAACAATGAATTAACCCTATGAGATGAATACACACATCACAAAGCATTTGCTCCAAAAGCTTCTGTCCAGTTTTCATTGAAAGACGTTAACTTTCTCACCACACACCTCCAGACGCCACTAAATATCGCTTCACAGATTCCTCAAAGACAGAGTTTCCAAACTAGGCAATGTAGTGTTTGCTTTAACTCCCTGAAATGAATGAACTCGTCATAGAGCAGTTTCTTGGTACGCTTCTGTCTTGGTTTTATTTCAGGACATTTCACTTTTCGCCATTCTCTTCAATGTGCTGCAAAATATCATTTTTTCAGGTTTACAAGAACAGTGTTTAAACCTGCCTTATGAGAAAAGAGATATAACTCACTGATTGGAATGCACACATCACAAAGCATTTTCTCAGAAATCTTCTCTCCAGCTTTTATCAGAAGAAATCTCCTATGACCACATATTCCTGAATGTGCTCCCGAATGTCACTTCACGAATCCATCCATGAGGCAGTTTCAAAACTGTGTAAGAGAAAGAAAGTTGTATTTATGTGAGATGAATAGCCATATCTAACACCAAACAGTTACACAGAAAGCTTCTTTCCAGTTTTTGTCTGAGGATATTTCTTTTTTCATCATTACAGTCCATACACTTCCGAATGTCCCCTGGTAGCTTTTTCTCCAAACAGGATTTCCCAATCCCTTATGAGAAGAAAAGTATAACTCTATGAGTGGAAAGCACACGTCACAAAGCAGCTCCTCAGAAATCTTCTCTCCAGTATCTATCTGAATATATTTCCATTTTCATCATAAGCCTCAAAGTGCACCCAAGTATCTGTGAGCTGACTAACCTAAAACAGTGTTAGAATACTGCTCAATGAAAACAGAAAGTTAACTCTGCATGTGGACTTCATGTGACCTAGAGCAGTTTCACAGAAAGTTTCCTTCTGGTTTTTATCACAGGGTATTTCTTTTTCAGCATATTCTTAAGAACTTTCCCAAATGTCCTTTCTCAGGTTCTACAGAAACAGTGGTTTCAAACTGCTCAAACTGAAGAATGATTTAACTCTATGAGATTAATACACACATCACAAAACAGTTGCTCCGAAAGTTTCTCTCCAGTTTTCATCGGAAGATGTTTCCTTTCTCACCACAAGCCTCCGGGTGCCATTTAATATCCCTTCACAGATTCCTCAGAGACAGAGTTTCCAAACTGGGCAACGTAGTGTAAGCTTTAGGTCTCTGAAATGAATGCACAAGTCAGAGAGCAGTATCTTGGACCACTTCTTTCTGGGTTTTATTTCGGGATATTTCACTTTTTGCCATAGTATTCAAAACGCTGTAAAATATAACTTTTTCAGTTTTACATAAATAGTGTTCAAACACTGCCTTATGAGTAAAGAGGTATAACTCCCTGAGTGGAATGCACACATCACAAAAGAGTTTCTCACAATGCTTCTCTAAAGTTTTATCTGGAGATGGTTCCTATTTCCTCACAGTCTTGAATCTGCTCCCGAATGTCCTTTGCGAATCCATCCAAGATGCAGTTTCAAAACTGCGTAATAGAAAGAAAGTTTATCTATGTGAGATGAATGACATATCTATCACAAAGCAGTTTCACAGAAAGCTTCTTTCCAGTTTTTGTCAGGCTAATTATTTTTCACCATAGCCGTGCATATTCTCCCAAATGCTTCCTGGCAGCGTTTTCTCTAAATAGGATTCCCCAGTTCTCTGTGAGAAGAAAGGTATAACTCTTTGAGTGAAACGCACATGTCACAAAGCAGCTCCTCAGAAATCTCCTCTCCATTATCTATCTGAAGATATTTCCGTTTTCACTGGAAGCCTCAAAGCTCTCCCGAGTATCCCTTAGCTGACTAACCAAAAACAGTGTTAGAATACTGATCCATGAAAAGAGAAGCTTAACTGTGTGAGTGGAATTCACGTGACCTAGAGCAGTTTCACAGAAAGCTTCCTTCTGGTTTTTATCAGAGGGTATTTCTTTTTCAGCATATTCTTAAGATCATTCCCAAATGTCCTTTCTCAGGTTCCACAGAAACAGTGATTTCTAACTTCTCAATCCAAAGAATGATTTAACTCTATGAGATGAATGCACACATCACAAAGCAGTTTCTCCGAAAGCTTCTCTCCATTTTCATCGGAAGACGTTTCCTTTCTCACCACAAGCCTCTGGGCGAAACTTAATATCAGTTCACTATTCCTCGGAGACAGAGTTGCCAAACTGGGCAAGGTAGTGTAAGTTTAAATCTCTGAAATGAATGCACAAGTCAGAAAGCAGTATCTTGGAACATTTCTTTCTGTGTTTTATTTCAGGATATTTCACTTTTCGCCATAGTCTTCAAAGCGCTGTAAAATATCACGTTTTCAGTTTTACAGAAACAGTGTTCAAACTATGCCTTATGAGAAAAGAGGTATAACTCCCTTAGTGGAATGCTCACATCACAAAGCAGTTTATCAGAAAGTTTCTTTCCAGTTTTTTCTGAAGATATCTCCTATTTCCCCACAGGCCTGAATGTGCACCTGAATGTCCCTTCGGGAATCTGTCCATGACGTAGTTTCAAAACTGCATAATGGAAAGAAAGTTTTATCTATGTGAGATGAACAGACATATCTATCACAAAGAAGTTTCACAGAAAGCTTCTTTCCAGTCTTTGTCTGAGGATATTTCCTTTTTCACTGTTGCAGTCCATATACTCCCGAATGCCCCCTGCTAACTTTTCCTCCAAACGGGATACCCCAATCCTCTCTGGGAAGGAATGTATAACTCTGTGAGTGGAATGCACACGTCACAAAGCAGCTCCTCGGAGATCTTCTCTCCAGTACCTATCTGAAGATAATTCCGTTTCCACCGTAAGCCTCAAAGCACTCCCGAATATTCCATAGCTGTCTAAGCAAAAACAGTGTTAGAATACTGCCCAATGAAAATAGAAGTTTAACTGTGTGAGTGTAATTCACGTGACCTAGAGCAGTTTCACAGAAAGTTACCTTCTTCTTTTTATCGAAGGGTATTCCTTTTTCATCATATTCTTAAGAGGGTTCCCAAATGTCATTTCTCAGATTCCCCAGAAATAGTGATTTCAAACTACTCAATCCTAAGAATGATTTAACTCTATCATATCAATACACACATCACAAAGTAGTTACTCTGATTGCTTCCCTACAGTTTTCATCAGAAGACGTTTCCTTTTTCACCACAAAGTTCAGGTCCCCACTTAATATTCCTTCACAGATTCCTCAAAGACAGAGTTTTGAAACTGGGAAACGTAGTGTAAGGTTTAATTCTTTGAAATGAATGCACACGTCTGAGAGCAGTTTTTTGGAACGCTTCTTTCTGGGTTTTATTTCAGGATATTTCAATTTTCGCCAGAGTCTTCAATGCACTGCAAAATATCGCTTTTTCAGTTTTACAGGTACAGTGTTCAAACAGCCTTATGAGAAAAGAGGTATATCTCCATGAGTGGAATGCACAAATCACACAGCAGTTTCTCAGAATGCTTCTCTCCACTTTTTGTCTGGAGATATCTCCTATTTCCTCACAGGCCTGAATGGGCTGCCAAATATCCCTTCGCGAATCAGTCCATGACTCAGTTTCAAAACTGCATAAGATAAAGAGAGTTTTATCTATGTGATACGAATAAACATATCTATCACAAAGCAGTTTCACAGAAAGCTTCTTTCTAGTTTTTGTCTGAGGATATTTCCAAATTCACCATAGTCATCCATATACTCCCGAATGTCCCTTGGTAGCATTTTCTCCAAAAGAGATTCCCCAATTCTCTAAGTGAAGAAAAGTATAACTCTGTGAGTGGAATACATATGTTACAGAGCAGTTCATCGGAAAACTTCTCTCCAGTTTCCATCTGAAGCTATTTCCTTTTTCACCGTAAGCCTCAAAATGCTCCCAAATATCTCTTCGCTCACTAAAGAAAAACAGTGTTAGAATACTGCTTAATGAAAACAGAAG
This sequence comes from Papio anubis, assembly GCF_008728515.1. NCBI lineage: Eukaryota > Metazoa > Chordata > Mammalia > Primates > Cercopithecidae > Papio > Papio anubis. The sequence goes on along the minus strand of NW_022166925.1, from coordinate 248,760 downwards.
CTTAACTGTGCGAGCAGAATTCACATGACAGAGAGTAGTTTCAAAGAAAGCTGCCTTCTGGTTTCTATCTGCGGTTATTTCTTTTTCAGTATATTCTAAAAAGAGTTTCCAAATATTCTTTCTCAGATTCCACAGAAACAGAGATTTCAAAGTGCTCAATCCAAAGAATGATTTAACTCTATGAGATGAATACACACATCACAAAAGAGTGGCTCAGAAAACTTCTCTCCAATTTTCAACGGAAAAGGTTTCATTGCTTGTCACAGGCCTACAGTTGTCACTTAATATCCCTTCACAGAATCATCAAAGACATACTTCCCAAACTGGGAAATGTAGAGTAAGATTTAACTCTGTGAAATGAATGGATATGTCAGAGAACAATTTCTTTGAATGCTTTTTTCTGGGTTTTATTTGATGACATTTCACTTTTTGCCATTATCTTCAATGTGCAGGAAGTTTCACCTTTTTAATTTACAGGACCATTGTTCAAACAGTGCCTGATAAGAAGAAAGTTATAACTCCCTGAGTGGAATGAAAACATCACCAAGCAGTTTCTCAGAAAGCTTCTCTCCAGTTTTTATCTGACAATATTTCCTTTATCACCGTAGGCCTGAATGTGATCCCGAATATCCATTCACAGATCCATCCATGACGGAGTTTCCAAGCTTTGTAATGTAAAGAAAGCATTATCTATGTGAGATGCATAAACATATCAAAAAGTAGATTCACAGAAAGTTTCTTAGCAGTTTTTATCTGAAGATATTTCCTTTTTCACCATAGTCCTGAATATGCTCCCGAATGTCCCTTTGTGAATCCATCCATCACAGAGTTTCTAAGCTTTATCTAGGTGAGATGAATACATATATCATGGAGTAGTTTCATAGAAACCTTTTTTTTTTTTTTTGGAGTTTTTGTCTGAGGCTACTTCCCATTTCACCATAGACATCAACATGCTCCCGAATATCACTTGGTAACTTTTTCTCCAAAACAGTTTCCCCCATGTTTTATGAGAAATGAGATATAACACTGTGAGTGAAATGCACATATCAAAAAGCAATTCCTCAGAAAGATTCTCTCCAGGTTCGGTCTGAACATATTTCCTTTTTCAACGTAAGGCTCACAGTGCTCCCGAATATCCCTTCACATGCTAAACATAAAGAGGGTTAGAAAACTGCTAAATGAAATGAGAGGCGTAACTGAGCAAGAGGAATTAAGGTGACACAGAGGAGTTTCACAGAAAGCTTCCTCTGGAATTTACCAGAGGGTATTTCTTTCTCCATATTCTAAGGAGTGTTCCCAAATGTCCTTCCTCAGATTCCACAAAAACAGTGACTTCAAACTCCTCATTCAAAAATGGTTTAACTCTATGAGATGAATACTCACATCACAAAGAGGTTGCTTGGAAAGATTCTCTCCAGTTTTCATCGGAAGATGTTTCCTTGCTCACCACAAGCCTCTGGGTGCCACTTAATATCCTTTCACAGATTCTGCAAAGACAGAGTTTCCAAACTGGGCAACATAGAGTAAGCTTTACCTCTGTGGAATGAATGCAAATATCAGAGAACAGTTTCCTGGAACGCTTCTTTCTGGGTTTTATTTCAGGATATTTCACTTTTCGCCATAGTCTTCAATGCGCTCCGACATATCACATTTTCGGTTGTACATGAACAGTGTTGAAACACTATCATATGAGAAAAGAGGTAAAACTCGCTGAGTGAAATGCACACACCACAAAGCAGTTGCTCAGAAAGCTTCTCGCCAGTTTTTATTTGAAGATATTTCCTTTTTCTCCATAGGCATGAATGTGATCCAGTATATCCCTTCGCGGATCCATCCATGACAGAATATCCATGCTGTGTAATGTAAAGAAAGCTTTATCTATGTGAGATGAATAAATATAGCAAAAAGCAGGTTCACAGAAACTCCTCTCCAGTTTTTATCTGAAGATATTTCCTTTTTCAGCACAGTCCTGAATGTGCTCCCGAGTGTCCCTTCACGGATCCATCCGTGACAGGGTTTCCAAGCTGCATAATGTAAAGAAAGCTGTATCTATGTGAGATGAATACACATATCACAAATCAGTTTCACAGAAAGCTTCTTTCCAGTTTTTATCTGAGGCTATTTCCTTTTTCACCATAGGTGTCACTATGCTCCTGAATATTCCTTGGTACTGTTTTCTCCAAAATGTTTTCCCGATGCTGTATGAGAAGAGAGGTGTAACACTGCGAGTGGAATGCACACATCACAAAGCAGTTTGTCGTAAAGCTTCTCTCCATTTTCTATCTGATGATATTTCCTTTTTCACTGTAAGCCTGAAAGCACTCACGAATATCACATCGCACGCTAAACATAAACAGTATTAAAACTGGTCAATGCAAGAGAAGCTTAACTGAGAGAGAGGAATTCATAAGATACACAGCAGGTTCACAGAAAGCGTCCTTCTTGTTTTTTTCTGAGGATATTTTGTTTTCCATATTGCAAACAGCGTTCCCAAAAGTCCTTCCTCAGATTCCACAGAAACAGTGATTTCAAACTACTCAATCCAAAGAATGGTTTATCTCTATAAGATGAATACACACATAGCAAAGCAATTGCTCAGAAATCTTCTCTCTAGTTTTCAATGTAAGACTTTTCCTTGCTCACCACAGACCTTTGGGAGCCACTTAATATCCCTTAGCAGATTTCTCAAAGACAGGGTTTCCTAACTAGGTAATGTAGAGTAAGCTTTAATTCTGTGAAATGAATGCACATATCAGAGAGCAGTTTCTTGGAAAGCTTCTTTCCTGGCTTAATTTGAGGAGAGTTCCCTTTTCGTCATAGTCTTCAATGCGCTACAAAATATCAGGTTTTCGGTTTTACAGGAACAGTGTTGAAACACTGGTTTATGAGAAAAGAGGTACAACTCCGTCACTTAAATGCACACATCCCAAAGCAGTTTCTCAGAAACCTTCTCTCCAATTTTTATATGAAGCGATTTCCATTTTCACCGTAGGCCTGAAAGTGCTCCCGGATGTCCCTTTGCAGATCTGTACTTGTTGGAGTTTACAAACTGCGTAATACAAAGAAGGTTTTATCTATGTGAAATGAATAAACATATCTATCACAAAGCAGTTTCCCAGAAAGCTTCTTTCCATTTTTCTGAGGATAATTCCTGTTTCATAATAGCCATCTCTGTACTCCTGAATGTCCTTTGGTAGCTTTTTTTCAAAAGGGATTCCCCTATCCTCTATGAGAAGAAATGTATAACTCTGTGAATGGAATTCACACGTCACAAAGCAGCTCCTCAGACAGCTTCTCTCTAGTATTTATCTGAAGATATTTCCATCTTTACCATAAGCCTCAAAGTGCTCCCGAGTATCCCTTCACAGAATAAAGACAGTGTTAGAATACTGCTCAATGAAAAGAGAAGTTTAACTGTGTGAGTGGAAATCACATGACCAAGAGCAGTTTCACTGAAAGCTTCATTGTGGTTTTTATCTGAGGGTATTTTCTTTTCAGCATATTCTAAAGACCGTTCTCTAATGTCCTTTCTCAGGCTCCACAGAAACAATGAATTCAAACTGCTCCAACCAAAGAATGATTTAACTCTATGAGATGAACCCACACATCACAAAGTAGTTGCTCAGAAATCTTCTCTCCAGTTTTCAATGAAAGAAATTTTCTTGCTCACCACAGGCCACTGGGCGCCACTTAATATCTCTTCGCAGATTCCTCAAAGAGACACTTTCCAAACTGGGCAATGTAGAGTAAGCTTTAATTCTGTAAAATGAATGCACACACCAGAGCGCTGCTTCTTGGAATGCTTCTTTCTGGGTTTTATTTGAGGATAGTTCAATTGTCAGCATAGTCTTCAATACGCTCTGAATATCATTTTTTCAGTTTTACAGGAAATGTGTTCAAACACTGCGTTATGAGAAAAGAGGTATAACTCTCTGAGTAGAGTGCACACGTCACAAAGCAGTTTCTCAAAAAGCTTCCCTCGAGTTTTTATCTGAGATATTTCCATTTTCAAAATAGTCTTGAATGTTCTCCCAAATGTCCCTTTGCAGATTCTTCCATGACAGAGTTTCCAAGCTGTGTAATGTAAAGAAAGCTTTATCTATGTGAGATGAATAAAAATAGCAAAAAGCAAATTCACATAAAGCTTCTTTCCAGTTTTTCTCTGAGGATATTTCCTTTTTCACCATAGCCGTCCATATACACCCAAATGTCCCTTGGTATCTTTTTCTCCAAAAGACATTCCCCAATCCTTTATGAAAACAGAAGGATAACACTCTGAGTGAAATGCACAGGTCCAAAGCAGTTCCTGGGAAAGCCTTTCTCCAGTTTCTATCTGAACGTATTTCCTTTTTCACTGTAAGCCACAAAGCACTCCCGAATATCCCTTCCACACGCTAAACATAAAGAGTGTTAGAAAAGTACTCCATGATAAGAGAAGCTTAACTGAGTGAAAGGAATTCACGTGCCACATAGCAGTTTCACAGAAAGCTTCCTTCTTTTTTTAATCAGAGGATATTTCTCTCCCCATATTCGAAGAAGCATTCCTAAATATCCTTCCTCAGATTCCACAGAAACCGTGATTTCAAACTGCTCAATTCAAAGAATGATTTAACTCTATGAGATGAATACACATACCACAAAGCAGTTGCGCAGAAAGGTTCTCTCCAGTTTTCAAAGGAAGACATTTCCTTGCTCACCACAGGCATCTGCGTGCCACTTAATATAACTTCGCAGATTCCTGAAAGACAGTGTTTCCAAACTGGGCCATGTAGAGTAAGCTTTAACTCTGTGAAATGAATGCACTTATCAAAGAGTAGTTTCTTGGAAGGCTTTTTTCTGGGTTTTATTTGAGGACAGTTCACTTTTCCCTATAGTTTTCAATGCACTCCAAAATATAACTTTCTCAGTTTTACAGAAACAGTTTTTAAACACTGCCTTCCGAGAAAGGAGTTATAAGTCCCCTGACTGGAATACAGACATCACAAAGCAGTTTCTCAGAAAGCTTCTCTCCAATTTCTATTTGAACATGTTTCCTTTCTCACTGTAAGATTCAAAGCGCTTCCGAATATCCTTTTGCACGCTAAATAGGAACAGTGTTAGAAAACTCTTCAAAGAAAAGGGAAGCTTAACTGAGTGAGAGGAATTCACATGACACATAGCAGTTTCACAGAAACCTTCCTTCTGATTTTCCTCTGAGGAGATTTCTTTTTCCATATTCCAAAGAACAATGCCAAAGGTCCTTCCTGAGATACCACAGATACAGTGATTTCAAACTGCTCAATCCAAGGAATGGTTTAACTCTATGAGATGAATACACACATCAAAAAGCAGTTGCTCAGAAAGATTCTCTCCAGTTTTCAAAGGAAGACATTTCCTGGCTCAACACAGTCCTCTGGGCGCCACTTAATATAACTTCGCAGATGCCTCAAAGAGAGACCTTCCAAACTGGGCAATGTACAGTAAGCTTTAACTCTGTGAAGTGAATACACATATCAGAGAGCAGTTTCTTGGAATGCTTCTTTCTGGGTTTTATTTGAGGACAGATCACTTTTCCCCATAGTCTTCAATACACTTTGAAATATAACTTTTTTGGTTTTACAGGAACAGTGTTCAAACACTGCCTTATGAGAAAAGAGGTCTAACTCCCTGAGTAGAATGTACACATCAGAAAGCAGTTTCTCATAAAACTTGTCTCTGTGTTTATCTGAAGATCTTTCCTTTTTCACCATAGGCCTGAATGTGCTACCGAATGTCCCTTCGTGATTCCATCCATGACGGAGTTTCCAAGCTGCATAATGTAAAGAAAGCTTTATCCATGTGAGATGAATAAGCATAGCATAAAGCAGATTCACAGAAAGCTTCTTTCCAGTTTTTATCTGAATATATTTCCTTTTTCACCATAGTCTAGAATTTTTTCTCGAATATCCCTTTTCAGATCCATCCATGACAGAGTTTGCAAGCTGCATAATGTAAAGAATGCTTTATCTAGGTGAGATGAATACACATAGCACAGAGCAGTTTCACAGAAAGCTTCTTTCCAGCTTTTCCTTGAGGCTATTTCCCTTTTCACCATATTAATCAATATGCTCACAAATATCCCTTGTTACGTTTTTGTCCAAAATGGTTTCCCCGATGGTGTATGAGAAGAGAGGTGTAACACTGTGAGTGGAATACATACATCACTAAGCAGTTCCTCAGAAAGCTTCTCTCCAGTTTCTATCTGGACATATTTCCTTTTTCACTGTAAGCCTCAAAGCCCTCTCGAATACCCCTTCGCAACATAAAACCGTGTTTGAAAACTGCTCATTGAAAAGAGAAGCTTAATTGACCCAGAGGAATTCACAAGGCACAGAGCATTTTCACAGAAAGCTTCCTTCTGGTTTTTACCTGAGGATATTCCTTTCTCCATATTCTAAAGAGCATTCCCAATGTCCTTCCTCAGATTCCATAGAAGCAGTGATTTCAAACTGCTCTATCCAAAGAATGGTTTATCTCTATGAGATGAATACACACATCACAAAGAGGTTGCTCACAAAGCTTCTCTCCCGTTTTCATCGGAAGACAATTACTTGCTCACCACAGGCCTTGGGTGCCACTATATATTCCTTCGAAGATTCCTCAAAGACAGAATTTCCAAGACAGGTAATGTAGAATAATCATTAACTCTGAGAATTTCCAAGATAGGTAATGTAGAATAATCTTTAACTCTGTGAAATGAATGCACATATCAAAGAGCAGTTTCTTGGAATGCTTCTGCCTGGGTTTTACTTGAGGATATTTCACTTTTTGCCATAGACTTCAATGATCTCCGAAATATGACTTTTTTGGGTTTACAGGAACAGTATTCAAACACTGCCTTATGAGAAAAGAGGTATAACTCCCTGAGTGGAATGCACACATCCCAAAGTAGTTTCTCAGAAAGCTTCTCTCCAGTTTCTAGCTGAATATATTTCCTTTCTCACTGTAAGACTCAAAGTGCTTCTGAATATCCCTTTGCACACTAATCATAAACAGTGTTAGAAAACTCTTCAATGAAAAGGGAAGCTTAACTGAGTGAAAGGAATTCACACGAACATAGCAGTTTCACAGAAAGCTTCCTTCAGGTTTTCATCTGTGGGTATTTATTTCTCCATATTCCAAAGAACGGTCCCAAATATCTTTCCGGAGATACCACAGAAACAGTGATTTCAAACTGCTCAATCGAAGGAATCGTTTCACTCTATGAGACGAGTACACATATCACAAACCAGTTGCTCAGAAAGCTTCTCTCCAGTTTTCGTGGGAAGACAGTTCCTTTCTCACCACAGGCCTCCGGGGCGCCGCTTAATTTCCCTTTGCATATTCCTCAAAGACACAGTTTGCAAACTGGACAATGTAGAGTACGCTTTAATTCTGTGAAGTTAACGCACATATCAGAGAGCAGTTTCTTGGAACGCTTCTTTCTGGGTTTTACTTGAGGATAGTTCACTTTTCGCCATAGTCCTCAATGTACTCCAAAATACCACTTTTTTGGTTTTACAGGAACAGTGTTCAAACACTGCCTGATGAGAAAAGAGGTATAACTCCCTGAATGGAATGCATACATCACAGAGCAGTTTCTCAAAAAACTTCTCTGAAGTAATTATCTGAAGATATTTCCATTTTCACTAGATTCCTGAATGTGCTCCCAAATCTCCCTTCACGGATCCGTCTATGACAGAGTTTCCAAGCTGCATAAGGTAAAGAAAGCTTTATCTATGTGAGATGAATACACGTATCACAGATGAGTTTCACAGAAAGCTTCTTTCCGGTTTTTGTCTGAGGGTATTTCCATTTTCACTATAGGGGTCAATATGCTCCCGAATATCTCTTGGTACCATTTTGTCCAAAATGTTTTCACTGTGCTGTATGAGAGGAGAAGTATAACACTCTGAGTGGAATGCACACATCACAAAGAAGTTCCTTGGAAATCTTTTCTCCATTTTCTATCTGAAGATATTTCCTTTTTCACTGTAAGCCTGAAAGCACTCCTGAATATCCCTTCGCACATTAAACATAAACAGCATGAAAACTGGTCAATGCAAGAGAAGCTTAACTGAGTGAGAGGAATTCACATGACACACAGAAGTTTCACAGAAAGCGTCCTTCTTGTTTTTATCTGAGGATATTTAGTTCTCCATATTCTAAAGAGCATTCCCAAATGTCCTTCCGCAGATTCCAAAGAAACTGCGATTTCAAAGGGCTCAATCCAAAGAATGGTTTAACTCTATGAGATGAATACAGACGTCACAAAGCAGTTGCTTAGAAAGCTTCTCTCCAGTTTTCATAGGAAAACATTTCCTTGCTCATGACAGTCCTTGCTCATGACAGCCATTTAATATCACTTCAGATATTACTCAAAGACAGAGTTTCCAAACTGGGCAATGTAGAGTAAGCTTTATTTCTGTGAAATGAACGCACATATCAGACAGTAGCCTCTTGGAACGCTTCTTTCTGGGTTTTATTTGAGGAGGGTTCTCTTTTCAACGTAGTCTTCAATGCGCTACGAATATCACGTTTTCAGTTTTACAGGAACAGTGTTGAAACACTGCCTTATGAGAAAAGAGGTATATCTCCCTGAGTGGAATGCACACATCCCAAAGCAGTTTCTCAGAATGCCTCTTTCCAATTTTTATATGAAGAGATTTCCGTTTTCACCATAGGCCTCAAAGTGCTTCCGAATGTCCCTTAGCAGATCTGTCCTTGATGGAGTTTCCAAACTGCGTAATATAAAGCAAGTATTATCTTTGTGAGATGAATAAACATATCTATCACAAAGCAGTTTCCCAGAAAGCTTCTTTCCCGTTTTTGTCTGAGGATAATTCCTTTTTCACAATTGCTGTCTGTATACTCCTGAATGTCCCTTGGTAGCTTTTTCTCCAAAAGGGATTCCCCAATCGTCTACGAGAAGAAAAGTATAACTCTGTGAATGGAATGCACACGTCACAAAGCAGCTTCTTGGAAGTCTTCTCTCCAGTTTCTATCTGAAGATATTTCTGCTTTCACCGTAAGCCTCCAAACACTCCCAGGTATCCCTAAGCTGTCTAAATTAAAGAGTGTTAGAATACTGTTCAATGAAAAGAGAAGCTTAACTGAGCGAGTAGAATTCACTTGACACTGAGCACTTTCACAAAAAAGCTTCCTTCTGGTTTTTATTGAACGGTATTTCTTTTTCAGCATATTCTTCACAGCGTTCCCAAATGTCCTTTCTCATGTTCCACAGAAACAGTGATTTCAAACTGCTCAATCCAAAGAATGTATTAACTCTATGAGATGAATGCACACATCACAAAGCAGTTCCTCAGAATGCTTCTCTGCAGTTTTCAGCGGAAGACTTTTCCTTGCTCACCAGTGGTCTCCGGTCGCCACTTAATATGCTTTTGCAGAATCCTCAAAGACAGACTTTTCAAACTTGGAAATGTAGAGTAAGCTTTAACCCTCTAATGAATGCACACGTCAGAGAGCACTTTCCTGGTATGCTTCTTTGTGGGTTTTATTCCGGGAAAATTCAAATTCACTTTTCATCATAGACTTCCATGCGCTCAGAAATATTACATTTTCCGTTTTACAGGAACAGTGTTCAAACACTGCCTTATGAGAAAGAGGTATAAATCCCTGTGTGTAATGCACACATCACAAAGCAGTTTCTCAGAAAGCTTCTATCCATTTTTTATCTGAAGATAACTCCTTTTTCACCGTAGGCCTGAATGTGCCCCCGAATGCTCCTTCACGGATCCAACCATGACGGAGTTTCCAAACTACATGTTATAAGGAAAGTTTTATCTACGTGAGATGAATAAACGTATCTATCACAAAGCAGTTTCACAGAAATCTTTCCAGTTTTTGTGTGAGGATATTTCCTTTTTCACCATAGCGATCCATATACTCCCGAATATCCCTTGGTAGCTGTTTCTCCAAAAGGGATTCCCCAGTCCTCTATGAGAAGACAGGTATTATTCTGTGATTGGAATGCACACTTCACAAAGCGGCTCCTCCAAAAGCTTCTCTCCAGTTTCTCTCTTAAGGTATTTCCTTTTTCCCCCTAAGCCTTAATGTGTTCATGTATATCCCTTTGCAGACTAAACAAAAACAGTGTTAGAATAGTGCTGAATGAAAAGAGAAGCTTAACTGTGTGAGCGGAATTCCCACCACACAGAGCAGCTTCACAGAAAGCTTCCTTCTGGTTTCTATCTGAGGTTATTTATTTTTCTGCATATTCTAAAGAGCGTTCCAAAATGTCCTCTTTCAGATTCCACAGAAACAGTGATTTCAAACTGCTCAATCCAAAGAATGCTTTAACTCTATGAGCTGAATACAAACATCACAAAAGAGTTGCTCAGAAAGCTTCTTTCCAATTTTCCACGGAGGACATTTCGTTGCTCACCACAGTCCTCCCGTTGCCACTTAATATCCCTTCGCAGAATCCTCAAGACAGACTTTCCAAACTGGGAAATGTAGAGTAAGTTTTAACTCTGTGAAATGAATGTACATATCAGCGAGCAGATATCCCTTCATGGATCCGTCCATGACACAGTTTCCAAGCTGCGTAATGTAAAGAAAAATTTATCTATGTGAGATGAATATACAAAGAGCAGTTTCATACAAAGCTTCTTTCCAGTTTTTGTCAGAGGCTATTTCCCTTTTCACCATAGGCATCAACATGCTCCCGAATATCACTTGGTACCATTTTCTCCAAAAGGGTTTCACCGATGCTGTATGAAAAGAGATGTAAAACACTGTGAGTGGAATGCACACATTACAAAGCAGTTCCTCAGAAAGCTTCTCTCCAGTTTCGGTCTGAACATATTTCCTTTTTCACCGTAAGCCTCGAAGGACTCCCTAATATCCTTTCATATGCTAAACATAAACAGTGTTAGAAAACTGCTCAATGAAAAGAGAGGCTTAAGTGAGGGAGAGGAATTAAGATGAAACAGAGCAGTTTCACAGAAAGCTTCCTTCTGGATCTTACCTGAGGATATTTCCTTCTCCAAATTCTAAGGAGCATTCCCAAATTTCTCCCTCAGATTCTACAAAAAGTGATTTCAAACTGCTCAATCCAAAGAATGGTTTAAATCTATGAGATGAATACACATCACAAATCAGTTGCTCAGAAAGCTTCTCTCCAGTTTGCATCGGAAGACGTTTCCTTGCTCACCTCAAGACTCCAGGTGCCACATAATATCCCTTCACAGATTCCTCAAAGACAGAGTTTCCAAACTGGACAACATACAGTAAGCTTTAACTCTGTGAAATGAATGCACATATCAGAGAGCAGTTTCTTGGAATGCTTCTCTCTGGGTTTTATTTGAGGATATTTCACTTTCCGCAAGAGTCTTCAATGTGCTCTGAATATCACTTTTTTGATTTTACAGGAACAGTGTTCACACACTGCCTTATGAGAAAAGAGGTATAATTCCCTGAGTGGAATGTACACATCACAAAGCTGTTTCTCAGAAAGTTTCTCTCCAGTTTTTATCTGAAGTTATTTGCTTTGTCACCATAGGCCTGAATGTGCTCCTGAATGTTGCTTCACAAATCCGTCCATGATGCAGTTTCAAAACTGCATAATAGAAGGAAAGTTTTTTTCTATGTGAGATGAGTAAACATACCTATCACAAAGTAGTTACACAGAAAGCTCCTTCCAATTTTTGTCTGAGGATATTTCCTTTTTCACCATAGCCATCCATATACTCCCTAATGTCCCCTGGTAGTTTTTTCTCCAAAAGGGATTCCCCAATCCTCTATGAGAAGAAAAGTGTTACTCTGTGAGTGGAATGCACACGTCACAAAACAGCTCCTAGGAAATCTTCTCCCCAGTTTCTATCTGAAGATATTTCTGTTTTCACTGGAAGCCTCAAAGTGCTCCCGAGTGTCCCTTAGCTGACTAAACTTAAACAGTGTTAGAATACTGCTCAGTGAAAACAGAAGCTTATCTGTGTAAGTGGAATTCACATGACACAAAGCAGTTTCACAGAAAGCTTCCTTCTGGATTTTATCGGAGGTTATTTCTTTTTCAGAATATTCTTTAGAATGGTCCTAAGTGTCCTTTCTGAGGTTCTACACAAAGAGTGATTTCAAACTGCTCAATCCAAAGAATGATTTAACTCTACGAGATGAATACACACATCACAAAGCAGTGGCTCTGAAAGCTTCTCTTCAGTTTTCAAGGAAAGACATTTCCTTGCTGGCCACAGGCCTCTGGTTGCCACTTAATATCCCTTTACAGAATGCTCCAAAGCAGACTTTTCAAACTGGGAAATGTAGAGTAATCTTTAACCCTCTGTATGAATGCACATGTCAGAGAGAAGTTTCTTGAAATGCTTCTTTCTGGGTTTTATTTCAGGATATTTCACTTTTTGCCATAGTCTTCCATGTGCTCCAGAATATTACATTTTCAGTTTTACAAGAAGAGTGTTCAAACATTGCCTTAGTAGAAAAGCGGTATAAATCCCTGAGTGGAATTCACTCATCACAAAGCAGTTTCTAAGAGAGCATCTCGGCCGGGCGCGGTGGCTCAAGCCTGTAATCCCAGCACTTTGGGAGGCCGAGATGGGCGGATCACGAGGTCAGGAGATCGAGACCATCCTGGCTAACACGGTGAAACCCCGTCTCTACTAAGAAATACAAAAAATAGCCGGGCGAGGTGGCGGGCGCCTGTAGTCCCAGCTACTCAGGAGGCTGAGGCAGGAGAATGGCGTGAACCCGGGAGGCGGAGCTGGCAGTGAGCTGAGATCCGGCCACTACACTCCCGCCCGGGGTACACAGGGCGAATCCGTCTAAAAAAAAAAAAAAAAAAAAAGAGAGCATCTCTCCAGTTTATATCTGCAGATATCTCCTTTTTCTCCCTAGGCCTGAATGTGCTCCCAAATGTCCCTTCGTGGATCCAGCCATGAGGAATTTCCAAACTGAATAATATAAGGAAAGATTCATCTGTGTGAGATGAATAAACATACCTATCACAAAGCAGTTTCACAGAAATCTTCTTTCCAGTTTCTGTCTGAGGATATTTCTTTTTCACAATAGCTATCCATATACTTCCGAATATCCCTTGGTAGCTTTTTCTCCAAAAGGGATTCCCAAATCCTCTATGAGAAGAAAGGTACAATTCTGTGAGTGGAACACACACGTCACAAAGCAGCTCCTCAGAAAGCTTCTCTTCAGCTTCTATCTGAAGATATTTACTTTTTCACCTTAAGCCTCAAAGCGCTCCCGAATATCCCCTTGCAGACTAAACAAAAACAGTGTTAGAATACTGCTCAATGAAAACAAGCTTAACTGTGCAAGTGTAATTCACATGACACAGAGAAGTATCCCTGAAAATTTCCTTCTGGTTTCTATCTGAGGTTATTTCTTTCTCTGGTCTTCTAAAGAACGTTCCCAAATGTCCTTTCTCAGATTCCACAGAAAGTGTGATTTCAAATTGCTCAATCCAAAGAATGGTTTAACTCTATGAGATGAATGCAAATATCACAAAAGAGTTGCTCAGAATGCTTCTCTCCAATTTTCAATGGAAGACATTTTGTTGCTCACCACAGACTTCCAGTTGCCACTTAATATCCCTTCGCAGAATCCTCAAAGATAGAGTTTCCAAACTGGGAAATGTATAGTAAGCCTTAACTCAGTGAAATGAATGGACATGTCAGAGAGTAGTTTCTTTGAATGCTTCTTTCTGGGTTTCGTTGGACGACATTTCACTTTTTGCCATAGTCTTCCATGTGCTCTGAACATCACTTTTTTACTTTTACAGAATCAGTGTTTAAACAGTGCCTTATGAGAAGAAAATTATAAATCCCTGAGCTGAATGCACACATCACCAAGCAGTTTCTCAGAAAGCTTCTCTCCAGTTTTTCTCTGAACATATTACCTTTTTCACCATACTCCTGAATGTGATCCCGAATATCCCTTCGTGTATGTGTCCTTGACAGAGTTTTCAAGCTGCGTAATGTAAAGAAAACTTTATCTATGTGTGAAGAATACACATTTAAAAGAGCAGTTTCACAGAAATCTTCTTTCCAGTTTTAGTCTGAGGCTATTTCATTTTACTCCATGTTCATCAATATGCTTCCAGATATCCATTGATATCTTTTCCTCCAAAATGGTTTCCCAGATGCTGTATGAGAAAAGAAGTGTGAAACTTTGAGTGGAATGCATACATCATGAAGCAGTTCCTCTTAAAACTTCTCTCCAGTTTCTATCTGAACATATTTCCTTTTTCACCATAAGTCTCAAAGTGCTTCCAAATATCCCTTCTAACACTAAACATAAATAGTGTTAGAGAATTGGTCAATGAAAAGAGAACCTTAACTGAGCAAGAGGAATTCACAGGATACATAGTAGTTTCACAGAAATCTTCCTTCCGGTTTTTATCTTTCTCCATGTTCTAAGCAGCATTCCCAAATGTCCTAACTCAGATTCCATGGAAACAGTGATTTCTAACTGCTCAATCCAAAGAATGATTTAACTCTATGAAATGAATGCACACGTCACAAAGCAGTTGCTCAGAAAACTTCTCTCCAGTTTGCAACGGAAGACATTTCCTTGCTCACCAGTGGCCTCCGGTCGGCAATTAATATCCCTTCACAGATTCCTCAAGAGAGACTTTCCAAACTGGGCAACGTAGAGTAAGCTTTATCCATGTGAAAAAAATGCACATATAAGAGAGCAGTTTCTTAGAACGATTCCTTCTGGATTTTATTTGAGGATAATTCACTTTTGGACATAGTCTTTGAAGTGCTCCGAAATATCACTTTTTCGGTTTTACAGGTACAGTGTTCAAACACTGCCTTATGAGAAAAGAGGTATAACTACCTGCGTGGAATGCACACATTACAAAGTAGTTTCTCAGAGTTTCTCTCCTGTTTTTATCTGAAGATATTTCCTTTTTCACCATAGGCCTGAATGTGCTCCCAAGTGTCTCTTTGTGGATCCGTTCATGACGGAGATTCCTAACTGCGTAATATAAAAAGGATTTATCTATGTGAAATCAATAAGTATATCTGTCACAAAGCAGTTTCACAGAAAACTTCTTTCCAGTTTTTGTCTGACGATATTTCCTTTTTAACCATAGCCATCCATATACTCCCGAATGTCCCATGGTAACTTTTTCTCCAAAAGGGATTCCCCAATCCTCTATGAGAAGAAAGGTATAACTCCTTGAGTGGAGTGCACACGTCACAAACCAGCTCCTCAGAAAGCTTCTCTCCAGTTTCTATCTGAAGATTCTTCCTTTTTCCCCATAAGCCTCAAAGTATTCTCCAATATCCCTTCACAGACTAAAGAAAAACAGTGTTAGAATACTGCTTAATGAGAATAGAAGCTGAACTGTTTAGTGGAATTCACACGACACAGAGCAGTCTCACAGAAAGCTTCCTTCTTTTTTTTATCTGAGGGTATTTCTTTTTCAGCATATTCTAAAGAGCGTTCCCAAGTATCCTTTCTCAGATTCCACAGAAACAGTGATTTCAAACACTTCAATCCAAAGAATGATTTAACTATATGAGAATAATGCACACATCACAAAGCTGCTGCTTAGAAAGCTTCTCTCCAGTTTTCAACGTAAGACATTTCCTTTCTCACCACAGGCCTCTGGGAGCCTCTTAATATCTCTTCACAGATTCCTCAAAGACAGAGTTTCCATACTGGGCAATGCAGTATAAGCTTCAACTCTCTGAAATTTATGCACACGTCAGAGAGCAGTTTCGGGTAACGCTTCTTTCTGGGTTTTATTTGAGGAGAGTTCTCTTTTTCCCATAGTCTTCAATGCTCTCTGTGATATCACTTTTTCGGTTTCACAGGAACAGTGTTCAAACACTGCCTTATGAGAAAAGAGGTATAACACCCTGAGTGGATTACACATGTCACAAAGTAGCTTCTCAGAAAGCTTCTCTCCAGTTTTTATCTGAAGATATTTCCATTTTCATCATAGGTCGGAATGTACACCCAAACATCCCTTCGCAGATCCGTCCATGACAGAGTTACCAAGCTGCATAAGGTAAAGAAAGATTTATCAATGTCAGGTGAATAAACATAGCAAAAAGCAGATTCACAGAAAGCTTCTTTCCAGTTTCCATCTGATGTTATTTCCTTTTTCACCATACTCCTGTATTTGCTCCCGAATGTCCCTTCGCAGATCCGTCCATGACAGAGTTTCCAAGCTGCATAACGTAAAGAAAGCTTTATCTATGTGAGATGAATACACATACAACAGAGCAGTTTCACAGAAAGCTTCTTTCCAGTTTTAGTCTGTGGCTATTTCCTTTTTCACCTTTTTTGACAATATGCCACTAAATATCTCTTGGTATGTTTTCTTCCAAAAGTTTTTCCCTGAACCTATATGAGAAGAGAGGTATAACACTGTGATTGGAATGCACATGTCACAAAGCAGTTCCTCGGAAAGCTCCTCTCCAGTTTCTATCTGAACATATTTCCTTTTTAACCATAAGCCTCAAAGCGCTCCTGAATATCCTTTCACATGCTGAACATAAACAGTGGTAGAAAACAGCTCAATGAAAAGAGAAGCTTAACTGAGTGAGAGGAATTCACATGACGTGTAGCAGTTTCCCAGAAAGCTTCCTTCTGGTTTTTATCTGAGGATATTTCTTTCTCCATATTCTAAAGAGCATTCCCAAATGTCCTTCCTCAGATTCCACAGACACAGTGATTTCAAACTGCTTAATTCAAAGAGTGGTTTAAATCTATAAGATGAATACACACATCACAAAGCCATTGCTCAGAAAGCTTCTCTCCAGGTTTCGTCGGAAGACATTTCCTAGCTTACCAGAGGCCACTGGGCACCACTTAATATCCTTTCGCAGATTCCTCAAAAGCAGATTTTCCAATCTGGGTATCATAGAGTAAAAATTAACTCTGTGAAATTAATGTACATATCAGGGAGCTGCTTCCTGGAATGCTTCTTTCTGTGTTTTATTTGAGTATGTTAAAATTTTCGCCATAGTCTTTTATGCGCTACAAAAAATCACTTTTTTTTTTTTACCTGAAGAGTGTCCAAACACTGCCTTATGAGAAAAGAGATATAATTCCCTGAGTGGAATGCACACAACAGAAAGCTACTCTCCAGTTTTTATCTCAGGTTATTTCCTTTTTCATCATAGGCCTGAATGTGCTCCCGAATGTCCCTTCGAGCATCCATCCATGACACAGTTTCAAAACTGCATAAAATAAAAAAAGTTTTATCTATGTGAGATAATAAATATAGCAAAAAGCAGATTCATAGAAAGCTTCTTTCCAGTTTTTGTCAGAGGATATTTCCTTTTTCACTGTAGTCTTGAATGTGCTCCCAAATGTCCCTTTGCAGTCCATGCATGACAGAGTTTCCAAGCTGTGTACTGTGTACTGTGTACTGCTTCTTTCCAGTTTTTGTCTGTGGCTATATCCCTTTTCACCGTAGGCATCAATATGCTCTCAGATATACCCTGGTAGCTTTTTCTCCAAAAGGGTTTCCCCAATGCTGTATGAGAAGAGAGGTATAACACTGTGAGTGGAATGCACACGTCACACAGCCGCTCCTCGGAAATCTTCTCTCCAGTTTCTATCTGACGATACTTCCGTTTTCACCATAAGCCTTAAAGCGCTCCCGCATATCCCTTTGCAGACTAAACACAGTGTTAGAATACTGCTCAATGAAAAGACAAGCTGAACTGTGTGAGTGGAATTAACTCAACACAGAGCAGTTTCACAGAAAGCTTCCTTCTGCTTTTTTTCTGAGTGTACTTCTTTTAAAGTATATTCCAAAGAGTGTTCCCAAATGCCATTTCTCTGGTTCCACAGAAACTTTGATTTCAAACTTCCCAATCCAAAGAATGATTTAACTCTATGAGATGAATACACACATTACCAAGCCGTAGCTCATAAAGCTTCTCACCAGTTTTCAACGAAAGACATTTCCTTTCACACCACAGGCCTCTGGGCACCACTAAATATCCCTTAGTAGATTCCTCAAAGACAGAGTTTCCAAAGTGGTCAATGTGCAGTAAGCTTTAACTCTGTGAAATGAATGCTCATATCAGAGAGCAGTTTCTTGGAACACTTCTTTCTGGATTTTATTTCAGGGTAATTCACTTTTCACCATAGTCTTCAATGTTCTCCAAAATATCACTTTTTCGGTTTTTCAGGAACAGTGTTCAATCACTGCCTATTGAGAAAAGAGGTATAACTCCCTGAGTGGAATGCACACATCACAAATCAGTTTCTCAGAAAGCTTCTCTCCGATTTTTATCTGAAAATATTTCCTTTTCCACCATAGTCCTGAATGTGCTCCTGAATGTCCCTTTTCGGATCCATCCATGACGTAGTTTCCAATCTGTGTAATGTAATAGAAACTTTATCTATGTGACATGAATAAACATAGCAAAAAGCAGATTCACAGAAAGCTTCTTTCCAGTTTTTACCTGAAGATATTTCCTTCTTCACCATAGTCCTGTATTTGATCCTGAATGTTCCTTTACGGATCTACCCATGGCAGAGTTTCCAAGTTGTGAAATGTTAAAAAAGCTTTATGTCTGTGAGATGAATACACATATCACAGAGCAGTTTCACAGAAAGCTTCATTCCAGTTTCTGTCTGAGGCTATTTCCCTTTTCACCATAAGCATCAATATGCTATCTCTTGATACTTTTGTATCCAAAAGGGTTTCCCTGATGCTATTTGAGAAGAGAGGTATAACACTGTGAGTGGAATGCACACGTCACAAAGCAGTTCCTCGGAAAGCTTCTCTCGAGTTTCTACCTGAACATATTTTCTTTTTCACCATAGGCCTGGAAATGCTCCCGAATATCTCTTTGCAGATATGTCTATGATGGAGTTTCCAAACTGCATAATAAAAAGACAGTTTTTTCTATGTGAGATGAATAAACATCTCTATCGCAAAGCACTTTCACTGAAAGTTTCTTTCCAATTTTCGTCTGAGGATATTTTCTTTTTCACCATAGCCATCCATGTACTCCCGAATGTCCCTTGGTAGTTTTTCCTCCAAATGGGATTCCCCAATCTTCTATGAGAAGAAAGGTAAAACTCTGTGAGAGGAATGCAAACGTCACAAAGAAGCTCCACGTAAGTCTTATCTACAGTTTCTATCTGAAGATATTTCCGTTTTCACCATAAGCCTCAAAGCACTCCCAAATATCCCTTCGCAGACTAAACAATAATAGTACTAGAATAATGCTCAATGAAAAGGGATGCTTAACTACGTGAGTTGAATTCACATGAAACAGAGCTGTTTTACAGAAAGACTCCTTCTGGTTTTTATCTGAAGGTATTAATTTTTCAGCATATTATAAAGAGTGTTCCCAAACGTCTTTTCTCAGGTTCCACAGAAACAGTGATTTCAAACTGCTCAATCCAAAGAATGATGTAACTTTATGAGTTGAATAAATACACCCCAAAAATGTTGCTCAGAAATCTTCTCTCTAGTTTTCAATGGAAGACATTTTCTTGCTCACCACAGGCCTCCGTTTGCCACTTAATATCCCTTTGCAGATTCCTCACAGACAAAGTTTCCAAACTGGGAAATGCAGAGTAAGCTTTAACTCTGTTAAATGAATGCACATATCAGAGACCAGTTTCTTGGATCACTTCTTTCTGGGTGTTATATGAGGATATTTCACTTTTAGCCATGGTCTTCAAAGCGAACCGAAATATCACTTTTACACAAACAGTGTTCAAACACTGCCTTATGAGAAAAGAGGTATAACTCCCTGAGTGGAACGCACACATCACAAAGCAGTTTCTCAGACAGCTTCTCTCCAGTTTTTATCTGAAGATATTTCCTTTTTCAACTTAGGCCTGAATGTGCTCCCAAATGTCCCTTCACGAATCCATCCATGATGGAGTATCAGAACTGCGTAATAGAAAGATAATTTTATCTATGTGAGATGAATAAACGTATCTATCACAAAGCAGTTTCACAGAAAGCTTCTTTCCAGTTTTTGTCTGAGGATATTTCCTTTTTCGCCAGAGCTGTCCATATACTCCAGAATGTCCACTGGTAGCTCGTTCTCAAAACGGGATTCCCCAATCCTTTATGAGAAGAAAAGTATAACTCTGTGAGTGCAATGCACACGTCACAAAGCAGCTCCTCAGAAACCTCCCCAGTATCTATCTGAAGATATTTCCGTTTTCACCATAAGCCTTCTGAGTATTCCTTAGCTGACTAACCAAACACAGTGTTAGAATACTTCTCAATGAAAACAGAAGCTTAACAGTGCGGGTGAAAATCACGTGACCTAGAGTACTTTCACAGAAAGTTTCCTTCTGGTTTTTATCACAGGGTATTTCTTTTTCAGCCTATTCTTTAGTGCGTTCCCAAATGTCCTTTCTCAGTTTCCACAGAAACAGTGATTTCAAACTGCTCATTCCAAAGAATGTTTTAACTCTATGAGATGAATACACACATCACAAAGCAGTTGCTCTGAAAGCTTCTCTCCAGTTTTCATTGGAAGACGTTTCCCTTCTCACCACAAGCCTCTGGGTGCCACTTTATATCCCTTCACAGATTCCTCAAAGACAGAGTTTCCAACTGGGCAACGTAGTGTAATCTTTAACTCTCTGAAATGAATGCACACGTCAGAGAGCAGGTCCTTGGATCGCTTCTTTCTGGATTTTATTTGAGGACATTGAACTTTTTGCCCTAGTCTTCAATGCACCGCAAAATATCAATTTTTCAATTTTACATGAACAGTGTTCAAACACTGCCTTATGAGAAAAGAGGTATAACTCCCTGAGTGGAAAGCACACCACAAAGCAGGTTTTCAGAGAACTTCTCTTCAGTTTTTATCTGAAGATATCTCCTATTTCCCTACAGGCCTGAATGGGCTCCCCAATATACCTTCGCTAATCTGTCTATGAGGCAGTTTCAAAACTGCATAATAGAAAGAAAGCTTTATCTATGTGAGATGAATAGACATATCTATCACAAAGCAGTTTCACAAAAAGCTTCTTTCCAGTATTTGTTGGAGGATATTTTTTTTTTCACCATAGCCATCCATATACTCCCAGATGTCCCCTGGTACCTTTTTCTCCAAGCAGAATTCCACAAACCTCTCTGAGAAGAATATTATAACTCTGTGAGTGGAAAGCACACATCACAAAACAGCTCATCAGAAATCTTCTCCCTAGTGTCTATCTGAAGATATTTCTGTTTTCACCATAAGCCTCAAAGCGCTTCTGTGCATCCCTTGGCTGACTAACGTAAAACAGTATTAGAATACTGCTCAGTGAAAACAGAAGCTGAATTGCATCAGTGGAATTCATGTGAACTAGAGCAGTTTCACAGAAAGTTTCTTTTTGGTTTTTATTGCAGGCTATTTCTTTTTCAGCATGTACATAAGACTACTCCCAAATGTCCTTTCTCAGGTTCCACAGAAACAGTGACTTCAATCTGTTCAATGCAAAGAATGATTTAACTCTATGAGATGAATACACACATCACAAAGCAGTTGCTCCAAAAGCCTCTCTCCACTTTTCATCGGAAGACATTTCTTTCTCACCACAAGCCTCTGGGTGCCACTTAATATCCCTTCACAGATTCCTCAAAGACAGAGTTCCCAAACTGGGCAACGTAATGTAAGCTTTAACTCTCTAAAATGAATGCACACGTCAGAGAGAAGTTTCTTGGAATGCTTCTTTCTGGGTTTTATTTCAGGATATTTCACTTTTCACCACAGTCTTCAATGCGCTGCGAAATATTGCTTTTTCAGTTTTACAGGAACAGTGTTTAAACACAGCCTTATGAGAAAAGAGGGATAACACCCTTAGTGGAATGCACGCATCACAAAGTTCTTTCTTAGATAACTTCTCTACAGTTTTTATCTGAATATATGACCTATTTCCCCACAGGCCTGAATGCACTCCCAAATGTCCTTTCGTGAATTCGTCCATGGTGCTGTTTCAGAACTGTGTCATAGAAAGAAAATTTTATCAATGTGAGGTGATTAGATATACCTATCACAAAGCAGTTTCACAGAAAGCTTCTTTCCAGTTTTTAGCTGAGGATATTGCCTTTTCCACCATAGCCATCTGTATTCTCCCAAATGTCCCCTGACAGCTTTTTCTGCAAGCGGGATTCCCCATTCTCTATGAGAAGGAAAGTATAACTCTGTGAGTAGAATGAACGCATCACAAAGCAGCTCCTCAGAAATCTTGTCTCCAGTATCTATCTGAAGATATTTCCGTTTTCACAGTAAGCCTCAAAGCGCTCCCAAGTATCCCCTAGCTGACTAACCTAAAACGGTGTTAGAATACTGCTCAATGAAAACAGAAGCTGAATTGTGTGAGTGGAATTCACGTGAACTAGAGTAGTTTCACAGAAAGTTTCCTTTTGGTTTTTATTGCAGGCTTTTGCTTTTTTAGCACATACTTAAGAGCATTCCCAAATGTTCTTTCTCAGGTTCCACAGAAACAGTGATTTCAAATTGCTCAATCTAAAGAATGATTTAACTCTATGAGATGAATACACACATCACAAAGCAGTTGCTCCAAAAGCTTCTCTCCAGTTTACATCAGAAGACGTTTCTTTTTCACCACAAGCCTCTGGGCACCACTTAATATCCCTTCACAGATTCCTCAAAGACAGAGTTTCCAAACTGGGCAACGTAGTGTAAGCTTTAACTCTATGAAATGAATGCACACGTCAAAGAGCAGTTTCTTGTAACTCATCCTTCTGGGTTTTATTTCAGGATATTTCAATTTTCGCCAGAGTCTTCAATGTGCTACCAAGTATCACTTTTTCAGTTTTACAGGAATAGGTTTGAAACACTGCCTGAGTAAACAGTTATAACTCCCTGAGTGTAATGCACATATCACAAAGCAGTTTCTCAGAAAGCTTCTCTCTGGTTTTTATCTGTAGATATGTACTATTTCCCCACAGGCCTGAATGAGCTCCCGAATGTCCCTTCGTGAATCCATCCATGCACAGTTTCAAAACTGCATAATATAAAGGAAATTTTATCTCTGTGTTATGAATAAACATATCTATCACAAAGCAGTTTCACAGAAAGCTTCTTTCCAGTTTTTGTCTGAGGATATTTCCCATTTCTCCATAGTCGTCTATATACTCCAGAATGTCCCTTGGTAGCTTTTTCTCCAAAAGAAATTCCCCAATTCTCTAAGCAAAGAAAAGTATAACTCTGTGAGTGGAAAACATATGTTACAGAGCAGCTCCTTGGAAAGCTTCTCTCCAGTTTCCATCCGAAGGTATTTCCGTTTTCACCATAAGCCTCAAAGTGCTCCCGGATATCCCTTCACTCACTAAACAAAAACAGTGTTACAATACTGCTCAATGAAAAGAGAAGCTTAACTGAGCGAGCAGAATTCACATGACAGATAGCAGTTTCACAGAAATCTTCCTTCTGGTTTCCATCTGCGGTTACTTCTTTTTCAGCATATTCTAAAGAGAGTTTCCAAATGTTCTTTCTCAGATTCCTCAGGAAGAGAGATTTCAAAGTGCTCAATCCAAAGAATGATTTAACTCTATGAGATGAATACACACATCACAAAGGAGTGGCTCAGAAAACTTCTCTCCAATTTTCAATGGAAGAGATTTCCTTGCTTGACACAGGCCTACAGTTGCCACTTAATATCCCTTCGCAGAATCCTCAAAGACAGACTTCCCAAACTGGGAAATGTAGAGTAAACTTTAACTCTGTGAAATGAATGGGCATGTCAGAGAGCAGTTTCTTGGAATACTTCTTTCTGGGTTTTATTTGATGACATTTCACTTTTTGCCATAGTCCTCAACGTGCACCTAGTATCACCTTTTAAATTTACAGGACCATTGTTCAAACAGTACCTTGGAAGAATAAAGTTATAACTCCCTGAGTGGAATGAAAACATCACCGAGCAGTTTCTCAGAAAGCTTCTCTCCAGTTTTTATCTGACGATATTTCCTTTTTCACCATAGGCCCGAATGTGATCCTGAAAATCCGTTCACGGATCCATCCATGATGGAGTTTCCAAGCTTCATAATGTAAAGAAAATTTTATCTATGTGACACGAATATACATAGCAAAAAGTAGATTCACATAAAGTTTCTTAGCAATTTTTATCTGAAGATATTTCCTTTTTCACCATAGTCCTGAATGTGCTCCTGAATGTCCCTTTGTGGATCCATCCATGACAGAGTTTCCAAGCTCAGTAATGTAAAGAAAACTTTATCTATGTGAGATGAATACACATATCATGGGGCAGTTTCATAGAAACCTTCTTTCCAGTTTTTGTCTGAGGCTACTTCCCGTTTTACCATAGGCATCAACATACTCCCGAATATCACTTGGTAAGTTTTTCCCCAAAATGGTTTCCCCCATGCTGTATGAGAAGAGAGGTATAACACTGTGAGTGAAATGCACATGTCACAAAGCAGTTCCTCAGAAAGCTTCTCTCCATGTTCAGTCTGAACATATTTCCTTTTTCACCGTAAGCCTCAGAGTACTCCTGAATATCTCTTCACATGCTAAACATAAAGAAGTTTAGAAAACTGCTCAATGAAAAGAGAGGCATAACTGAGTGAGAGGAATTAAGGTGACACAGAGCAGTTTCACAGAAAACTTCCTTCTGGAATTTACCAGAGGATATTTCTTTCTCCATATTCTAAGAAGTGAACCCAAACGTCCTTCCTCAGATTCCACAAAAACAGTGACTTCGAACTGCTCATTCAAAAATGATTTAACTCTATGAGATGAACACTCACATCACAAAGCAGTTGCTCAGAAAGATTCTCTCCAGTGTTCATCGGAAGACGTTTCCTTGCTCACCACAAGCCTCTGGACGCCACTTAATATCCCTTCACAGATTCCCCAAAGACAGAGTTTCCAAACTGGGCAACATAGAGTAAGCTTTACCTCTGTGAAGTGAATGCAAATATCAGAGAACAGTTTCTTGGAACACTTCTTTCTGGGTTTTGTTTGAGGATATTTCACTTTTCACCATAGTCTTCAATGTGCTCAAATGTATCACATTTTCGGTTGTACATGAACAGTGTTGAAACACTATCGTATGAGAAAAGAGGTAAAACTCGCTGAGTGAAATGCACACACCACAAAGCAGTTTCTCAGAAAGCTTCTCTCCAGTTTTTATTTGAAAATATTTCCTTTTTCACCATAGGCATGAATGTGATCCCGAATGTCCCTTTGCAGATCCTTCCACGACAGAGTTTCCAAGCTGCGTAATGTAAAGAAAGCTTTATCTATGTGAGATGAATAAAAATTACAAAAAACAGATTCACAGAAAGCTTTTTTCCAGTTTTTCTCTGAGGATATTTCCTTTTTCACCATAGCCGTCCATATACACCCAAATGTCCCTTGGTATCTTTTTCTCCAAAAGACATTCCCCAATCCTTTATGAAAAGAGAGGGATAACACTCTGAGTGCACAGCTCCAAAGCAGTTCCTCTGAAAGCCTCTCGCCAGTTTCTATCTGAACATATTTTTTGTTACCATAAGCCTCAAAGCACTCCCGAATATCCCTTTGCACACTAAACATAAAGAGTGTTAGAAAAGTGCTCCATGAAAAGAGAAGCTTAACTGAGCAAAAGGAATTCACGTGACACATAACAGTTTCACAGAAAGCTTCCTTCTTATTTTTATCAGAGGATATTTCTTTCTCCGTATTCTAAAGAACATTCCCAAATGTCCTTCCTCAGATTCCACAGAAACCGTGATTTCAAACTGCTCAATCCAAAGAATGATTTAACTCTATGAGATGAATACACATGCCACAAAGCAGTTGTGCAGAAAGGTTCTCTCCAGTTTTCAACGGAAGACATTTCCTTGTTCACCACAGGCATCCAGGTGCCACTTAATATAACTTCGCAGATTCCTCAAAGACAGTGTTTCCAAACTGGGCCATGTAGAGTAAGCATTAACTCTGTGAAATGAATGCACTTATCAAAGAGTAGTTTCTTGGAAGGCTTCTTTCTGGGTTTTATTTGAGGACAGTTCACTTTTCCCCATAGTTTTCAATGCACTCCAAAATATAACATTCTCGGTTTTACAGAAATAGTTTTCAAACACTGCCTTCTGAGAAAGGAGTTATAAGTCCCTGACTGGAATGCAGACATCACAAAACAGTTTCTCAGAAAACTTCTCTCCGGTTTTTTTTCTGAAGATATTTTTTTTTCACCATTGGCCTGAATGTGCTCCCGAATGTCCCTTCATGGTTCCGTCCATGATGGAGATTCCAAGCTCTGTAATATAAAGAAAGCTTTATCTATGTGAGATGAATAAACATAGCAAAAAGCAGACTCTCAGAAAGTTTCTTTCCAGGTTTTTTCTGAAGATATTTCCTTTTTCACATAGTCCAGAATGTTTTCCTGAATGTCCCTTTGCGGATCCGTCCATGACAGAGTTTGCAAGCTGCGTAATGTAAAGAAAGCTTTATCTATGTAAGATGAATACACATATCACAGAGCAGTTCCGTAGAAAACTTTTTTCCAATTTTTGTCTGAGGCTCCTTTCCTTTCCACCGTAGGCATCACTATGTTCCTGGATATCCCTTGGTACCTTATTCACAAAAAGTGTTTCCCCGATGCTGTATGAGAAGAGACGTACAATACTGTGAGTAAAATGCACACATCACAAAGCAGTTTCTCAGAAAGCTTCTCTCCATTTTCTATCTGAACACATTTCCTTTCTCACTGTAAGAGTCAAAGCGATTCTGAATATCCTTTCACATGCTAAATATAAACAATGTTAGAAAACTCTTCAATGAAAGGGAAGCTTACTTGAGTGAGAGGCATTCACAGGACACATAGCAGTTTCACAGAAAGCTTCCTTCTAGTTTTCCTCTGAGGACATTTCTTTCTCCATATTCCAAAGAATGATGCCAAATGTCCTTCCTGAGGTACCACAGAAACAGTGATTTCAAACTGCTCAATCCAAGGAATGGTTTAACTCTATGAGACGAATACACACATCACAAAGCAGTTGCTTAGAAATCTTCTCTCCAGTTTTCACGGGAAGACATTTCTTTGCCCACCATAGGCCTCCGGGGCGCCACTTAATATCCTTTCACATATTTCTCAAGGAAAGAATTTGCACACTGGGCAATGTAGAGTACACTTTAATTCTGTGAAGTGAATGCACATGTCAGAGAGCAGTTTCTTGGAACGCTTCTTTCTGGGTTTTACTTGAGGATAGTTCACTTTTCGCCATAGTCTTCAATGCACTCCGAAATATCACTTTTGTAGTTTTACAAGAACAGTGTTCAAACACTGCCTTAAGAGAAAAGAAGTATAATTCCCTGAGTGGAATGCAGAGATCACAAAGCAGTTTCTCCGAAAGCTTCTCTGTGTAATTACCTGAAAATATTTCAATTTTCACCATAGTCCTGAATGTACTCTCCAATGTCCCTGCACAGATCCGTCCATGACAAAGTTTCCAAGCTGCATAATGTAAAGAAAGCTTTATCTATATGAGATGAATACACATATCACATAAGTTTCACAGAAAGCTTCTTTCCAGTATTTGTCTGAGACTATTTCGTTTTTCACCATAGGCGTCATATGTTCCCAAATATCCCTTGCTACCTTGTTCTCCAAAATGTTTTCCCGATGCTGTATGAGAACAGAGGTATAACACTCTAAGTGGAATGCACACATCACAAAGCATTTCCTCGGAAAGCTTCTCTCCCTTTTCTAGCTGAAGTTATTTCCTTTTTTACTGTATGCCTGAAAGCGCTCCTGAATATACCATCGCACACTGAACATAAACAGTATGACAACTGATCAACGCAAGAGAAGCTTAAATGAGTGAGAGGCATTCACACGACACATAGCAGTTTCACAGAAAGTGTCCTTCTTGTTTTTATTGGAGGATATTTAGTTCTCCATATGCTAAAAAGCATTCCCAAATGTCCTTCCTCAGATTCCACAGAAACAGTGATTTCAAACTGCTCAATCCAAAGAATGGTTTAATTCTGTGACACGAATACACACATCGCAGAGCATTTGCTCAGAATGCTTCTCTCCAGTTTTCAAAAGAAGACATTTCCTTGCTCACCACAGACCTCAGGGAGCCACTTAATATCCCTTCACAGATTCCTCAAAGACAGAGTTTCCAAACTGGGCAATGTAAAGTAAGCTTTAACTCTGTGAAATGAATACACATATAAGAGAGCAGTTTCTTGGAATGCTTCTTTCTGGGTTTTATTCAGGATACTTCACTTTTCACCATAGTTTTAATGCACTCCGAAATAAATTTTTCATTTTTACAGGAACAGTGCTCAAACACTGCCTTATGACAAAAGAGGTATAACTCCCTGAGTGGAATGCACACATCACAAAGCAGTTTCTCAGAAAACTTCTCTCCAGTTTTTATCGGAAGATATTTCCTTTTTCACCATAGGCCTGAATGTGCACTAGAAGGTCCTTTTATGGATCTGTCAAGAAGGAGTATACAAACTGCGTAATATAAGGAAAGTTTTATCTCTTTGAGATGAATAAACATATCTATCACAAAGCATTTTCACAGAAAGGTTCTCTCCAGTTTTTGTCTGAGGATGTTTATTTTTCCACCATAGCCATCTGTATACTCCCAAATGTCCCTTGGTAGCTTTTTCTTCAAAAGGGATTCTCCAATCCTGTATGAGAAGAAAGGTATACATCTGTTAGTGGAATGCACATGTCACAAACTAGTTCCTCGGAAATCTTCTCTCCACTTTCTATCCGAACATATTTGCTATTCCACTGTAAACCCCAAAGCGGTCCCGAACATCCCTTCGCAGAGTAAACACAGTGTTAGAATACTGCTCAATGAAAAGAGAAGCTTAACTGTGCAAGTGGAATTCACACAACATAGAGCAGTTTCACAGAAAGCTTCCTTCTGATTTTTATCTGAGGGTATTTCTTTTTCAGCATATTCTAAAGAGTGTTCCCAAATGTCCTCTCTCAGATTCCACAGAAACAATGATTTCAAACTGCTTAATCCAAAAAATGATTTATCCTTATGGGATGAATACACACATCACAAACCAATTGCTCAGAAAGCTTCTCCCCAGTTTTTAATGGAATAAATTTCCTTGCTCACCACAGGCCTCCGGCGCCACTTAATATCCCTTTGTAGATTCCTCAAAGACAGAGTTTCCAAACTGGGCAACATAGAGGAAGCTTTAGCTCAGTTATATGAAAGCACATATCACAGAGCAGTTGCTTGGAACGCTTCTCTCTGCGTTTTCTTTGAGGATATTGCAATTTCCGCCATAGTCTTCAAAGTGCTCTGAAATATAACTTTTTCTGTTTTACAGGAACAGTGTTCAAACACTGCCTTATGAGAAAAGAGTTATAACTCCCTGAGTGCAATGCACACATCACAAAGAACTTTCTCAGAAAGCTTCTCTCCTGTTTTTATCTTAAGATATTTCCTTTTTCACCACAGGTAAGAATGTGATCCCAAATATCCCTTCATGGATCCATCCATGACTGAGTTTCCAAGCTGCGTAGTGTAAAGAAAGCTTTACCTGTGTGAGATGAATAAACATAGCATAAAGCAGATTTACAGAAAGATTCTATTCAGTTTTTATCTGAATATATTTCCATTTTCACCATAGTCCTGAATGTGCTCCCAAATGTCCCTTCGTGGATATGTCCATGACAGATTTTCCAAGCTGCGTAATGTAATGAAAGCTTTATCTATGTGAGATGAATAAACATAACAAGAAGCAGATTCGCAGAAAGCTTCTTTCCAGTTTTTATCTGAAGATATTTCCTTTTTCATCATACTACTGAATATGCTCCCGAATGCCCCATGGCAGATCCTTCCATGACAGAGTTTCCAAGCTGTGTCCTGTAAAGGAAGCTTTATCTATGTGACATGAATACATATATCACAGATTAGTTTCACAGAATGCTTCTTTCCAGTTTTTGTCTGAGGCTGTTTCCCTTTTCACAATAGGCATCAATGTGTTCCTGGATACCACTTGGTACCTTTTTCTCCAAAAGGTTTTCTCCGATGCTGTATGTGAAGACAGGTATAACACTGTGAGAGGAATGCTCATGTCACAAAGCAGTTCCTCAGAAACCTTATCTCCAGTTTCTATCTGAACATGTTTTCTTTTTCACCGTAAGCCTCAAAGTGCTCCCATACATCTCTTCATATGGTAAACATGAACAATGTTAGAAAACTGCTCAATGAAAAGAGAAGCTTAACTGAGCAAGAAAAATTTACATGACACACAGCAGTTTCACGGAAAGCTTCCTTCTGGTTTTTATCAGAGGATATTTCTTTCTCCATATTCTAAAGATCGTTTCCAAATGTTCCTTCTCAGATTCCACAGAAGCAATGAATTTAAACTGCTCAATCCAAAGAATGATTTAATTCTATGAGATGAATACACACATCACAAAGCAGTTGCTCAGAAGCTTCTCTCCAGTTTTCATCAAAAGAAATTTCCTTCCTCACCACAGGCGAACGGGCACCACTTAATATCCCTTTGCAGATTCCTGAAAGACAGAATTTGCAAACTGGCCAATGTAGAGTAAGTTTTACCCCTGTGAAATGAATGCACATATCTGAGAGCAGTTTCTTGGTACACTTCTTTCTGGATTTTATTTGAGGATATATCACTTTTCGCCATAGTCCTCAATACGCTCCGAAATATCAGTTTTTGGGTCGTACAGGAACAGTGTTCAAACAAGGCCTCATGAGCAAAGTGGTATAAACCTTGAGTGGAATGCACACATCACAAAGCTCTTTGTCAGAAAACCTCTCTCTAGTTTCTATCTGAACATATTTCCTTTTTCACCATAAGCCTCAAAGTGTTCCCGAATATCCCTATACACGCTAAACATAAAGAGTGTTAGGAAACTGCTCAATGAGAAGTGAAGCTTAACTGGGGGAGTGGAATGCACACGACACAGAGAAGTTTCACAGGAAGCTTGCTTCTGGTTTTTATCTGAAGGTATTTCTTTTTCAGCACATTCTAAATAGTGTTCTCAAATTTCCTTTCTCAGGTTCCACAGAAACAGTGATTTCAAACTGCTCAATCCAAAGAATGATTTAACTCTATGAGATGAATACATACATCACAAACCAGTTGCTCAGAATGCTGCTCTCCAGTTTTCAATGGAAGACATTTCCTTGCTCACCACAGGCCTCTGGGCACCACTTAATATATCTCCGCAGATTCGTCCAAGATGCTTCTTTCTGGGTTTTATTTGAGGATATTTCACTTTTCACCGTAGTCCTTAATGTGCTCCGAAATATCACTTTTTTGGTCGTACAGGAACAGTGTTCAAACACTGCCTTATGAGCAAAGTGGTATAAAACTGGAGTGGAATGCACACATCACAAAGCACTTTCAGAAAGCCTCTCTCCTGTTTTTATCTAAAGATATTTCCTTTTTCACCATAGGTCTGAATGTGCTCCTGAATTTCCTTCGTGGATCCGTACATGACGGTGTTTCCAAACTGCATAATATAAAGAAAGTTTTATCTATGTGAGAGAATAAATATGTATATCACAACGCAGCTTCACAGAAAGCTTCTTTCCAGTTTTTGTCTGAGAATATTTCCTTTATCACAATAACCATACATATACTCCCGAATATTCCTTGGTAGCTTTTTCTCCAAAATGCTTCTTTCTGGGTTTTATTTGAGGATGGATCACTTTTCCCCATAGTCTTCAATGCACTTTGAAATCTAACTTTTTTGGTTTTACAGGAACAGTGTTCAAACACTGCCTTATGAGAAAAGAGGTCTAACTCCCTGAGTGGAATGCACACATCAGAAAGCAGTTTCTCAGAAAACTTGTCTCTGGGTTTATCTGAAGATCTTTCCTTTTCACTATAGGCCTGAATATCCCTTCATGATTCCGTCCATGATGGAGTTTGCAAGCTGCATAATGTAAAGAAGGCTTTATCTCTGTGAGATGAATAAGAATAGCATAAAGCAGATTCACAGAAAGCTTCTTTCCAGTTTTTATCTGAAGATATTTCCTTTTTCACCATAGTCCAGAATTTTCTCCCGAATGTTCCTTCATGGATCCGTCTATGACACAGTTTGCAAGCTGTGTAATGTAAAGAAAGCTTTATCTAGGTGAGATGAATACACATAGTACAGAGCAGTTTCAAAGAAAGCTTCTTTCCAGCTTTTCATTGAGGCTATTTCCCTTTTCACCATATTAGTCATTATGCTCCCAAATATCCCTTGTTATGTTTCTGTCCAAAAGGGCTTCCCCAATGCTGTCTAAGAAGAGAGGTGTAACATTGTGAGTGGAAATCACACGTCACTAAGCAGTTCCTCGGAAAGCTTCTCTCCAGTTTCTATCTGAACATATTTCCTTTTTCACTGTAAGCCTCAAATCCCTCTCGAATACCCCTTTGCGTGTTACACATAAACCATGTTTGAAAACTGCTTTTTGAAAAGAGAAGCTTAATTGAGCGACCTTAATTCACAAGACACAGAGCATTTTCACAGAAAGATTCCTTCTGGTTTTTACCTGAGGATATTTCTTTCTCCATATTCTAAAGAGCGTTCCCAATGTCCTTCCTCCAATTCTACAAAACCAGTGATTTCAAACTGCTCTATCCAAAGAATGATTTATCTCTATGAGATGAACACACATCACAAAGCAGTTGCTCAGAAAGCTTCTCTCCCATATTCGTTGGAAGAAAATTCCTTGTTCACCACAAGCCTGGGGCGCCACTACATATTCCTTCACAGATTCCTCAAAGACAGAGTTTTTTGTCCGAATATATTTCCTTTTTCACCATAGGCCTGAATGTGCTCTCGAATGTACCTTTGCCGATCTGTCCATGACAGAGTTTCAAAACTGTGTAACATAAAGAAAGTTTTATCTATGTGAGATGAATAAACATATGTATCACAAAGTAGTTTCACAGAAAGTTTCCTTCTGGATTTTATCAGAGGGTATTTCTTTTTCAGAATACTCTTAAGAGCCTTCACAAATGTCCTTTCTCAGGTTCCACAGAAAGAGTGATTTCAAACTGCTCAATCCAAAGAATGATTTACCTCTATGAGATGAATACACACATCACAAAGCAGTGGCTCTGAAAGCTTCTCTTCAGTTTTCAACGAAAGACATTTCCTTGCTCACCACAGGCCTCTGGTTGCCACTTAATATCTCTTTGCAGAATCCTCAGAAACAGACTTTTCAAACCTGGGTATGTAGAGTAATCTTTAATCCTCTGAATGAATACACATGTCAGAGAGTAGTTTCTTGAAATGCTTCTTTCTGGGTTTCATTTTAGGATATTTCACTTTTTGCTATAGTCTTCCTTGCACTCCGAAATATTACATTTTCGGTTGACAGGAACAGTGTTCAAACACTGCCTAAGGAGAAAAGCGGTAGAAATCCCTGAGTGGAATGCACACATCACAAAGCAGTTTCCAAGAAAGCTTCTATCCAGTTTATGTCTGCATATATCTCCTTTTTCTCCCTAGACCTGAATGTGCTCCTGAATATCCATTCGCAGTTCTATCCATGACAAAATTTCCAAACTGCGTAATATAAGGAAAGATTCATCTGTGTGAGATGAGTAAACATACCTATCAGAAAACAGTTTCACAGAAATCTTCTTTCCAGATTTTGTCTGAGGATATTTCCTTTTCCACCATAGCCATCCATATACTCCCGACTATCCCTTGGTAGCTTTTTCACCAAAAAGGATTTCAAAATCCTCTATGAGAAGAAAGGTACAATTCTGTGAGTGGAATGCACACGTCACAAAGCAGCTCCTCAGAAAGCTTCTCTCCAGTTTCTATCTGAAGAGATTTTCTTTTTCAACATAAGCCTCAAAGTGCTCCCAAATATCCCCTTACAGAGTGAAGAAAAACAGTGTTAGAATACTTCTCAACGAAAGTAGAAGCTTAACTGTGCGAGTGGAATTCATATGACACAGAGCAGTTTCACAGAATGCTTCCTTCTGGTTTCTATCTGAGATTATTTCTCTTTCTGGATATTCTAAAGAGCATTCCCAAATGTCCTTTCCCAGCTTCCACAAGAAGTGTGATTTCAAACTGCTCAATCCAATGAATGGTTTAACTCTATGAGATGAATACAAACATCACAAAAGAGTTGCTCAGAAAGCTTCTCTCCAATTTTCAATGGAACACATTTCCTTGCTCGTCACAGACTTCTTGTTGCCACTAAATATCCCTTCCCAGAATCCTCAAAGATAGACTTTCCAAACTGGGAAATGCAGAGTAAACTTTAACTCTGTGAAATGAATGGACATGTCAGAAAGTAGTTTCTTCGAATGCTTCCTTCTGGGTTTTATTGGACAATATTTCATTTTTGCCATAGTCTTCAACATGCTCCGAACATCACTTTTTTACTTTTACAGAAAAAGTATTCATACAGTGCCGTATGAGAAGAAAGGTATAAATCCCTGAGTGGAATGCACACATCACCAAGCAGTTTCTCAGAAAGCTTCTCTCCAGTTTTTATCTGAAGATCTTTCCTTTTTCACCATAGGCCAGAATGTGATCCCGAATATCCCTTCGCAGAACAGTCCATGACAGAGTTCCCAAGCTGCGTAATGTAACGAAAGCTTTGTCTATGTGAGAAGAATACACATATCACAGAGCAGTTTCACAGAAAGCTTCTTTTCAGTTTTAGTCTGAGGCTATTTCCCTTTTCACCATGTTCGTCAATGTACCTCCGAATATCCCTTGGTACCTTTTACTCCAAAAGGGCTTCCCTGATGCTGTATGAGAAGAGGGGTATAACACTGTGAGTGGAATGCATATGTCACGAAGCAGTTTCTCCTAAAGCTTCTCTCCAGTTTCTATCTGAACATATTTCCTTTTTCACCTTAAGTCTCGAGTGCTTCCGAATATCCCTTCGAATGCTAAACATAAACAGTGTTAGAGAACTGGTCAATGGAAAGAGAATCTTAACTGAGTGAGAGGAATTCACATGATACATAGCAGTTTCACAGAAATCTTCCTTCTGGTTTTTATCTGAGGCTATTTCTTTCTCCATATTCTAAGGAGCATTTCCAAACGTCCTAACTCAGATTCCATAGAAACAGTGATTTCAAATTACTCAATCCAAAGAATGATTTAAATCTATGAGATGAATCCACATGTCACAAAGCAGTTGCTCAGAAACCATCTCTTCAGTTTTCACCTTAAGACATTTCCTTCCTCGCCACAGGCCTCCGGGAGCCTCTTAATATCCATTCACAGATTCCTCAAAGACAGGGGTTCCAAACTGGGCAAAGTAGAGTCTGTTTTAGCGCTGTGAAATGAATGCACATATCAGAGAATAGTTTCTTGGAACACTTCTTTCTGGGTTTTATTTGTGGAGAGTTCTCTTTTGGCCATAGTCTTCAATGCACTCTGTAATATCACTTTTTCAATTTTACAGGAACAGTGTTCAAACACTGCCTTTGAGAAAAGAGGTATAACTCCCTGAGTGGAATGCACACGTCACAAAACTGTTTCTCAGAAAGCTTCTCTCCAGTTTTTATCTGAAGATATTTCCTTTTGCACCGTTGGCCTGAATGTGCTCCTGAGTATCCCTTCGTGAATCCGTCCATGTTGGCGTTTAAAAACTGCGTAATAGAAGGAAAGTTTTATCTATGTGAGATGAATAAACGTATCTATCACAAAGCAGTTTCACAGAAAGATTCTTTCCAATTTTTGTCTGAGGATATTTCCTTTTTCACCATCGGTGTCCATATACTCCCAAAAGTCCCCTGGTAGTTTTTTCTCCAGAACGATTCTCAATTCCTCTATGAGAAGAAAAGCATAACTCTGTGAGTAGAATACACATGTCACAAAGCACTTCCTCGGAATTCTTCTCTCTAGTTTCTTTCTGAAGATGTTTCAGTTTTCATGATAAGCCTCAAAGCGTTTATGAGTATTGCTAAGCTGTCTATACTAAAACAGTGTTAGAATACTGCTCAAGGAAAACAGAAGTTTAACTGTGTTAGTGGAATTCATATGATACAGAGCAGTTTCACACAAAGCTTCCTTCTGGTTTTTATCGGAGGGTATTTCTTTTTCAGCATATTCCTAAGAGCATTCCCAAATGTACTTTCTCAGGTTCCACAGAAACAGTGATTTCAAATTGCTCAATCTAAAGAATGATTTAACTCTATGAGATGAATACACACATCAGAAAGCATTTGCTCTGAAAGCTTCTCTCCAGTTTTTATCTGAATATATTTAATATATCCCCACAGGCTTGAATGTGTTCCTGAATGTCCCTTTGCTACTCAGTCCATGACACACTTTCAAAACTGCGTATTAGAAAGTTTTATCTATGAGAGATGATTAGACATATCTATCACAAAGCAGTTTCACAGGAAACTTCTTTCCAGTTTTTGTCTGAGGATATTTCCTTTTTCACCATAGCATCCATATACTCCCCAATGTCCCCTGGTAGCATTTTCTCCAAACGGGATTCCCAATCCTCTATGAGAAGAAAAGTATAACTCTGTGATTGGATTGCACATGGCATAAAGCAGCTCCTTGCAAATCTTCTCTCCAGTATCTTTCTGAAGATATTTCCATTTTCACTGTAAGCCTCAAAGCGCTCCCAAGTTTCCATTAGCTGACTAAACCAAAACAGTGTTAGAATACTGCTAAATGAATACAGAAGCTTAATTGTGAGAATGGACTTCACGTGACCTAGAGCAGTTTCACAGAAAGTTTCCTTCTGGTTGTTATTGGAGGGTATTTCATTTTCAGCATATTCTTAAGAATGATCCCAAATATCCCGTCTCAGGTTCCACAGAAACAGTGAATTCAAACTACTCAATCCAAAGAATGATTTAAATCCATGAGATTAATAAAAACATAACAAAGCAGTTGCTCCAAAAGCTTCTGTCCAGTTAACTGTGCGAGTGGACTTCATGTGACCTAGAGCAGTTTCACAGAAAGTTTCCTTCTTGTTTTTATCGAAGGGTATTTCTTTTTCCGCATATTTTTAACAGTGTTCCAAAATGTCCTTTCTCAGATTCCACAGAAACGATGATTACAAACTGCTCAATCGAAAGAATGATTTAACTCTATGAGGTGAATACACACATCACAAAGCAGTTGCTCTGAAAGCTTCTCTTCAATTTTCATTGGAAGACGTTTCCTTTCTCACCTCAAGCCTCTGGGCAACACTTAATATCCCTTCACAGGTTTTTCAGAAAAAGAGTTTCCAAACCGGGCAAAGCAGTGTGAGCTTTACTTCTCTGAGATGAATGCACACGTAAGATGGCAGTTTCTTGGAACGTTTCTTCCTGGGTTTTATTTCCAGATATTTTACTTTTTGCCAAATTCTTCATTGCGCTGCAAAATATCTCTTTTTCTGTTTTACAGGAACAGTGTTCAAAGACTGCTTTATGAGAAAATAGTTAGAACTCCCTAAGTGGAATGCGCACATCACAAAGTTGTGTCTCGGAAAGCAACTCTCCTGTTTTCATCTGAAGATATTCCCTACTTCCCCACAGGCCTGAATGTGCTCTCAAATGTCCCTTCACGAATCCGTCCATGATGCAGTTTCAAAACTGCGAAATAGAAAGAAAATTTTATCTATGTGAGATGAATAGACATATCTATCACAAAGCAGTTTCACAGAAAGCTTCTTTCCAGTTTTTATCTGAGAATATTTCCTTTTCCACCATAGCCATCCCCGTAAGCCTCAAAGCGCTCCTGAGTATCCTGTAGCTGACTAACCTAAAAGAGTGTTTGAATACTGCTCAGTGAAAACAGAAGCTTAACTGTGCGAATGGACTTCATGTTACCTAGAGCAGTTTCGTAGAAAGTTTCCTTCAGGTTTTTATAGGAGCGTATTTGTTTTTTAGCATATCTTGAAGAGCACTCCCAAATGTCCTTTCTCTGGTTCCACAGAAACAGTGATTACAAACTGCGCAGTCCAAAGAATGATTAAACTCTATGAGATGAATACACACATCACAAAATACTTGCTCCTAAAGCGTCTCTCCAGTTTTCAGCAGAAGACGTTTTCTTTCTCACAACAACCCTCTGGGCGCCATGTAATATCCCTTCACAGATTCCTTAAAGGCAGAGTTTCCCAACTGGGTAATGTAGTGTAAGCTTTAACTCTCTGAAGTGAATGTACACGTCAGAAGGCAGTTTCTAGGAACACTTCTTTCTGGCTTTTATTTCAGGATATTTCACTTTTCTCCCTAGTCTTCAAAGCGCTGCTAAATGTCACTTTTTCAGTTTTACAGAACAGTGTTCAAACACTGCCTTACGAGAAAAGAGGTATAAGTCCTTTAGTGGAATGCACACATTACAAAGTAGTTTCTCAGAAAGCTTGTCTCCAGTTTTTTTCTGACATATTTCCTATTTCCCCACAGGCCTGTATGTATTCCCGAAATTCCCTGCATGAATCCATCAATGATGCAGTTTCAAAACTGTGTAATAGAAAGAAAGTTTTATCTATGTGAGATGAATAGATATATCTATCACAAAGCAGTTTCACAGAAAACTTCTTTCCAGTTTTTGTCTGAGGATATTTCCTTTTTCACCATAGCCGTTCATATACTCCCGTATGCCCCCTGGTAGCGTTTTTTCCAAACTGGATTCCCCAATCCTCCATGAGAAGAAAAGTTTAACTCTGTAAATAGAATGCACACGTCACAAAGCAGTTTCTCAGAAAATTTCTCTCCAGTATATATATGAAGTTATTTCCGTTTTCATGGAATCCTCAAAGAGTTCCCAAATATCCCTTAGCTGACTAACCTAAAACAGCATTACAATACTGTTCAATGAATACCGAAGCTTAACTGTGTGAGTGGAATTCCCGTGACATAGAGTAATTTCACTAAAAGTTTCCTTCTGGTTGTTATCGGAGGGTATTTCTTTTTCAGCATATCCTTAAGAGCATTCCCAAATGTCCATTCTCAGGTTCCACAGAAACAGTGATTTCAAACTGCTCTATCCAAGGAATGATTTAACTCTATGAGATGAATACACACATCACAATGTAGTTGCTCCAAAAGCTTCTCTCCAGTTTTCCTTGGAAGATGTTTCCTTTCTCACCACAAAAATGCGTGCGCCACTTAATATCTCTTCACACATTCTAAAAAGACAGAGTTTCCAAAGGGGGCAATGTAGTCTAAGCTTTAACTCACTGAAATGAATGCAGACGTCAGAGAGCAGTTTCTTGGAATGCGTATTTCTGAGTTTTATTTCGGGATATTTCACTTTTCACCAAAGTCTTCAATGCGCTGCAAAATATCACTTTTTCAATTTTACAGGAACAGTGGCCAAACACTGCCTTATGAGAAAAGACATATAACTCCCTGAGTGGAATGCACATATCACAAAGCAGTTTATCAAAAAGTTTCTCTCCAGTTTTATCTGAAGATACCTCCTATTTCCCCACAGGCCTGAATGTGCTCCCAAATATCCCTTCGCGAATCCATCCATGGTGAAGTTTCAAAACTGTGTAATAGAAAGAATGTTTTATCTATGTGAGATGAATAGACATCAATCACAAAGCAGTTTCACAGTAAGCTTCTTTCCAGTTTTTGTCTGAGGATATTTCCTTTTTCACCGTAGCCATCCATATACTCCGTAAAGTCCCCATGTAGCTTTTTCTCCAAACGGGATTCCTCAATCCTCTCTGAGAAGGAAAGTGTAACTCTGGGAGAGGACTGCACATGTCACAAAGCAACTCCTGGGAAATCTCTCCAGTGTCAATCTGAAGATACTACCATTTTCACTGTAAGAATCAAAGTTCTCCCGAGTATCCCTTGGCTAACTAACCTAAAACAGTGTTAGATTACTGCTCAATGAAAACAGAAAGTTAACTGTGTAAGTGGACTGCGTGACCTAGCGCAGTTTCACAGAAAGTTTCCTTCTGGTTTTTATTAGAGGGTATTTATTTTTCAGCGTAATCTTAAGAGTGTTCCCAAATGTGCTTTCTCAGGTTATACAGAAACAGTGATTTCAAACTACTCAATTCAAGAATGATTTAACTCTATGAGATGAATACACACATCACAAAGCATTTGCTCTGAAAGCTTCTGTCCAGTTTTCATAGGAAGACATTTCCTTTCTCACTGCAAGCCTCCAGACACCACTTAATATCCCTTCCCAGATTCCTCAAAGACAGAGTTTCCAAACTGGGCAACTTAGTGTAAGACTTACTTCTCTGAAATGAATGCAGACTTCAGAGAGCAGTTTCTTGGAATGCTTCTTCTGGGTTTTATTTCAGGATATTTCACTTTTCACCATACTCTTCAAGGCACTGCAAAATACACTTTTTCAGTTTTACAGGAACCATGTTCAAACACTGCCTTATGAGAAAAGAGATATAACTCCCTGAGTGGAATGCACACATCACAAAGCAGTTTCTCAGAAAGCTTCTCTCCAGTTTTTATCTGAAGGTATCTCCTTTTTTCCACAGGCCTGAAGGTCTTCCCGAATGTGCCTTCACGAATCAGTCCATGATGCAGTTTCAAAACTGCCTAATAGAAAGTTTTATCTATATGAGATGAATAGACATATCTATCACAAAGCAGTTTCATCGAAAGGTTGTTTCCGGCTTTTATCTGAGGATATTTATTTTTCACCATAGCCGTCCATATACTCCTGAATGTCCCTTGTTAGCTTTTTCTTCAAACAGGATTCCCCAATCATCTATGAGAAGAAAAGTATAACTCTGTGAGTGGAATGCACACGTCACAAAGCAACTCCTCAGAAATCTTCTCTCCAGTATTTATCTGAAGATATTTCCGTTTTTACCGTAAGCTTCAAAGCGATCTTGAGTATCTGTTAGCTGACTAACCTAAAACAGTGTTAAATTACTGTCCAATGAATACAGAAGCTTAACTGAGCATGTGGACTTCACGTGACCTACAACAGTTTCACAGAAGGATTCCTTCTGGTTTTTTTGAGACGGTATTTCTTTCTCAGCACATTCTTAAGAAAGTTACCAAATGTACTTTCTCAGGATCCACAGAAACAGTGATTTCAAACTGCTCAATCCAAAGAATAATTTAAATTTATGAGATGAATACACACATCACAAAGAGGTTGCTCTGAAAGCTTCTCTCCAGTTTTCATTGGAAGACGTTTCCTTTCTCATCACAGGTCTCCGGGTGCCACTTAATATCCCTACACAGATGCCTCAAGGACAGAGTTTCCAAACTGTGCAACGTAGTCTAAGCTTTAACTCTCTGAAATGAATGCTCACGTCAGAGAGCGGTTTTTTGCAACACTTCTTTCTGGGTATTATTTCAGGATATTTCACTTTTCACCACAGTCTTCAATGAACTGCAAAATATCACTTTTTCAGTTTTACAGGAACAGTGTTCAAACACTGCTTTATGAGAAAAGAGGTATAACTCCCTCAGTGGAATGCACACATCAGAAAGCAATTTCTCAGAAAGCTTCTCTCCAGTTTTTACCTGAACATATGTCCTATTTGCCCACAGGCCTGAATGTACTGCCAAATGTTCATTAGCAAATCCATTGATGACACAGTTTCAAAACCCCATAATAGAAAGAAAGTTTTATCTATGTGAGATGAATAAATATATCTATCACAAAGCAGTATCACAGAAAGCTTCTTTGCAGTTTTTGTCTGAGGATGTTTCCTGTTTCACCATAACAGTTAATATACTCCCGAATGTCCCTTGGTAGCTTTTTCTCCAAACGGGATTCCCCAATCTTCTATGAGAAGAATAGCATAACTCTGTGAGTGAAATGCACACGTCACAAAGCAGCTCCTCGGAAATTTTATCTCCAGTATCTATGTGAAGATATTTCCTTTTTCACCGTAAGCCTCAAAGCGCTCATGCATATCCCTTAGCTGACTAATCTGAAACAGTGTTAGAATACTCCGCAATGAAAACAGAACTTTAACTGTGTGAGTGGACTTCACGTGACTTAAAGCAGTTTCACAGAATGTTTGCTTCTGGTTTTTATCGGAGGGTGTTACTTTATCAGCATATGCTTAAGATCGTTCCCAAATGCCCTTTCTTAGGTTCTACAGAAACAGTGATTTCAAACTGCTCAATCCAAAGAAAGATTTAACTCTATGAGATGAATACACATATTGCAAGGAAGTTGCTCCGAAAGCTTCTCTCCAGTTTTCATCGGAAGACGTTTCATTCTCACCGCAAGCCTCCCGGCGCCACTAAATGTCCATTTGCAGATTCCTCAAAGACAGAGTTTTCAAAATGGGCAATGTAGTGTAAGCTTTCACTGTCTGAAATGAATACACACGTCAGAGAGCAGTTTCTTGGAATGCTTCTTTCTGGGTTATATTTCAGGATATTTCACTTTTCACCATACTCTTCAATGAGCTGCAAAATATCACTTTTTTAGCTTTACAGGAACAGTGTTCTAACACTGCCTTATGAGAAAAGAGGTATAATCCGAGAGTGGAATGCACACATGACAAAGCAGGTTCTCAGAAAACTTCTCTACAGTTATTATCTGAAGATATTTGCTATTTCCCCACAGGCCTGGATGTGCTCCTGAATGTCCCTTCGCAAATTCTTTCATGACGCAGTTTCAAAACTGCGTAATAGAAAGAAAGTTTTATCTATGAGACATGTATAGACATATCTATCACAAAGCAGTTCCACAGAAAGCTTTCTCCACTTTTTGTCTGAGGATATTTCCTTTTTCACCATAGCTGTCCATATACTCCCGAATGTCCCCTGGTAGCTTTTCCACCAAATGGGATTCCCCAATCCTCTATGAGAAGAAATGTATAACTCTGTGAGTGGAATGCACACGTAACAAAACAGCTCCTCGAAAATCTTCTCTCCAGTATCTATCTGAAGATATTTCCATTTTCACCGTAAGCCTCAAAGCACTCCCGAGTATCACTTTGCTCACTAACTTGAAACAGTGTTAAAATACTGCTCAATGAAAAGAGAAGCTTAGCTGTGCGTGTGGAATACACGTGACCTAGGGCATTTTCACAGAAAGTTTCCAAGTTTCCGTCTGGTTCTTATCGGTGGGTATTACTTTTGTAGCGTATTCTTAAGAGTGTTCCCAAATGTCCTCCATGAGGAACCACAGAAACAGTAATTTCAAACAGCTCAATCCAAAGAATGATTTAACTCTATGAGATGAATACACACATCACAAAGCAGTTGCTCTGAGAGCTTCTTTCCAGTTTTCACCAGAAGACGTTTCCTTTCTCAACACAAGCCACCGAGTGTGACTTAATATCCCTTCAAATACTCTTCAAAGACCGAGTTTCCGAACTGAGCAATGTAGTGTAAACTTCAGTATCTGAAATGAATGAACTCGTCAGAGAGCCGTTTCTTGGAACGCTTCCTTCTGGGTTTCATTTCAGGACATTTTACTTTTCGCCAGAGTCTTCAAAGCAATGCAAAATACCCCTTTTTTCAGTTTTACAGGAACAGTGTTCAAACACTGTGTTGTGAGAAAAGAGATATAACTCCCTGAGTGGAATGCACACATCACAAAGCAGTTTCTCAAAAAGCTTCCCTCCAGTGTTTATCTGAAGATATGTGCTATTTCCCCACAAGCCTGCATGCGCTCACGAATGTTCCTTTGCGAATCCGTCCATGACGCAGTTTCAAAACTGCTTAATAGAAATAAAGTTTTCTCTATGTGAGATGAATAGACATATTTATCACAAAGCAGTTTTGCACAGAGTTTCTTTCCACTTTTTGTCTGAGGATATTTCCCTTTACACTATAGCTGTCCATATACTCCCGAATGTTCCATGGTAGCTTTTCTGCACACAAGATTTCCCAATCCTCTATGA
Source organism: Papio anubis (assembly GCF_008728515.1). Taxonomy (NCBI): domain Eukaryota; kingdom Metazoa; phylum Chordata; class Mammalia; order Primates; family Cercopithecidae; genus Papio; species Papio anubis. The sequence goes on along the minus strand of NW_022166925.1, from coordinate 205,049 downwards.
GAAGAAAAGTATAACTCTGTGAGTGGAATGCACTCCTCACAAAGCAGCTCCTCAGAAATCTTCTCTCCAGTATCTATCTGAAGATATTTCCATTTTAACCGTAAGCCTCAAAGCTCTCCCGAGTATCCCTTAGCTGACTAAACTAAAAGAGTTGTAGAACACTGCTCAATGAAAACAGAAGCTTATCTGTGCATGTGGACTTCAAGTGACATAGAGAAGTTTCACAGAAAGTTTCCTTCCGGTTTTTATTGGAGGGTATTTCTTTTTCAGCATACTCTTAAGAGCATTCCGAAATTTCCTTTCTCAGGTTCCACAGAAACAGTGATTTCAAACTGCTCAATCCAAAGAATGATTTAAAGCTATGAGATGAATACACACATCACAGAGCAGTTGCTCTGAAATCTTCTCTCCAGTTTTCATTGGAAAGTGATTCCTTTCTCACCACAAGCCTCCGGGCGCCACTTAATATCCCTTCCCATATTCCTCAAAGACAGAGTTTCCAAACTGGGTAACGTAGTGTAAGCTTTAATTCTCTAAAATGAATGCACACGTCAGAGAGCAGGATCTTGGAACACTTCTTTCTGGGTTTTATTTCAAGATATTTCACTTTTCGCCATAGTCTTCAATGTGCTGCAAAATATCACTTTTTCTGTTTTACAGAAACAGTGTTCAAACACTGTCTTATGAGAAAAGAAGTATAACTCCCAGAGTGGATTGCACACATTACAAAGCAGTTTCTCAGAAAGCTTCTCTCCAGTTTTTATCTAAAGATATGTCCTATTTCCCCACAGCCCTGAATGTGCTCTCAAATGTCTCTTCACGAATCTGTCCATGACGCAGTTTTAAAACTGCATAATAGAAGAAAAGTTTTATCTCCACGTGAGATAAGTAGACATATCTATCACAAATCAGTTTGACAGAAAGCTTCTTTCCAGTTTTTGTCTGAGGATAATACCTTTTCCACCATCGCCATCCATATACTCCCCAAGGTCCCCTGGTAGCTTTTTCTCCAAGCGGGATTCCCCCATCCTCTATGAGAAGAAAGGTATAACTCTGTGTGTGGAATGCACACATCACAAAGTAGCTCCTCGGAAATCTTCTCTCCAGTATCTATCTGAAGATGTTTCCGTTTTCACCATAAGCCTCAAAGCGCTCCTGAGTATCCCTTATCCAACTAATTTAAAACAGTGTTAGAATACTGCTCAATGAAATCAGAAGCTCACCTTTGTGAGTGGAATTCACGAGACCTAGAGCAGTTTCACAAAAAGTTTCCTTCTGGTTTGTATCGGAGGATATTACTTTTTCAGCATATTCTAAGAGCGTTCCCAAATGTCCTTTCTGAGGTTCCACAGAAACAGTGATTTCAAACTGCACAATCCAGAGAATGATTTAACTCTATGAAATTTATGCACACATCAAAAAGCAGTTACTCCGAAAGCTTCTCTCCAGTTTTCATCGGAAGACGTTTCCTTTCTCAACACAAGCCTCCGGGCACCACTTAACATCCCTTCACAGATTCCTCAAAGACAGAGTTTCCCAAGTTAACATGTAGTGTAAGCTTTAACTCTCTGAAATTATTGCACATGTCAGAGAGCAGTTTCTTGGAATGCATCTTTCTGAGTTTTATTTCAGGATGTTTCACTTATCGCGGTAGTCTTCAATGCACTGCAAAATATCACTTTTTCAGTTTTACAGGAACAGTGTTCAAACACAGCCTTATGAGAAAAGAGGCATAACTGCCTGAGTGTAATGCACACATCATGAAGCAGTTTATCAGAAAACTTCTCTCCAGTTTTTATCTGAAGATATTTCGTCTTTCCCCACAGGCCTGTATGTGCTCCCGAAATTCTCTTCACGAATCCATCCATGACACAGTTTCCAAACCACATAACAGAAAGATTTATCTATGTGAGATGAATAGACATATCTATCCCAAAGCAGTTTCACAGAAATTTTCTTTCCAGTTTTTGTCTGAGTATATTTCTTTTTCACCATAGCCATCCATATATCCTGAATATCCCCTCGTAGCTTTTCCTCCAAACGATATTCTCCAATCCTCTATGAGAAGAAAGGTATAGCTCTGTGATTGGATTACCCAAGTCACAAAGCAGTTCCTCGTAAATCTTCTCTCCAGTATCTATCTGAAGATATTTCCATTTTCACCATAAGCCTCAAAGTTCTCCCGAGAATCTCTTCGCAGACTAAGCTAAAACAGTGTTAGAATACTCCCCCATGAAAACAGGAACTTAACTGTGCGACTGGACTTCATGTGACCTAGAGCAAATTCACAGGAAGTTTCCTTCTGGTTTTTATCGGAGAGTATTCCTTTTTCAGCATATTCTTAAGAGCATTTCCAAATGTCCTTTCTCAGGTTCCACAGAAAAAGTGATTTCAAACTGCTCAATCCCGAGAATGATTTAACTCTCCCAGATGAATATACACATCACAAAGCAGTTGCTCCGAAAGCTTCTCTCCAGTTTTCAACAAAATACGTTTCCTTTCTCATCACAATCCTCCATGCGCCACTTTATGTCCCTTCAAAGATTCCTCAGAGACAGAGTTTCCAAACTGGGCAATGTAGTGAAAGCTTTAACTCTCTGAAATGAAATCACATGACAGAGAGAAGTTTTTTGGAATGCTCTTTCTCTGGCTCATTCCAACTTTCTACCTTTCACTACAGTCTTCACTGCGCTGCAAAATATCACTTTTTTTTTTTTTTTTTTTTTTTTTTTTTGAGACGGAGTCTCGCTGCCAGGCTGGCCCAGGCTGGAGTGCAGTGGCGCGGATCTCGGCTTCACTGCAACTCCTCCTGCCCGCCTTCGGGCCTCCTGCCTCAGCCTCCCGAGTAGCTGGGATCACTGAGGGCCTCACGCCCACCACGCCTCGCCAGTTTTGGTACTTTAGTATAATCTGCCCACCATGTTAGTCCGGGATGGTCCTCGACCTGACCCCAACCCATCCCAAAGTGCTGGGATTACAGGCTTGAGCCACCGCGCCCGGCCAAAATATCACTTTTTTAGTTTTACAGGAACAGTGTTCAAACACTGCCTTATGAGAAAAGAGGTACAACTCCTTGAGTGGAATGCACAAACCACAAACAGTTTCTCAGAAGGCTTCTTGCCAGTTTTTGGCTGAAGGTATCTCCTTTTTCATCATAGGCCTGAATGTGCTCCCGAATGTCCCTTTGTGAATCCGTCCATGATGCAGTTTCAAAACAGCGTAATAGAAAGAAAGTTCTATCTATGAGATATGAATAGATATATCTATCACAAAGCAGTTTGACCGAAAGTTTCTTTCCAGGTTGTATGAGAACACTTCCTTTTTCACCATAGCCATCCATATATTCCCGAATATCCCCTGGTAGATTTTTCTCCAATTGCGATTCCCCAGTCCTCCATGAGAAGAAAAGTATAACTCTGTGAGTGGAATGCACACGTCACAAAGCAGCTCCTCGGAAATCTTCTCTCCAGTATGTATGTGAAGATATTTCCGTTTACACCATAAGCCTCAAAGCGCTCCAGAGTATCCCTTAGCTGACTAACCTAAAACACTGTTAGAATATTGCTCAATGAAAACAGAAGCTTAATTGTGAGAGTGGACTTCACGTGACAAAGATCAGTTTCACAGAAAGTTTTCTTCAAGTTCTTATCGGAGAGTGTACTTTTTTCAGCATATTTTTAAGAACGTTTCCAAATGTCCTTTCTCAATTTCCACAGAAACAATGATTTCAAACTGCTCAATACAAAGAATGATTTAAATCTATGAGATGAATACACACATCACAAAGCAGTTGCTCTGAAAGCTTCTCTCAGTTTTCATCAGAAAACATTTCCTTTCTCACCACAAGCCTCCATGTGCCACTTAATATCCCTTCACAGATTCCTTAAAGACAGAATTTCCAAACTGGGAAATGTAGTGTAAGCTTTAATTATCTGAAGTGAATGCACACGTCAGAGATCAGTTTCTTGGAATGCTTCTTTCTGGGTTTTATTTCAGGATATTTCACTTTTCGCCATACTCTTCAATGCACTGCAAAATATCACTTTTTGATTTTTACATGAACAATGTTCAAAGACTGCCTTATGAGAAAATAGGTAGAACTCCCTGAGGGGAATGCACACATCAAAAAATTGTGTCTCAGAAAGTCACCCTCCAGTTTTTATCTGAAGATATTTCCTATTTCCCCACAGGCCTGAATGTGCTCTCAAATGTCCCTTCGCGAATCCATCCATGACGCAGTTTCAAAACTGTGTAATAGAAAGAATGTTTTATCTATGTGAGATGATTAGACATATATATCACAATGCAGTTTCACAGAAAGCTTCTTTCCAGTTTATTTCTGAGGATATTTCCTTTTTCACCATAGCCATCCATTTACTCCCTAATATCCCTGGGTAGCTTTCTCTCCAAATGGCATTCACCCATCGTCTATGAGAAGAAAAGTATAACTCTCTGAGTGGAATGCACACGGCACAAAGCAGCTCCTCTGAAATCGTCTCTCCATTATGTATGTGGGGGTATTTCCGTTTTCACCATAAGCATCAAAGTGCTCCCGAGTACCCCATTGCTGACTAACCTAAAACAGTGTTTGAATACTGCTCAAGGAAAACAGAAGCTTAACTGTGCAAATGGACTTCATGTGACCTGGAGCAGTTTCACAGAAAGTTTCCTTCTGGTTGTAATGGGAGGTATTACTTTTTCAGCATATTCTTAATAACGTTCCCAAATGTCCTTTCTCAGGTTCCACAGAAATAGTGATTACAAACGGCTCAGTCCAAGGAATGATTAAACTCTATGAAATGAATACACACATCACAAAACACTTGTTCCTAAAGTTTCTCTCCAATTTTAATTGGAAGACGTTTGCTTTCTCACCACAAGCCTCTGGGCGACACTTAATATCCCTTCACAGATTAATTAAAGACAGAGTTTCCAAACTGGGCAATGTACTGTAAGCTTTAACTCTCTGAAATGAATGCACACATCAGAGAGCAGTATCCTGGAACACTTCTTTCTGGGTTTTATTTCAGGATATTTCACTTTTCTCCTTAGTCTTCAAAGTGCTGCCAAATATCACATTTTCATGTTACAGGAACAGTGTTAAAACACTGCCTTATGCTAAAAGAGGTATAACTTCCTGAGTGGAATGCACACACCACAAAGCAGTTTCTCAGAAAACTTCTCTCCAGTTTTTATCTGAAGATATCTCTTGTTTCCCCACTGGCCTGAATGTGCTCCCAAATGTCCTTCCGCGTATCCGTCCATGATGCATTTTCAAAACTGTGTAACAGAAAGAAAGTGTTATCTATGTGAAATGAATAGACATATCTATCACAAAGCAGTTTCACCGAAAGGTTCTTACAGCTTTTGTCTGAGATTTCCTTTTTCACCATAGCTGTCCATATACTCCTGAATATCCCTTGTTAGCTTTTTCTCCAAACGGAATTCCCCAATCTTCTCTGAGAAGAAAAGTAAACCCTGTGAGTGGAATACACAATTCACAAAGCAGCTCTTCGGAAATCTTCTCTCTGGTATCTATCTGAAGATATTTCCGTTTTCACCATAAGGTTCAAAGCGCTCCGGAGAATCCCTTAGCTGACTAACCTAAAACAGTGTAAGAATACTGGTCAATGAAAACAGAAGCTTAACTGTGTGAGTGAACTTCACATGACCTAGAACAGTTTCACAGAAGGAATCCTTATGATTTTTATCAGACAGCATTTCTTTCTCAGTATATTCTTAAGAACGTTCCCAAATGTCCTTTCTCGAGTTCCACAGAAACAGTGATTTCAAACTGTTCAATCCACAGAATGATTTATCTCTATGAGATGAATGCACACATCACAAAGCAGTTGCTCCAAAAGCTTCTCTCCAGTTTTCATCGGAAGACGTGTCCTTTCTCACCACAAGCCTCTGGGTGCCACTTAATATCCCTTCATAGATGCCTCAAAGACAGAGTTTCCAAACTGGGCAACGCAGTGTAAGGTTTAACTCTCTGAAATGAATGCACACGTCAGAGAGCAGTTTCCTGAAATGCTACTTTCTGTGTTTTATTTCAGGATATTTCACTTTTTACCATAGTCTTCAATGTGCTGCAAAATATCACTTTTTCAGTTGTACAGAAACAGTGTTCAAACACTGCCTTATGAGAAAAGAGGGATATCTCCGTGAGTGGAATGCACACATCACAAAGCAGTTTCTCAGAAAGCTTCTCTCCAGTGTTTATCTGAAGATATCTTCTATTTCCCCACAGGCCAGAAGATGCTTCCGAATGTCTCTTCATAAATCCGTCAATGATTTTCAAAACTGCATAATGGAAAGAACGTTTTATCTATGTGAGATGAATAGATATATCTATCACAAACAGTGTCACAAAAAGCTTCTTTCCACTTTTTGTCTGAGGATATTTCTTTTTCATCATGGCCATCCATATATTCCTGAATGTCCCCTGGTAGCTTTTTCTCCAAACGGGATTCCCCAATCCTCTATGAGAAGAAAAGTGTAACTCTGTGAGTGAAATACAGACGTCACAAAGCTGCTCCTTGGAAATCTTCTCTCCTGTAGCTACTTGAAGATATTTCCATTTTCACCGTAAGCCTCAAAGCCCTCCCGAGTATCCCTTAGCTGACTAACCTAAAACAGTGGTAGAATACTGCTCAATGAAAACACAAGCTTAACTCTGTGAGTGGAATTCACGCAACCAGAGCAGTTTCACAGAAAGTTTACTTCTGGATTTTATCGGAGGTTATTTCTTTTTCAGCATATTCTCAATAGCGTTCCCAAAGGTCCTTTCTCAGGTTCCACAGAAACAGTGATTTCAAACTGTTCAATCCAAAGAATGATTTAACACTATGAGATGAATACATGCATCACAAAGCTGTTGCTGAGAATCCTTCTCTCCACTTTTCATCGGAAGACATTTCCTTTCTCACCACAAGCCTCCAGGCACCACTTAATATCCCTTCACAGATTCCTCAAAGACAGAGTTTCCAACCTGGGCAAAGCAGTGTAAGCTTTAACTCTTTGGTATGAAAGCACACGACAGAGAGCAGTTTCTTGGAATGCTTCTTTCTGGGTTTTATTTCAGGATATTTCACTTTCCACCATAGTCTTCAATGCACTGCAAAATATCACTTTTTCAGTTCTACAGAAACAGTGTTCAAACACTGCCTTATGTGAAAAGATGTATAACTCTCTGAGTGGGATGCACACATCACAAAGCAGTTTCTCAGAAAGCTTCTCTCCAGTTTTTATCTGAAGATACCTCCTATTTCCCCATAGGCCTGAATATGCTGCCGAATGTCTCTTCGTGAATCCCTCCATAACTCAGTTTTAAAACTGCATAATAGAAATTAAGCTTTGTCTATGTTTGATGACTAGGAATATCTATCACAAAGCAGTTTCACAGAAAGCTTCTTTCAACTTTTTGTATGCGGATATATACATTTTCACCATAGCTGTCCAGATTCTAATGAATGTTCCCTCGTAGCTTTTTCTCCAAACGGGATTCCCCAATCCTCTGTGAGTATAAAAGTATAACTCTGAGAGTGGAATGCACACGTCACAAAGCAGTTCCCTGGAAATCTTCTCTCAAGTATCTATCTGAAGATATTTCTGTTTTCACTGTAAGCTTCAAATCACTCCCGAGTATCCCTTAGGTGACTAACCTAAAACAGTGTTAGAATACTGTTCAATGAAAACAGAAGCTTAGCTGTGCGAGTGGACTTCACGTGACCTGAAACAGTTTCATAGAAGGATTCCTTAAGGTTTTTATCGGATGGTATTTCTTTCTCAGCATATTCTTAAGAACGTTCCCAAATGGCCTTTCTCAAGTTCCACAGAAACAGTGATTTCAAACTGCTCAATCCACAGAATGATTTAACTCTATGAGATGAATACACACATCACAAAGCAGTTGCTCCAAAAACTTCTCTCCAGTTTTCATCGGAAGACGTTTCCTTTCTCACCGAAAGCCTCCAGGCGCCACTTAATATCCCGTCAGAGATGACTCAAAGACAGAGTTTCCAAACTGGAAACGTAATGTAAGCTTTAACTCTTTGAAATTTATGCACAGGTCAGAGAGCAGTTTCTTGGACTGCTTCTTTCTGGGTTTTATTTCAGGATATTTCACTTTTCGCCATAGTCTTCAATGTGGTACAAAATATGACATTTTCAGTTTTACAGGAACCGTGTTCAAACACTGCCTTAGGAGAAAAGAGATATAAGTCCCTGAATCACAAAGCAGTTTCTCAGAAAGCTTCTCTCCAGTTTTTAGCTGAAGGTATCTCCTTTTTCATCAGAAGCCTGAATGTGCTCCCAAAATTCCCTTTCCAAATCCATCCATGACGCAATTTCAAACTGTACAATAGAAAGAAAATTTTATCTATGTGAGATGAATAGACATATCTTTTCCCAAGCACTTTCACTCAAAGCTTCTTTACAGTTTGTCTGAGGATATTTCCTTTTTCACCATAACGGTCCATATACTCCCAAATGTCCCCGGTAGCTTTTTCTCCAGATGCGATTCCCCAATCCTCTATGAGAAGAAAAGTATAACTCTGTGAGTGGAATACACACGTCACAAAGCAGCTTCTCGGAAATCTTCTCTCCAGTATCTCTTGAAGATACTTCCGTTTTCAGCGTAACCCTCAAAGTGCTCCCGAGTTCCCCTTAGTTGACTAACTTAAAACAGTGTTAGAATACTGTTCAATGAAAACAGAAGCTTAAAGGTGTGAGTGGACTTCACGTGACCTAGGGCAGTTTCACAGAAAGTTTTCTTCTAGTTTTTATCCGAGGGTATTTCTTTTACAGCATATTCTTAAGAGCATTCCCAAATGTCCTCTCTCAGGTTCCAGAGAAACAGTGATTTCAAACTGCCCTATACAAACAATGATTTAACTCTATGAGATGAATACACACATCACAAAACAGTTGCTCCAAATGCTTCTCTCCAGTTTTCATCGGGAGACGTTTCCTTTCTCACCACAAACCTCTGTGTGCCACTTAATATCACTTCAAAGATTCCTAAAAGACAGAGTTTCCAAACTGAGCTATGTAGTGTAAGATTTAGCTCTCTGAAATGAATGCACACGTCAGAGAGCAGTTTCTTGGAACGCTTCTTCTGGGTTTTATTTCAGGATATTTCACTTCCCGCCATAGTCTCCAATGCGCTGCAAAATATCACTTTTTCATTTTTACAGGAACAGTGTTCAAATACTGCCTTATGAGAAAAGACGTAGAACTCCCTGAGTGGAATGCGCACATCACAAATTTGTGTCTCGGAAAGCTATCCTCCAGTTTTAATCTGAATATATTATCTACTTCCCCACAGGCCTGAATGTGCTCCCGAATGTCCCTTTGTGAATCCGTCCATGACGCAGTTTCAAAACTGCGTAATAGAAAGAACGTTTTACCTATGTGAGATGAATAGACATATCTATCCCAAAGCAGTTTCAGAGAAATCTTTCCAGTTTGTCTAAGGATATTTCCTTTTTCACCACAGCTGATCATATACTCACAAATGACCCCTGGTAGTGTTTTCTCCAAACGAGATGACCCAATACTCTATGAAAAGAAAAGTATAACTCTGTGAGTGGAATGCACACGTCTCAAAGCAGCTCCTTGGAAATCTTCTCTCCAGTATCTTTCTGCAGATATTTCCGTTTTCACCGTAAGCCTCAAAGCATTCACGAGTATCCCTTAGCTGAGTAACTTAAACAGTGTTAGAATTCTGCTCAATGAAAAACGAAGAATAACTGTTTGAGTGGAATTCACGTGACCTAGAGCAGTTTCACAGAAAGTTTCCTTCGGTTTTTTATCGGAGGGTACTTCTTGTTCAACATATTCTTAGAACATTCCCAAATGTCCTTTCTCAGGTTCCACAGAAACAGTGATTTCAAACTGTTCAATCCAAAGAATGATTTAACTCTCCAAGATAAATACACACATCACAAAGTAGTTGCTCCGAAAGTTTCTCTCCAGTTATCAGAAGACGTTTTCTTTCTCACCACAAACCTCTGTGTGCCACTTTATATTCCTTCACAGATTCCTCAAAGACAGAGTTTCCAAACTGGGGAAGGTAGTGTAAGCTTTAACTCCCTGAAATGAATGCACACGTCAGAGAGCAGTTTCATGCAACACTTCTTTCTGGGTTTTATTCCGAATTTTTACTTTTCACCACAGTCTTCAATGCGCTGCAAAATATCACTTTTTCAGTTTCACAGGAACAGTGATGAAGCACTGCCTTATGAGAAAAGAGGTACAACTCCCTGAGTGGAATGCACACACCACAAAGCAGTTTCTCAGAAAGGTTCTCTCCGGTTTTTAGCTGAAGGTATCTCCTTTTTCATCATAGACCTGAATGTGCTCCCAAATGTCCCATCACAAATCCGTCCATGACGCAGTTTCTGAACTGCGTAATAGAAAGGGAGCTTTATTTGTGTGAGATGAATAGACATATCTATCACAAACCAGATTCACAGAAAGCTTATTTCCTGTTTTTGTCTGAGGCCATTTCCTTATTCACCATAGCCGTCCATATACTGCCGAATGTCGCTTGGTAGCTTTTTCTACACACAGGATTTCCCAGTCCTCTAGGAGAAGAAAAGTATAACTCTGTGAGTAGAATGCACACGTCACAAGGCAGCTCCTCGGAAATCTTCTCTCCAGTATCTGTCTGAAGATATTTCCATTTTAACTTTGAGCCTGAAAGCGCTCCTGAGTATTTCTTAGCTGACAAATGTAAAACAGTGTTAGAATATGGCTCAATGAAAACAGAAGGTAAACAGTGCGAGTGGAATTCACGTGACCTAGAGCAGTTTCACAGAATGTTTCCTTCTGTTTGTTATCGGAGGGTATTCCTCTTTCAGTATATTCTTTAGAGCATTTCTAAGTAACCTTTCTCAGGTTCCACAGAAATAGTGATTTCAAACTACTCAATCCAAAGAATGATTTGACTCTATGAAATGAATACACACATCACAAAGTAGTGGCTCTGGAGGCTTCTCTCCAGTTTTCATCGGAAGACGTTTCCTTTCTCACCACAAATCTCCATGGAAAACTTAATATCCCTTCACAGATTCCTAAAAGACAGAGTTTCCAAACTGGGCAACGTAGTTTAAACTTTAACTCTCTGAAATGAATGAACACTTCAGAGAGCAGTTTCTTGGAATGCTTCTTTCTGGGTTACATTTCATGGTATTTAATTTTTCACCATAGAGTTCAATGAGCTGCAAAATATCACTTTTTCAGTTTTACAGGAACAGTGTTCAAACACTGCCTTGTGAGAAAAGAGTTATAACTCCCTCAGTGGAATGCACACATCACGAAACAGTATACCAGAATGCTCCTCTCCAGTTTTTATCTGAAGATATCTCGTATTTCCCTACAGACCTGAATGTGCTCCCGAATGTCCCTTCGTGAATCCGTCCATGACGCAGTTCAAAACTGCGTAATAGAAACAAAGTTATATCTATGTGACATGAATAGACATATCCATCACAAAGCAGTTTCACAGAAAGCTTCTTTAAAGTTTTTATCTCAGGATATTTCTTTTTCACCATAGCCATGCATATGCTCTCAAAAGTCCACTGGTAGCTTTTTCTCCAGACAGGATTCCCCAATCATCTATGAGAAGAAAAGTATAAACCTGTGAGTGGAATGCACACATCACAAAGCAGCTCCACGGAAATCTTCTCTCCAATATACAACTGAAGATATTTCCGTTTTCACCATAAGCCTCAAAGTGCTCCCGAGAGTCCCTTACCTGACTAACCTAAAACAGTGCTCAATGAAAACAGAAGCTTATCTGTGCGAGTGGACTTCACGTGACCTAGAGCTGTTTCATGGAAGGTTTCCTTCTGGATTTTATTGGAGGATATTACTTTTTTAGCGTATTCTTAAGAGTGTTCCCAAATGAACTTTATGAGGATGCACAGAAACAGCGATTTCAAACTGCTCAATCCAAAGAATGATTTAACTCTATGAGATGAATACACATATCACAAAGCAGTTGCTCCAAAAGCTACTCTCCACTTTTCATCGGAAGATGTTTTGTTTCTCACCAGAAGCCTCCAGACGCCACTTAATATCCTATCCCAGATTCCTCAAACACAAAGTTTCCAAAGTGAGCAGTGTACTATGTTTTAACTCTCTGAAATAAATGCATACGTCAGAGAGCAGTTTCTTTGAATGCTTCTTTCAGGGTTTTATTTCAGGATATTTCACTTTTTGCCATAGTCTTAAATGCACTGCAAAATATCACTTTTTCAGCTTTACAGGGTCAGTGTTCAAACACTGCCTTATGAGAAAATAGGTATAACACCCTGAGTGGAATGAACACATCACAAAACAGTTTCTCAAAAAGCTTCTCTCCAGTTTTTATCTGGAGATATTTCCTATTTCCCCACAGTCTTGAAAGGGCTCCCGAAAGTCCCTTCGCTAATCCGTCCTTGACACAGTTTCAAGACTGGGTAATAGAAAGAAAGTTTATCTACGTGAGATGAATAGACATATCTATCACAAAGTAGTTTCACAGTAAGCTTCTTTCCAGGTTTTATCTGAGGATAATTCCTTTTTCACCATAGCCGTCCATATACTCCCGAATGCCCCCGGTAGAATTTTCTCCAAACGTGATTCCTCAATCCTCTATGAGAAGAAAGGAATAACTCTGTGAGTGGAATGCACATGTCCAAAGCAGCTCCTCGGAAATCTTCTCTCCAGTATCTATCTGAAGATATTTCCTTCTTGACCGTAAGTCCAAAACCGCTAACGGGTATCCCTTAGCTGACTAACCTAAACCAATGTAAGAATACGGCTCAATGAAAACAGAAGCTTAACTGTGCGAATGAAATTCACGTGACCTAGAGCAGTTTCACAGAAATTTTCCTTCTGGTTTCTATCGGATGGTATTACTTTTTCTTTACATTACTAAGAGCATTCCCAAATGTCCTTTCTCAGATTCCACAGAAACAGTGATTTCAAACTGCTCTATCCAAAGAATGATTTAACACTATGAGATGAATACAAACATCACAAAGCAGTTTCTCTGAAAGATTCTCTACAGGTTTCATCAGAAGACGTTTCCTCTCTCACGACAAGCCTCTGGGCGTTACTTAATATCCCTCACAGTTTCCTCAAAGACAGAGTTTCCAAACTTCACAAAGTAATGTAAGCTTTAACTCTCTGAAATGAATGCACACGTCAGAGAGCAGTTTCTTAGAACGCTTCTTTCTGAGTTTTATTCCAAGATATGTCACTTTTTGCCATAGTCTTCAATGTGCTGCAAAATATCACTTTTTCAGTTTTACAGGAACAGTATTCAAACACTGCCTTATGAAAAAAGCGGTAAAGCTCCCTGAGTGGATGCACACATCACAAAGCAGTTTCTCAGAAAGCTTCTCTCCAGTTTTTATCTGAAGATATCTCCTATTTCCCTAAAGGCCCGAATGTGCTCCCAAATTTCCCTTTCCGAATCCTTCCATGATGCAGTTTCAAAATTGCGAAATAGAAAGAAAGTTTTATCTATGTGAGATTCACAGGCATATCTATCACAAAGGAGTTTCACAGAAAGCTTTTTCCAGTTTTTGTCTCAGGATATTTCCTTTTTCACCGTAGCTGTTCATATACTCCCGAATGTCTCCTGGTAGCATTTTCTCCAAACGAGATCCCCAATCCTCTATGAGAAGAAATGTATAAATCTTTGAGTGAAGTGCAAACGTCACAAAGCAGCTCCTCAGAAAACTTCTCTCCAGGATCTCTCTGAAGATGTTTCCGTTTTCACCATTAGCCTCAAAGTGCTCCCGAGTATTCCTTAGCTGACTAACCTAAAACAGTGTTAGAATACTGCTCAATGAAAACGGAAGCTTAACTCTGTGAGTGGCATTCACATGACACAGATCATTTTCACAGAATGTTTCCTTCTGGTTTTTATTGGAGGGTATTTCTTTTTCAGCACATTCTTAAGAGCGTTCCCAAATGTCCTTTCTCAGGTTCCACAGAAACAGTGATTTCAAACTGCTCAATCCAAAGAATGATTTAACTCTATGAGATGAATCCACACATCACAAAGCAGTTGCTCAGAAAGCATCTCTCCAGTTTTCAATGGAAGACATTTCCTTACTCGTCACAGTACCCGGTTGCCACTTAATGTTCCTTTGTCGAATCTTCAAAGACAGACATTTCAAACTGTGAAATGTAGAGTAAGATTTAGCTCTCTGAAATGAATGCATAGGTCAGAGAGCAGTTTCTTGGAACATTTCTTTCTGGGATTTATTTCAGGATATTTCACTTTTCACCATAGTCTTCCATGCACTCTGCAATATTACTTTTTCAGTTTTGTAGGAACAGAGTTCAAACACTGTGTTATGAGACAAGAAGTATAACTCCCTGAGTGGAATGCACACATCACGAAGTAGTTTCTCAGAAAGCCTCTATCCACTTTTCATCTGAAGATATCTCCTTTTTCATCATAGACCTGAATATGCCCCTGAATGCTCCTTCGTGGATCCGTCCATGACGGAGTTTCCAAACTGCATAATATAAGGAAAGTTTTATCTATGCGAGATGAATAAACGTATCTATCACAAAGCAGTTTCACAGAAATCTTTTTTCCAGTTATTGTCTAAGGATATTTCCTTTTTCACTATAGCCGTCCCTATAGTCCTGAATGTGCCTTGGTAGCTTTTCCTCCAAAAGGCATTCCCCAATCCTCTAGAGAAGAAAGGTATAATGCTGTGAGTGAAATGCACACACCACAAAGCAATTCCTCAGAAACTTCTCTCCAGTTTCTATCTGAACATATTTTCTTTCTCACTGTAAGACTCAAAGTGCTTCTGAATATCCCTTCACATGCTAAAGATAAACAGTGTTAGAAAACTCTTCAATGAAAAGGGAAGTTTAACTGAGCGAGAGGAATTCACACAACACATAGCAATTTCACAGAAAGCTTCCTTGTGGTTTTCATCTGGGGATATTTCTTTCTCCATATTCCAAAGAGCGATCCCAAATGTCCTTCCTGAGATACCAGAGAAACAGTTATTTCAAACTGCTCAATCCAAGGAATGGTTTAACTCTATGAGATGAATACACACATCACAAAGTAATTGCTCAGAAAGCTTCTCTCCAATTATCATGGGACGACATTTCCTTGCTCACCACAGGCCTCTGGGGCACCATTTAATATCCCTTCGCATATTCCTCAAAGACAGAGTTTGCAAATTGGACAATGTGGAGTATACTTTAATTCTGTGAAGTTAATTCCCATATCAGAGAGCAGTTTCTGGAATGCATCTTCCAGGGTTTTACTTGAGGATAGTTCACTCTTTGTGATAGTCTTCAATGCACTGCAAAATATCACATTTTCAGTTTTACAGGAAAGGTGTTCAAACACTGCCTTATGAGAAAAGAGGTAAAATTCACTGACTGGAATGCACAAATCACAAAGCAGTTTCACAGAAAGCTTTTCTCCCCTGTTTATCTGGAGATATTTCCTATTACCCCACAGGCGTGAATGTACTACTGAATGTCCCTTCGCGAATCCATCCACGATGCAGTTTCAAAACTGCGTAATAGAAAGAAAGTTTTATCTATGTGAGATGAATAGACGTATTGATCACAAAGCAATTTCACAGAAAGCTTCTTTCCAGTTTTATTCTGAGGATACTTACTTTTTCACCATAGCCGTCTATATACTCCCGAATGTCCCCTGGTAGAGTTTTCTCCAAACGAGAGTCCCCAATCCTCTATCAGAAGAAATGTATAACTCTGAGAGTGAAATGCCCACATCACAAAGCAGCTCCTCAGAAATCTTCTCTCCAATATCTATCTGAAGATATTTCCGTTTTCACCATAAGCCTCAGAGTGCTCCAAAGTATCCCTTAGCTGACTAACCTAAAGCAGTGTTAGAATATTGTTCAATGTAAACAGAAGATTAACTGTGTGAGTGAACTTCATGTGACTTTGAGCAGTGTCACAGAAAGTTTCCTTCTGGTTTCTATCACAGGGTATATATTTTACAGCATATTCTAAAAGCGTTCCCAGATGACTTTTCTCAGGTTACACAGAAACAGTGATGTCAAACTGCTCAATCCAAAGAATGATTTAACTCTATGAGATGAATACACACATCACAAAGCAGTTGCTCCAAAAGCTTCTCTCCAGTTTTCATCGGAAGACGTTTCCTTTCTCAACACAAACCTCCAGGTGCCACTTAATATCTCTGCAGAGATTCCTCAAAGACAGAGTTTTCAAACTCGGCAACGTAGTGTAAGCTCTAACTCTCTGAAATGAATGCACACGTCAGAGAGCAGTTTCTAGGAACTATTCTTTCTTGGTTTTATTTCAGGGCATTTCACTTTTCACCATAGTCTTCAATGCGCTGCAAAATATCACTTTTTCAGTTTTACAGGCACAGTGGTCAAACACTGCCTTATGAGAAAAGAAGTATAACGCCCTGAGTTGAATGCACACACCACAAAGCAGTTTCTCAGAAAGCTCCTCTTCAATATTTGTCTGAAGATATCTCCTATTTCCCCACAGGCCCGAAAGTGCTCCCAAATGTCCCTTCGCAAATCCGTCCATGACGCAGTTTCAAAAGTGCTTAATAGAAAGAAAGTTTTATCTATGTGTGATGAATAGACATATGTACCACAAAGGAATTTCACATAAAGCTTCTTTTGAGTTTTTGTCTGAGGACACTTCCTTTTTCACTGTAGTCACCCATATATTCCTGAGTGTCCCCTGGTAGCTTTTTCGACAAACGGGATTCCCCAATCCTCTAAGAGAAGAAAAATGTAACTCTTTGAGTGGAATGCACACGTCACAAAGCAGCTCCTAGGAAATCTTCTCTCCAGTATCTGTCTGAAGACATTTCCATTTTCATGGAAGCCTCAATGCACTAATGAGTATCCCTTAGCGGACTAACCTAAAACAGTGTTAGAATACTGCTCCACGAAAACAGAAACTTAACTATGTGAGTGGACTTGACGTGACCTAGAGAAGTTTCACAGAAAGTTTCCTTCTGGTTTTTATCGGAGGGTATTTCTTTGTCAGCATATTCCTAAGAGCGTTTCCCAATGTCCTTTCTCAGGTTCCACAGGAACAGTGATTTCAAACTGCTCAATCCAAGAATGATTCAACTCTATGAGATGAATACGCACATCACAAAGCATTTGCTCTGAAAGCTTCTGTCCTGTTTTCATTGGAAGACGTTACCTTTCTCAGCACAAGCCTCTGGGCATCAATGAATATCTCTTCACAGATTCCTCAAACACAGAGTTTCCAAACTGGGCAATGTAGTGTAAGCTTTTACTCTCTGAAATGAATGCAAACGTCAGAGAGCAGTTTCTTGGAACGTTACCTTTTGGGTTTTGTTTCATGATGTTTCACTTTTCGCCATAGTCTCCAATGTGCTGCAAATTATCACTTTTTCAGTTTTCAGGACAATGTTCAAACACTGTCTTATGATAGAAGAGGCATAACTCCCTAAGTGGAATGCACATATCACAAAACAGTCTCTCAGAAAGCTTCTCTCCAGTTTTTATCTGAAGATATCTTCTATTTCCCCATAGACCTGAATGTGCTGCCGAATGTCTCTTCGCGAATACATCCATGATGCAGTTTCAAAACCGTGTAATAGAAAGATTTATCTATGTGAGATGAATACACATATCAATCACAAAGCAATTTCACAGAAATCTTCTTTTTACTTTTTGTCTGAGGATATTTCCTTTTTAACTATAGTCGTCATATACTCCCGAATGTACCCTGGTAGCTTTTTCTCAAAACGGGATTCCCCAATCCTCTATGACAAGAAAAGTATAACTCTGTGAGTGGAATGCACACGTCACAAATCAGCTCCTCGGAAATCTTCTCTCCAATATATATTTGAAGATATTTACGTTTTCACGGAAGTCTCAAAGCGCTCCTGAGTATCCCTTAGCTTAGTAAAGTAAAACAGTGTCAGAATACTGCCCAATGAAAACAGAAGCTTAACTGTGTGAGTGGAATTCACATGACACAGAGCTGTTTCACAGAGGGATTCCTTCTGCTTTTTATTGGAAGACATTTCTTGTTCAGCATATTCTTTAGAGCTTTCCCAAATGTCCTTTCTCAGGTTCCACAGAATGAGTGATTCCAAACTGCTCAATCCAAAGAATGATTTACCTCTATGAGTTAGAAACACATTTCACAGGCAGTTGTTCAGACATCTTCTTTCCATTTTTCACTGGAAGACATTTCCTTGCTCGCCACAGGATCCCGGTCGCCACTTAATCTCCCTTCCCATAAACCTCCAAGACAGATTTTCCAATGGGGGCAGTGTAGAATAATCTTAACTTAGTGAAATGAATGCACATATCAGAGAGTAGTTTCTTGGAAGACTTCTTTCTGGATTTTATTTGAGGATACTTCACGTTCCGCCACAGTCTTCAATGCACTCTAAAATATCACATTTTTGGTTTTACAGGAACAGTGTTCAAACTCTGCCTTATGAAAAAGAGGTATAACTACCTGAGTGGAATGCACACATCACAGAGCAGTTTCTCAGAAAGCTTCTATCCAGTTTTTATCTGAAAATATTTCCCATTTCACTGTAGGCCTGAATGTGCTCCCGAATGTCCCTTCGTGAATCCATCCATGATGCAGGTTCAAAACTGTGTAACAGTTTTATGGATGTGAGATGAATAGATGTATCTATTCAAAGCAGTTCACAGAAAGCTTCTCTCCAGGTTTTGTCAGAGGATATTTCCTTTTTCACCATTGGTGTCCATATACTACCAGATGACCCTTTGTAGCTTTTTCTCCCAAAGGGATTTAACAATCCTCTATGACAGGAAAGGTATGATTCTGTGAGTAGAATGCACACATCACAAAGCAGCTCCTCGAAAAGCTTCTCTCCAGTTTCTATCTGAAGTTATTTCCTTTCACCATAAGCCTCACAGCGCTTCTGAATGTTCCTTCACAGACTAAACAAAAACAGTCTTAGAATACTGCTCAATGAAAACAGAAGCTTAACTGTGTGAGTGGAATTTACACTACACAAAGCAGTTTCACAGAAAGCGTCCTTCTGGTTTCTATCTGAGGTTATTTCTTTTTCAGGATATACTAAAGAGCGTTCCCAAATGTCCTTTCTCAGATTCCATAGAAAGTGATTTCAAACTGCTCAACCCAAAAATGATTTAACTGTATGAGATGAATACAAACATCTCAAAAGAGTTGCTCAGAAAGCTTCTCTCCAATTTTCAACATTAGGGGTTTCCTTGCTCGCCACAGGCCTCCGGTTGCCGCTTAATATCCCTTCGCAGAATCATCAAAGATAGACTTTCCAAATTGAGAAATGTAGAGTAAGCTTTAACTCTGTGAAATGAATGGACATGTCAGAGAGCAATTTCTTGGAATACTTCTTTCTGGGTTTTATTGGACGACATTTCACTTTTCACCATAATCTTCAATGTGCTCCGAATATCACGTTTTCTGTTTTACAAGAACAGTGTTCCAACAGTGTCTTATGAGAAGAAAATTATAACTCCCTGAGTGGAATGCACACATCACCAAGCAGTTACTCAGAAAGCTTCTTTCCAGTTTTTATCTGACGATAATTCCTTTTTCACCATAGGCAAGAATGTGATCCCGAATGTCTTTTCGCGGATTAATCCATGACACAGTTTCCAAGCTGTGTAATGTGAAGAAATCTTTATCTATGTGAGATGAATACACATATCACAGAGCAGTTTCATAGAAAGCTTCTTTCCTGTTTTTGTCTGAGGCTATTTCCCTTTTCACGATAGGCATCAACACGCTCCCGAATATCACTTGGGACCTTTTTGTCCAAAAGAGTTTCCCCGATGCTGTATGAGAAGGGAGGTATAACACTGTGAGTGGCATGCACACATCACAAAGCAGTTCCTCGGAAAGCTTCTCTTCAGTTTCAGTCTGAATATATTTTCTTTTTCACCGTAAGCCTCAAAGTGCTCCCGAATATTCCTTCACATGCTAAAGATACACAGAGTTAGAAAACTGCTCAATGAAAAGAGAGGCTTTCACATGAACACTATTCAAACACTGATTTATGGGAAAAGAGGTATATCTCCCTGAGTGAAATGCACACATCACAAAGTAGTTTCTCAGAAAGCTTCTCTCCAGTTTTTATCTGATGATATTTCCTTTTTCACCATAGTCCTGAATATGCTCCCGAAAGTCCTTTCACGGATCCGTCCATGACAGAGTTTGCAAGCTGCATAATCGAAAGAAAGCTTAATCTATGTGAGATGAATACACATAGCACAGAGCAGTTTCACAGAAAGCTTCTATCCAGTTTTCATCTGAAGATATCTTCTTTACCACCGTAGGCCTGAATGTGCTCCCGAATGTCCCTTCGTGGATCCGTCCATGGCTGAATTTCCAAACTGTGTAATATAAGGAAAGTTTTATCTATGTGAGATGAATAAATGTATCTATCACAAAGCTGTTTCACAGAAGTCTTCTTTCCAGTTTCTGTCTGAGGATATTTCGTTTTTCCCATAGCCGTCCTTATACTCTCGAATGTCCCGTGGTAGCTTTCTCTCCAAAAGGCATTCCCCAATCCTCTATGAGAAGAAAAGTATAACTCTGTGAGTTGAATGTACACGTCACAAAGCAGCTCCTCAGAAATTTCTCCAGTTTCTATCTGAAGATATTTCCGTTTTCACCATAAGCCTCAAAGGGCTCCCAAGTATCCCTTAGCTGACTAAGCTAAAACAGTGTTAGAATGCAGCTCAAAGACAACAGAAGCTTAACTGTGCGAGTGGAATTCACGTGACACAGAGTAATTTCCCAGAAAACTTCCTTCTGGTTTTTATCAGAGGGTATTTCTCTTTCAGCACATTCTTAAGAGCATTCCCAAATGTCGTTTCTCAGGTTCCAAAGAAAGAGTGATTTCAAACTGTGCATTCCAAAGAATGATGTAACTCTATGAGGTGAATACACACATCACAAAGCAGTTGCTCAGAAAGCTTCTCTCCAGTTTTCAACAGAAAGGATTTCCTTGCTCACCACAGGGCCCTGGTAGCCACTTAATATCCCTTTGAGGAATTCTCAAAGACAGACTTTCCAAACTGGTAAATGTAGAGTAAGCTTTAACTCTGTGAAAAGAATGGACATATCAGAGAGCAGTTTCTTGGAATGCTTCTTTCAAGGTTTTATTGGTGATTTTCACTTTTCACCATAGTCTTCAATATGCTCCAAATATCACTTTTTTAGTTTCACAGGAAAAGAGTTCGAACAGTGCCTTATGAGAAAAAAGGTATAACTCCCTGAGTGGAATGCACACACCACCAAGCAGTTTCTCAGAAAGCATCTCTCCAGTTTTTCTCTGATAATATTTTCTTTTACACCATAAGCCTGAAAGTGATCCCGAATATCCCTTTGCGGATCCATCTATGACGGAGTTTCCAAGCTGCGTAATGTAAAGAAAGCTTTATCTATGTGGGCTGAATAAACATAGTAAAAAGAAGATTCACAGAAAGCTTCTTTCCAGTTTTTATCTGATGATATTTCCTTTTTCACCATAGTCCTGAAAGTGCTTCTGAATGTCCCCTCGAGGATCAGTCCATGACAGAGTTTCCAAGCTGCGTAATGTAAAGAAAGCTTTATGTATGTGAGATGAATACACATATAGTAGAGCAGTTTCATAGAAAGCTTCCTTCCAATTTTTGTCTGAGACTATTTCCCTTTTCACCATACAATTGAACATGCTCCCGAATATCACCTGGTACCTTCTTCTCCAAAAGGGTTTCCCCAATGCTGTATGAAAAGAGAGGTATACCACTGTGAGTGGAATGCACACGTCACAAAGCAGTTCCTCAGAAATCTTCTCTCCAGTTTCGGTCTGAATATATTTCCTTTTTCACCATAAGCCTCAAAGCATTCCCGAATATCCCTTCACATGCTAAACACAAACAGGGTTAGAAAACTGCTCGATGAAAAGAGAGGTTTAACTGAGTGAGAGGAATTAAGACGATACAGAGTAGTTTCACAGAATGCTTCCTTCTGGATTTTACCTGAGGATATTTCTTTCTCCATATTCTAAATAGGGTTTCCAAATGTCCTTCCTCAGATTCCACAAAAACAGTGATTTCAAACTGCTCAATCCAAAGAATGGTTTAACTCTATGAGCTGAATACACACATCAAAAAGCTGTTGCTCAGAAAGCTTCTCTCCACTTTTCAACGGAAGACGTTTCCTAGCTCACGACAAGCCTCCGGGCGCACATAATATCCCTTTGCAGATTCCTCAAAGACAGAGTTTCCAGACTGGGCAAAGTAGAGTATGCTTTAACTCTGTGAAATGAATGCACATATGACAGAGCAGTTTCTTGGAACGATTCTTTCTTGGTTTTATTTGAGGAGATTTCACTTTTTGCCATACACTTCAATGCGCTCCGAAATATCATGTTTTCGGTTTTACAGGAACAGTGTTCAAACACTGCCTTATGAAACAGGAGGTACACTACCTGAGTGGAATGCATGCATCACAAAGGAGTTTCTCAGAAAGCTTCTCTCCATTTTTTATCTGAAGATATTTCCTATTTCACCATAGGCCTGAATATGCTCCCGAATGTCCCGTCACGAATCCATCCATGACAATGTTTTAAAAATGCATAATGGAAAGAAAGTTTTATCTATGTGAGATGAATAAACATGTCTATCACAAAGCTGTTTCACAGAAAGCCTCTTTCCAGTATATGTCTGAGGATATTTCCTTTTTCACCATAGCCATCCATATACTCCCGAATGTCTCCTGGTAACTATTTCTCCAAAAGTCATTTCCCAATCCTCTATGAGAAGAAAAGTGTAACTCTGTGAGTGGAATGCACACGTCACACAGCTCCTCCTCAGAAACCTTCTCTCCAGTTTCTATCTGAAGATATTTCCGTTTTCACCATAAGCCTCAAAGCCCTCCCGAGTACCCTTTAGCTGACAAAACTAAAACAGTGTTACAATACTGTTCAATGAAAACAGAAGCTTACCTGTGCGAGAGGAATTCACATGACACAGAGCAGTTTCACAAAAGCTTCCTTCTGATTTTTATTGGAGGGTATTTCTTTTTCAGCATATTCTTAAGAGCATTCCCAAATGTCCTTCCTCAGATTCCACAGAAACAGTGTTTTCAAACTGCTCACTCCAAAGAATGATTTAACTCTATGAGATGAATCCACATATCACAAAGCAGTTGCTCAGAAGCTTCTCTCCAATTTTCAACGGAAGACATTTTCTTGCTCGCCACAGACATCTGTTTGCCACTTAATATCCCTTTGCAGAATCTTCAAAGACAGACTCCAAATATCACTTTTTAGTTTTACAGGAACAGTGTTCAAACAGTGTCTTATGAGAAGAAAGTTATAACTCACTGAGTGGAATCCAAATATCATCAAGCAGTTTCTCCGAAAGCTTCTCTCCAGTTTTAATCTTACGATATTTACTTTTTCACCATAGACCCGAATGTGATCCCGAATATCCTTTCACAGATCCATCCATGACGGAGTTTCCAAGCAGTGTAATGGAAAAAAAGCTTTATGTCTGTGAGATGAATAAACATAGAAAAAAGCAGACCCTCAGAAAGCTTCTTTCCAGTTTTTATCTGAAGATATTTCCTTTTTCACCATAGTTCAGAATGTTCTTCCGAATGTCCCTTTCCAGATCCGTCCATGACAGAGTTTCCAAGCTGCGTAATGTAAAGAAAGCTTTATCTATGTCAGATGAATACATGTATCACAGAGCAGTTTCATAGAAAGCTTCCTTCCAGTTTTTGTCTGAGGCTCGTTTCCTTTCCACCGTAGGTGTCAATATGCTCCTGGATGTCATTTGGTATCTTATCTTCCAAAAGGGTTTCCCCGATGATTTATGAGAAGAGACGTAAAATACTGTGAGTAAAATGTACACGTCACAAAGCATTTCCTCGGAAAGCTTCTCTCCAGTTTCTATCTGAACATATTTTCTTTCTCACTGTAAGACTCAAAGAGCTTCCGAATATCCCTTTGCACGCTAAATATAAACAGTGTTGGAAAACTCTTCAATGAAAAGGGAAGCTTAACTGAGCGAGAGGAATTCACACAACACATAACAATTTCACAGAAAGCTTCTTTCTGGTTTTCATCTGAGGATATTTCTTTCTGCATATTCCAAAGAGTGATCCCAAATGTCCTTCCTGAGATACTACAGAAACAGTTATTTCAAACTGCTCAATCCAATGAATGGTTTAACTCTATGAGATGAATACACACATCACAATGCAGTTGCTCAGAAAGCTTCTCTCCAGTTTTCAACGAAGACATTTCCTTTCTCACCACAAGCCTCCGGCGCCACTTAATATCCCTTCGTATATTCCTCAAAGGCAAAGTTTGCAAACTGGGCAACGTAGAGAAAGCTTTAGCTCTGTTATATGAAAGCACATATCACAGAGCACTTTCTTGGAACACTTCTTTCTGGGTTTTATTTGAGGATATTTCACTTTTCGCCATAGTCTTCAAAGCACTCCAAATTATCATTTTTTGTGTTTTACAGGAACAGCGTACAAACACTGAATGATTTAACTCTATGAGATGAATACACACATCACAATGTTATTGCTCAGTATCCTTTTCTCCAGTTTTCATCAGAAGACGTTTCCTTTCCCACCACAAGCCTCAGAGCGCCAATAATGTCCCTTTACAGATTCCTCAAGACAGAGTTTCCATACTGGGCAACGTAGTGTAAGCTTTAACTCTCTGAAATGAATGCATATGTCAGATAGCATATTCTTGGAATACTTCTTTCTTGGTTTTACTCCAGGACAATTCTCTTTTCATCATAGTCTTCAATGCACTGTAAAATATCACTCTCTCAGTTTTACAGGAACAGTGTTCAAACACTGCCATATGAGAAACGAGGTGTAATTCCCTGAGTGGAATTCACACATCACAAAGCAGTTTCTCAGAAAGCTTCTCTCCAGTTTTTATCTATAGATATCTCCTATTTCCCCACAGGCCTGAATTTCCTCCCAAATGTCCCTTTGTGAATCCATCTATGACGCAGTTTCAAAACTGCATAATAGAAAGAATGTTTATCTATGTGAGATGAATAGACATATCTATCACAATGCAGTTTCACAGAAAGCTTCTTTCCAGTTTTTGTCAGAGGATAATTCGTTTTTCACTATAGCATACCATATACTCCCGAATGTCCCCTGGTTGCTTTTTCACCAAGTGAGATTCCCCAATCCTCTATGAGAAGCAAAGTATAATTCTGTGAGTGGAATGCACACGTCACTAAGCAGCTCCTCGGAAATCTTCTCTCCAGTAACTGTCTGAAGATATTTCCGTTTTCACCGTAAGAATCAAAGTGCTCCAGAGCATCCCTTAGCTGACTAACTTAAAACAGTGTTTGAATACTGCTCAATGAAAGCAGAAGCTTTACTGGGCGAGTGGAATTCACGTGATCTACAGCAGTTTCACAGAAAGTTTTCTTCTGGTTGTTATCAGAGGGTATTTCTTTTTCAGCATATTCTTTAGTGCGTTCCCAAATGTCCTTTCTCATCTTCCACAGAAATAGTGATTTCAAACCCCTCAATCCAAAGCATGATTTAATTCTATGAGATGAATACACACATCACAATGCAGTTGCTCCCAAAGCTTCTCTCCAGTTTTTATCGGAAGACGTTTCCTTTCCCAACACAAGGCTCTGTGTGCCACTTAATACCTTTTCACAGATTCCCCAAAGTCAGAGTTTCCATACTGGAGAAAAAACTACCAGGAGATATACGGTAGTAAATGGAAGGCTATTGTGAAAAAGGAAACATCCTGAGACAAAAGCTGGAAAGAAGCTTTCTGTGAAACTGCTTTGTGATAGATATGTCTATTCATCTCACATAGATAAAACCTTCTTTCTATTATACAGTTTTGAAACTGCGTCATGGACGGATTTGCGAACAGACTTTTCAGAGCACATTCAGGCCTGTGGGGAAATAGGAAATATCATCAGATAACAGAAGAGTGACATTCCGAGACACAATTTTGAGATGTGTGCATTCCACTCAGGGTGTTCTACCTATTTTCTCATAAGGCAGTCTTTGAACACTGTTCCTGTAAAACTGAAAAAGGGATATTTTGCAGCACCATGAAGTATATGGCTAAAAGTGAAATATCCAGAAATAAAAACCAGGAAGAAACGTTCCAAGAAACTACCGTCTTACATGTGCATTCATCTCAGAGAAGTGAAGCTCACACTACTTTGCCTGCTTTGGACACTCTTTTTCTGAAAAACCTGTGAAGGGATATTAAGTGTCGCCTGGAGGCTTGAGGTGAGAAAGGAAACGTCTTCCGATGAAAACTGGAGAGAAGCTTTTGGAACATCTGCTTTGTGATGTGTGTATTCAACTCATAGAGTTAAATCATTCTTTGGATTTAGCAGTTTGTAATCACTGTTTCTGTGGAACCTGAGAAAAGACATTTTGGAACACTCTTAAAAATATGCTGAAAAAGAAATACCCTTCGATAAAAACAAGAAGGAAACTTTCTGTGAAACTGCTCTACGTCACATGAAGTCCACTCGCACAGTGAAGCTTCTGTTTTCATTGAGCAGTATTCTAACACCGTTTTAGGTTACTCAGCTACGGGATACTCAGGAGCGCTTTGAGGCTTACGGTGAAAACAGAAATATCTTCAGGTGGATACTGGAGAGAAGATTTCCGAGGAGCTGCTTTGTGACGTGTGCATTCCACTCACAGAGTTATACTTTTCTTCTCATAGAGTATTGGGTAAACCCGTTTGGAACAAACGCTTCCAGGGGACATTTGGGAGTATCTGCACAGCTATGGAGAAAAAGGAAATATCCTCAGACAAAAACTGGAAAGAAGTTTTCTGTGAAACTGCTTTGTGATAGATATGTCTATTCATCTCACATAGATAAAACTGTCATTCTATTACGCAGTTTTGAAACTACATCACGGATGGATTCTTGAAGGGACATTCGGGAACACATTCAGATGAAAAAGGAGATACCTTCAGCTAAAAACTAGAAAGAAGCTTTCTGAGAAACTGCTAGGTGTTGTGTGCATTCCACTCAGGGAGTTATACCTCTTTTCTCATAAGGCAGTGTTTGAGCACTGTTCCTGTAAAAACTGAAAAAGTGATATTTTGCAGCACATTGAAGACTACGGCAAAATGTGACTTTCCAATGGGAAAGTCAGAGTTTCCAAACTGGGCAACGTAGTGTAAGCTTTAACTCTCTGAAATACATGCACATGTCAGAGAGCAGTTTCTTGGAATGCTTCCTTCTGGGTTTTATTTCAGGATATTTCACTTTTCTCCCAAGTTTTCAAAGCGTAGCCAAATATCACTTTTTCAGTTTTACAGGAACAGTGTTCAAACACTGCCTTATGAGAAAAGAAAAAAACTCCCTGAGGAGAATGCACACATCACAAAGCAGTTTCTCAGAAAGCTTCTCTCCAGTTTTTATCTGAACATATCTCCTTCTTCCCCACAGGCCTGAATGTGCTCCCGAATGTCCCTTCACGAATCTTTCCATGATGCATTTACAAAACTATGTAATAGAAAGAAAGTTTTGTCTATGTGAAATAAATAGACATATCTATCACAAAGCAGTTTTACTGTAAGGTTCTTACAGCTTTTGTCTGAGATTTTCTTTATCACCATAACTGTCCATATACTCCTGAATGTCCTTTGTTAGCTTTTTCTCCAAACGGGATTTCCCAATCATCTTTAAGAAGAAAAGTGTAACTTTGTGCGTGGAATGCATAGGTCACAAAGCAGGTCCTCAGAAATCTTCTCTCCAGTATGTATCAGATGATATTCTCGTTTTCACCGTAAGCTTAAAAGCGCTCCCGAGAATCCCTTAACTAACTAACCTAAAACAGTGTTAGAATACTGCTAAAAGAAAGCAGAAGCTTAACTGTGCGAGTGGACTTCAAGTGACCTGAAACAGTTTCATAGAAGGATTCCTTATGGTTTTTATCGGACGGTATTTCTTTCTCAGCATATTCTTAAGAACGTTCCCAAATGTCCTTTCTCAAGTTCCAGAGAAACAGTGATTTCAAACTGCTCAATCCACAGAATGATTTAACTCTATGTGATGAATACACACATCACAAAGCAGTTGCTCCGAAAGCTTCTCCCCAGTATTCATCAAAAGACGTTTCCTTTCTCATCAGAAGCCTCTGGATGCCACTTAATACCCCTTCACAGATGCCTCAAAGACAAAGTTTACAAACTGGGCAACGTAATGCTTTAAATCTCTGCAATGAATGCACACGTCAGAGAGCAGTTTGCTGGAACGCTTCTTTCTGTGTTTTATTTCAGGATATTTCACTTTTCACCATAGTCTTGAAAGCGGTGCAAAATATCACTTTTTCAGTTTTACAGGAACACTTTTCAAACCTGCCTTACGAAAAAGAGATATAACTCCCTGAGTGGAATGCACACATCCCAAAGCACGTTCTCAGAAAGCTTCTCTCCAGTTTTTATCTGGAGATACCTCCTATTTCCCTAAAGGCCTGTATGTGCTCCCGATATTCCCTTCATGAATCCGTCCATGATGCAGTTTCAACACTGAGTAATAAATAGAAAGTTTTATTCATGTGAGATGAATAGAGATACATATCCCAAAGCAGTTTCAAAGAAAACTTCTTTCCAGTTTTTTTTTAGTACATTTCCTTTTTCTCCATAGCCGTCCGTATACTCCTGAATGTCCCCTGGTAGCTTTCTCTCCACACGGGATTCCCCAATCCTCTATGAGAAGAAAAGTATAACTCTGTGAGTGTAATGCACACGTTACCAAGCAGCTCCTCAGAAATCTCTCCAGTATCTATCTGGAGATATTTCCATTTTCACCATAAGCCTCAGACTGCTCCCAAGTATTCCTTAACTGACTAAACTAAAACAGTGTTAGAATACTGCCCAATGACAATGGAAGCTTTAATGTGTGAGTGGAATTCACGTGACCTAGAGCAGTTACAGGCAAAGATTCCTTCTGGTTTTTATCAGAGTGTATTTCTTTTTCAGCATATTCTTAAGAGCATCCTCAAATGTCCTTTCTCAGGTTCCACAGAAAGAGTGATTAGAAACTGCTCAATCCAAAGAATGGTTAAACTCTATGAGATGAATACACACATCACAAAGCAGTTGATCTGAAAGGTTCTCTCCAATTTTCATTGGAAGGCGTTTCCTTTCTCACCTCAAGCCTCCGGGCGACACTTAATATTCCTTCACAGGTTTTTCAGAAAAACAGTGTCCAAACCGGGCAAAGTAGTGTGAGCTTTACTTCTCCCAGATGAATGTACACATAAGAGGGCAGTTTCTTGGAACGTTTCTTCCTGGGTTTTATTGCCGGATATTACACTTTTTGCCATATTCTTTATTGCGTTGCAAAATATCCCTTTTTCAGTTTTAGAGGAACAGTGTTGAAATACTACTTTATGAGAAAATAGGTAGAATTCCCTGAGTGAAATGCCCACATAACAAAGTGGTGTCTCGGAAAGCCACTCTCCTGTTTTTATCTGAAGCTATTTCCTACTTCCCCATCGGCCTGAATGTGCTCTCCAATGTCCCTTCGCAAATCCGTCCATGACACAGTTTCAAAACTGCGTAATAGAAAGAAGGTTTTATCTATGTGAGGTGAATAGACATATCTATCACAAAGTAGTTTCACAGAAAGCTTCTTTCCAGTTTCTGTCTTAGGATATTTCCTTTTTCACCATAGCTGTTCCAGTTTCTGTCTTAGGATATTTCCTTTTTCACCATAGCTGTCCGTTTACTACCGAATATCCCCTGGTAGCTTTTTCTGCAAACGGGATTCCCCCATTGTCTATGAGAAGAAAAGTATAACTCTGTGAGTGGAATGCTCTGTGAGTGGAATTTACTCTCCATTTTTTATCTGAAGATATTTCATATTTCCCCACAGGCCTGAATGTGCTCCCGAAAGGTCCCATGCAAATCCGTCCATGATGCAGTTTCAAATCTCCATAAGAGAAGGAAAGCTTTATCTATGTGAGATGAATAGACATATCTAACACAAAGCAGCTTCACAGAAAGTTTCTTTTCAGTTTTTGTCTGAGGATATTTCCTTTTCCACTATAGCCATCCATATCCTCCCAAATGTCCCATGTTAGCTTTTTATGCAAGTGGGATTTCCCAATCCTCTATGAGAAGAAAAGTATAACTCTGTGAGTGGAATGAATGCGTCACAAAGCAGCTTCTCAGAAATTTTTCCTCCAGTATCTATCTGAAGACATTTCCATTTTCACAATAAGCCTCAATGTGCTGCCAAGTATCTTTTAGCTGAGTAACCTAAAACAATATTAGAATACTGCTCAATGAAAACAGAAGTTTTAATGTGCGAGTTCACTTCACATGACCTAGAGCAGTTTCACAAAATGTTTCCTTAAGGTTTTTATTGGAAGGTGTTTCTTTTTCAGTATATTCTTAAAAACGTTCCCAAATGTCAATTCTCTGATTCCACAGAAACACAGATTTCAAACTGCTCAATTCAAAGAATGATTTAACTCTATGACATGAAAACACACATCACAAAGCGGTTGCTCTGAAAGCCTCTCTCCAGGTTTCATCAGAAGATGTTTCCCTTCTCACCACAAGCCTCTGAGAGCCACTTAATATCCCTTCACAGATTCCTCCAAGACAGAGTTTCCAAACTAAGCAATGTAATGTAAGCTTTAATTCTCTGAAATGAATGCACAGGTCAGAGAGCAGTTTTTTGGAACGTTTCTTTCTGGGTTTTATTTCAGGATATTTCACTTTTCGTCATAGTCTTCAATGTGCTGCAAAATATCACAGGAACAGTGTTCAAACACTACCTTAGCAGAAAAGAGGTATAATTCCCTGAGTGGAATGCACATATCACAAAGCAGTTTCTCAGAAAACTACTCTCCAATTTTTATCTTAAGATATCTATTTCCCTACAGGCCTGTATGTGCTCCCAAATGTCCCTTCATGAAACCGTCCATGACGCAGTCTCAGAAATGCATAATAGAAAGAACGGTTTATCTATGTGAGATGAATAGACATATCTGTTACAAAGCAGTTGCACAGAAAGCTTCTTTCCAGTTTTTGTCTGTGGATACTTCCTTTTTCATCATAGCTGGCCATATACTCCTGAATGCCCCCTTGTAGCTTTTTATCCAAACGGGATTCACCAATCGTCTATGAGTAGAAATGTATAACTCTGTGGGTGGAATGCACATGTCACAAAGCAGCTCCTCGGAGATCTTCTCTCCAGTATGTATCTGAAGATATTTCCTTTTTCACTGTAAGCCTCAGAGTTCTCCTGAGTATTCCTTAGCTGACTAAACAAAAACAGTGTTAGAATACTGCCCAATGACAATGGAAGCTTTAATGTGTGAGTGGAATTCACATGACCTAGAGCAGTTACAGGGAAAGATTCCTTCTGGTTTTTATCGGAGAGTATTTCTTTTTCAGCATATTCTTAAGAGCATCCTCAAATGTCTTTTCTCAGGTTCCACAGCAACAGTGATTTCAAACTGCTCAACCCAAAGAATAATTTAACTCTGTGAGATGAATACACACATCAAAAAGCAGTTGCTCTGAAAGCTTCTCTCCAGTTTTCATCGGAAGTCATTTCCTTTCTCACCACAAGCCTCCGGGCTCCACTTATATCCCTTCACAGATTCCTCTAGGACAGAGTTTCCAAACCAGACCACGTAGTGTAAGGTTTAACTCTCTGAAAATGAATGCACACGTCAGAGAGCAGTTTCTTGCAACGGTTCTTTCTGGGTTTTATTTCAGGATATTTCCTTTTTTGCCATAGTCTTCAATGCGCTGCAAAATATGACATTTTCTATTTTACAGGAACTGTGTTGAAACACTGCCTTATGAGAAAAGAGTGGAACTCCCTGAGTGGAATGCACACATCAAAAAGCAGTTTCTCAGAAAACTTCTCTCCAGTTTTTATCTAAAGATATCTCCTATTTCCCCACAGGCCTCAATGTGCTACTGAATGTCCCTTCATGAATTCGTTCATGACACAGCTTCAAAACAGCGTAGTAGAAAGAAAGTTTATCTATGTGAGATGAATAGACATATCTATCCCAAAGCAGATTCAGAGAAAGCTTCTTTCCAGTTTTTGTCTGAGAATACTTCCTTTTTCATCATCGCCGTCCATATACTCCCGATTGTCCCCTGGTAGCATTTTCTTCAAACGGGATTCCCCAATCCTCTATGAGAAGAAAGGTATAACTCTGTGAGTGGAATGCTCACGTCACAAAGCAGCTCCTCGGAAATCTTCTCTCCAGTATCTATCAGAAGATATTTCTGTTTTCACAGTAAGCCTCAAAGTGCTCCCAAGTATCCCTTAGTTGACTACCTTGAAACAGTGTTAGAATACTGCTCAATGAAAACAGAAGCTTAACTGTGCGTGTGGAATTCACGTGACCTAGGGCAGTTTCACAGAAAGTTTCCAAGTCTCCGTCTGGTTTTTATCGGTGGGTATTACCTTTTTAGTGTATTCTTAAGAGTGTTCCCAAATGTCCTTTATGAGGAACCACAGAAACAGTGATTTCAAACTGCTCAATCCAAAGAATGACTTAACTCTCTGAGATGAATACACACATCACAAAGTAGTTGCTCTGAATGATTCTCTCCAGTTTTCATCAGAAGACGTTTCCTTTCTCACCACAAACCTCCATGCAAAACTTAATATCCCTCCACAGATTCCTCAAAGACAGAGTTTCCAAACTGGGCAATGTAGTGTAAGCTTTAACTCCCTGAAATAAATGCATAAGTCAGAGAGCGGTATCGTGCAATGCTTCTTTCTGAATTTTATTTCCGAATTTTCACTTTTCACCACAGTCTCCAATGTGCTGCAATGTGCTCCCGAATGTCCCTTCACAAATCCGTCCATGACGCAGTTTCAAAACTGCATAATAGAAAGAATGTTTTATCTATGTGTGATGAATAGACATATCTACCACAAAGCAGTTTCACAGAAATTTTTTTCCAGTTTTTGTCTGAGGATATTTCATTTTTCACCATGGCTGTCCATAGACTCCCGAATGTCTCCTGGTAGCGTTTTTTCCAAATGGGATTCCCCAATCTTCTAAGAGAAGAAAGGTATAACTCTGTGAGTGAAATGCACACGTCACAAATCGGCTCTTCGGAAATCTTCTCTCCAGTATCTCTCTGGAGATATTTCCATTTTCACCATATGCCTCAAAGTGCTCCTGAGTATCCCTTAGCTGACAATCCCAAAACACTCTAAGAATACTTGTCAATGAAAACAGAAACTTAACTGTGTGAGTGGACTTCACGTGACCTAGAGCAGTCTCACAGAAAGTTTCCTTCTGGTTTTTATAAAAGGGTATTTCTTTTTTCAACATATTCTTAAGAATGTTCCCAAATGTCCTTTCTCAGGTTCCACAGAAACAGTGATTTCAACTGTTCAGTCCAAACAACAATTTAACTCTATGAGATGAATACACACATCACAAAGCAGTTGCTCAGTAAGCTTCTGTCCAGTTTTCATCAACAGACGTTACCTTTCTCACCACAAGCCTCCGGCACCAATAAATATCCCTTCACAGATTCCTCAAAGACAGAGTTTCCAAACTGGGTAACGTAGTGTAAGCTTTAAATCTCTGAAATGAATGCACACATTAGAGAACAGTCTCTTGGAATGCTTCTTTCTGTGTTTTATTTTGGGATATTTCACTTTTTGGTATAGTCTTCAACGCGCTGCAAAATATCACTTTTTTGGTCTTACAGGAACAGTGTTCAAACACTGCCTTATGAGAAAAGAGGTATAACACCCTGATTGGAATGCACACATCACAAAGCAGCTTCATAGAAAACTTCTCTCCAGATTTCATCTTTAGATAATACCTATTTCCCCACAGGGCTGAATGTGTTCCCGAATGTCCCTTCGAGAATCCATCCATGACGCAGTTTCAAAACTGCATAATAGAAAGCAAATTTTTTCTATGTGAGTTGAATAGACACATCTATCACAAAGCAGTTTCACAGAAAGCTTCTTTTCTGTTCTTGTCTGAGGATACTTCCTTTTTCACCATAGCCGTCCATATACTCCCAAATGTCCCCTGGTAGCGTTTTCTTAAAAACGGGATTCCTCAATCCTCTATGAGAAGAAAGGTATAACTCTGTCAGTGGAATGCACACGTCACAAAGCAGCTCCTCGGAAATTGTCTCTCCAGTATCTATCTGAAGATATTTTCGTTTTCACCGTAAGCCTCAAAGTGCTCCCGAGTATCCTTTAGCTGACTAACTTGAAACATTGTTAGAATACTGCTCAATGAAAACAGAAGCTTAACTGTGCATTTGGAATTCACGTGACCTGGGGCATTTTCACAGAAAGTTTCCAAGTTTCCTTCTGGTTTTTTTCGGAGGATATTGCTTTTTTCGCATATTCTTAAGAGTGTTGCAAAATGTCCTTTATGAGGATCCAGAGAAACAGTGATTTCAAACTGTTCAATTCAAAGAATGATTTACCTCTATGAGATGAATACACAAATCGCAAAGCAGTTGCTCGGAAAGATTCTATCCAGTTTTCATCGGAAGACGTTTGTTTTCTCACCACATGCCTCCAAGCGACACTTCATATCCCTTCAGAGATTCCTGAAAGACAGAATTTCCAAACTGGGCAATGTAGTGTAAGCTTTAGCTCTCTGAAATGAATGCACACATTAGCAGTTTCTCAGAAAGCTTCTCTCCAGTTTTTATCAGAAGATATCTTCTATTTTCCCACAGGCCTGAATGTGCTGCTGAACGTCCCTTTGCGAATCCATCCATGATGCAGTTTCAAAACCACGTAATAGAAAGTTTTATCTATGTCAGATGAATACACATATCTATCACAAAGCAGTTTCACAGAAAGCTTCTTTTCACTTTTTTCTGAGGATATTTCCTTTTACACCATAGCCGTCCATGTACTCCTGAATGTCCCCTGGAGGCTTTTTCTCAAAACGGGATTCCCCAATCCTCTATGACAAGAAAAGTATAACTCTGTGAGTGGAATGCACACGTCACAAATCAGCTCCTCGGAAGTCTTCTCTCCACTATATATCTGATGATATTTCCGTTTTCACGGAAACCTCAAAGCACTCCCGAGTATCCCTTAGCTGAGTAAACTAAAACAGTGTCAGAATACTGCTCAATGAAAACAGAAGCTTAACTGTGTGAGTGGAATTCACATGACAGAGAGCAGTTTCACAGAAGGTTTCCTTCTGCTTTTTATCGGAAGCTATTTCTTTTCAGCATATTTTTTTAATTATTTTTTATTATTATACTTTATTTTTATGAGTATTCCCATATGTCCTTTCTCAGGTTCCACAGAAAGAGTGATTCCAAACTGCTGAATCCAAAGAACGATTTACCTCTATGAGTTAAAAACACAGATCACTGGCAGTAGTTCAGAAATCTTCTCTCCAGTATTCAATGGAAGACATTTTCTTGCTTGCCACAGGAACCCGGTCACCACTTAATCTCCCTTCGCAGAAACCTGCAAGACAGATTTTGCAAAGTGTGTAGTGTAGAGTAATCTTTAACTTTGTGAAATGAATGCACATATCGGAGAGTAGTTTCTTGGAACGCTTCTTTCTGGGTTTTATTTGAGGATATTTCACGTTCCGCCATAGTCTTCAATTCGCTCTAAAATATCACTTTTTAGGTTTTACATGAACAGTGTTCAAACACTGCCTTATGAGAAAAGAGGTATAACTACCTGAGTGGAATGCATACACCACAAAGCAGTTTCTCAGAAAGCTTCTCTCCAGTTTTTATCTGAAGATATTTCCTTTTTCACCGTAGGCCTGAATGTGCTCCCGAATGTCCCTTGCCAGATCCGTCCATGACAGTTACCAAGCTGCATAAGGTAAAGTAATGTTTATCAATATCAGATGAATAAACATAGCAAAAAGCAGATTCACAGAAAGCTTCTTTCCAGTTTCCATGTGATGTTATTTCCTTTTTCACCATACTCCTGTATTTGCTCCCGAATGTCCCTTTGCAGATCCGTCCATGACAGATTTTACAACCTGCATAACGTAAAGAAAGATTTATCTGTGTGAGATGAATACACATACAACAGACCAGTTTCACAGAAAGCTTCTTCCTCATTTTAGTCTGAGGCTATTTCCTATTTCACCTTTTTCATCAATATGCCACTAAATGTCTCTTGGTACCTTTTCCTCCAAAAGTTTTTCCCTGAATCTATATGAGAAGAGAGGTATAACACTGTGAGTGGAATGCACATGTCACAAAGCAGTTCCTCGGAAAACTCCTCTCCAGTTTCTAGCAGAGCATATTTCCTTTTTAGCCATAAGCCTCAAAGTGCTCCCGAATATCCCTTCGCACACTAAACATAAACAGTGGTAGAAAACAGCTCAATGAAAAAAGAAGCTTAACTGAGTGAGAGGAAGTCACATGACATGTAGCAGTTTCCCAGAAAGCTTCCTTCTGGTTTTTATCTGAGGATATTTCTTTCTCCATATTCTAAAGAGTGTTCCCAAATGTCCTTCCTCAGATTCCACAAATGCAGTGATTTTAAACTGCTCAATTCAAAGAATGGTTTAACTCTATAAAATGAATACACACATCACAAAGCAGTTGCTCAGAAAGATTCTCTCCAAGTTTCATCAGAAGACATTTCCTAGCTCAACAGAGGCCTCGGGGCGCAACTTAAAATCCCTTCACAGATTCCTCAAAGACAGAGTTTCCAAACTAGGAATGTAGTGTAAGCTTTAACTCTCTGAAATGAATGCACAGGTCAGAGAGCTATTTCTTGGAATGCTTCTTTCTGGGTTTTATTTCAGGATATTTCACTTTTCGCCATAGTCTTCAATGCAGTGCAAAATACTACTTTTTCAGTTTTACAGGAACATTGTTCAAACACTGCCTCAGGAGAAAAGAGGTATAACTCCCTGAGTGGAAGGCACACATCACAAAGCAGTTTCTCAGAAAGCTTCTCTCCAGTTTTTAGCTGAAGGTATCTCCTTTTTCATCATAGGCCTGAATGTGCTCCCAAAATTTCCTTTGCGAATCCATCCATGACACAGTTTCAAAGCTGCATAATAGAAAGAAAATTTTATCTATGTGAGATGAATAGACATACCTTTTCCTAAGCACTTTCACTCAAAGCTTCCTTACAGTTTGTCTGAGGATATTTCCTTTTTCACCATAAAAATCCACATACTCCCAAATGTCCCCTGGTAGATTCTTCTCCAGATCCAATTCCCCAATCCTCTATGAGAAGAAAAGTATAACTCTGTGAGTGGAATGCACACATCACAAAACAGCTCCTCGGAAATCTTCTCTCCAGTATCTCTCTGAAGATATTTCCGTTTTCAGCGTAACCCTCAAAGTGCTCCCGAGTACCCCTTAGTTGACTAACTTAAAAGAGTGTTAGAACACTGCTCAATGAAAACAGGAGCTTAACGGTGTGAGTGAACCTCACGTGACCTAGGGCAGTTTCACAGAAAGTTTTCTTCTACTTTTTATCGGAGGGTATTTCTTTTTCAGCATAATCTTAAGAGCATTCCCAAATGCCCTCTCTCAGGTTCCAGAGAAAAAGTGATTTCAAACTGCTCTCTACACACAATGATTTCATTCTATGAGATGAATACACACATCACAAAGCACTTGCTCCAAATGCTTCTCTCCAGCTTTCATCGGAAGACGTTTCGTTTCTCACCACAAACCTCCATGAGCCACTTAATATCCCTTCACAGATTCCTCAAAGACAGAGTTTCCAAATTGGGCAATGTAGTCTGAGCTTTAACTCTCTGAAATAAATGCACACGTCAGAGAGCAGTTTCTTGGAACGCTTCTTTTTGGGTTTTATTTCAGGATATTTCACTTTTCACCATAGTCTTCAATGCATTGCAAAATACCACTTTTTCATTTTTACAGGAACAGTGTTCAAAGACTACCTTCTGAAAAAATAGGTATAACTCCCTGAGTGGAATGCACACATCACATATTTGTGTCTTGGAAAGCTACTCTCCAGTTTTTATCTGAAGATATTATCTACTTCCCCACAGGCCTGAAGGTGCTCCCAAATGTCCCTTCATGAATCCATCCATGACGCAGTTTCAAAACTGCATAATAGACAGAAGGTTTTATCTATGTGAGATGAATAGACATATGTATCCCAAAGCAGTTTCAGAGAAATCTTCTTTCCAGTTTGTCTAAGGATATTTCCTTTTTCATCATAGCTGACCATATACACTCCAATGGCCCCTGGTAGCATTTTCTCCAAACGGGGAGCCCCAATACTCTATGAAAAGAAAAGTATAACTCTGTGAGTGGAATGCACACGTCTCAAAGCAGCTCCTTGGAAATCTTCTCTCTGCTATGTATCTGCAGATATTTCCGTTTTCACCGTAAGCCTCAAAGCGCTCCCGAGTATCCCTTAGCTGAGTAACTTAAACAGTGTTAGAATTCTGCTCAATGAAAACTGAAGCTTAACTGTGCGAGTGGAATTCACGTGACCTAGAGCAGTTTCACAGAACGTTTCCTTCGTTTTTTTATCAGGGTATTTCTGGTTCAACATATTCTTAAGAGCATTCTCAAATGTCCTTTCTCAAGTTCCGCAGAAACAGTGATTCCAAACTGTTCAATCCAAAGAATGATTTAACTCTCCGAGATGAATACACACATCACAAAGTAGTTGCTCCGAAAGCTTCTCTCTAGTTTTTATCGGAAGACGTTTCCTTTCTCAACACAAACCTCCGTTGCCACTTTATAACCCTTCACAGATTCCTCAAAGACAGAGTTTCCAAACTTGGCAACGTAGTGTGAGCTTTAACTCCCTGAAATGAATGCACACATGAGAGAACAGTTTCGTGCAACACTTCTTTTTGGGTTTTATTTCGGAATTTTCACTTTTCACCACAGTCTTCAATGTGCTGCAAAATATCACTTTTTCAGTTTTAAGGAACAGTGTTCAAACACTGCCTTATGAGAAAAGAAGTACTACTCCCTGATTGAAATACACACACCACAAAGCAGTTTCTCAGAAAGCTTCTCTCCAGTTTTTAGCTGAAGTTATCTCCTTTTTCAATGAAGGCCTGAATGTGCTCCCGAATGTCCCATCACGAATCAGTCCATGATGCAGTTTCTAAACAGCGTAATAGAGAGAGAGGTTTATTTGTGTGAGATGAATAGACATATCTGTCACAAACCAGATTCACAGAAAGCTTCTTTACAGTTTTTGCCTGAGGATATTTCCTTATTCACCATAGCCATCCATATACGCGCGAATGTCCCCTGGTAGCTTTTTCTCCACACAGGATTTGCCAATCATCTATGAGAAGAAAAGTGTAACTCTGTGAGTGGAATGTACACATCACAAGGCTTCTCTCCAGTATCTATCTGAAGATATTTCCATTTTAACCGTGAGCCTGAAAGCATGCCCTAATATTTCTTAGCTGACAAACCTAAAACAGTGTTAGAATACGGCTCTATGAAAACGGAAACTTAACTGTTTGAGTCTACTTCACATGACCTAGAGCAGTTTCACAGAAAGTTTCCTTCTGGATTTTAATGGTAGGTATTTCTTTTTCAGCATATTCTTAAGAGTGAAACCAAATGTCCTTTCTCAGGTTCCACAGAAACAGTGATTTCAAACTGCTCAATCCAAAGAATTACTTAACTTTAGGAGATGAATACACACATCACAAGGCTCCAAAAGCTTCTCTCCAGTTTTCATAGGAAGACGTTTCCTTTCTCACCACATCCTCCGGGTGCTACTTAACACCCTTTCACAGATTCCTCAAAGAAAGGGTTTCCAAACTGGGCAACATAGAGTAAACTTTAACTCTCTGATGATTTCAAACTGCTCCATCAAAAGAATGATTTAACTCTGTGAGATGAATACAAACATCACAAAGCATTTGCTCCGAAAGCTTCTGTCCAGTTTTCATCGGAAGCTGTTACCTTTTTCACCACAAGCCTCTGCGTGCCACGAAATATCTCTTCACAGATTCCTCAAAGACAGAGTTTAGAAATTGGGCAACGTAGTGTAAGCTTTAACTCCCTGAAATGAATGGACTCCTCGGAGAGTAGTTTCTTGGAACACTTCTTTCGGGGTTTTATATCAGGACAGTTCACTTTTCACCATAGACTTCAATGCACTGCAAACTATCCCTTTTTCAGGTTTACAAGAATAGTGTTGAAACCTGCCTTATGAGAAAAGAGGTATAACTCACTGAGTGGAATGCACACGTCACAAAGCAGTTTCTCAGAAATCTTCTCTCCAGTTTTTATCTGAAGAAATCTCTATTACCCCACATTCCTGAATGTGCTCCCGAATGTTTCTTCGTGAATCCATCCATGAGGCAGTTTCAAAACTGCGTAATTGAAAGAAAGTTTTATTTATGTAAGATGAATAGCCATATCTATCACCAAACAGTTACACAGACAGCTTCTTTCCCGTTTTTGTCAGAGGATATTTCCTTTTTCTCCATAGCTGTGCATATACTCCTGAATGGCTCCTGGTAGCGTTTACTCCAAACGGGATTCCTGAATCCTTTTTAAGAAGAAAAGTATTACTCTGTGAGTGGAATGCACACGTCACAAAGCAGTTCCTCGGAAATCTTCTCTCCAGTATCTATTTGAAGATATTTCCGTTTTCACCATAAGTCTCAATGTGCTCCCTAGTATCTCTTAGCTGACTAACCTAAAACAGTGTTAGAATACTGTTCAATGAAAAACAAGCTTAATTCTGCGAGTGTACTTCACATGACCTATAGCAGTTTCATAGAAAGACACCTTCTGGTTTTTATTGGAGGGTATTTCTTTATCTGGATATTCTTAAGAACATTCCCAAATATTCTTTCTCAAGTTCCACAGAAACAGTGATTTCAAACTGCTCAATCCAAAGAATGATTTATCTCTATGAGATGAATACACACATCACAAAGCAGTTGCTCTGAAGGTTTCTCTCTAGGTTTCATCGGAAGACATTTCCTTTCTCACCACAATCCTCAGGGCACCCCTTAATATCCCTTCACAGATTCCTCAAAGACAGTTTCCAAACTGGGAACGTAGAGTAAGATTTAACTCTCTCAAGTGAATGCCCACATCAGAGAGCAGTTTCTTGGAATGCTTCTTTCTGGGTTTTATTTCAGGATATTTCACTTTTCGCTGTAGTCTTCAAGACGCTGCAAAGTTTCACTTTTTCCGTTTTGCAGAAGCTGTGTTCAAACACAGCCTTATGAGAATAGAGATATATCTCCCTGAGTGGAATGCACACATCACAAAGCAGTTTATCAGAAAGCTTCTCTCCAGTTTTTTCCTGAAGATATCTCCTTTTTCCCTGGAGGTCTGTATGTGCTCTTGACTGTCTCTTCGTGATTCTGCCCATGACGCAGTTTCAAAATCGTGTAATAGAAAGAAAGTTTTATCTATCTGAGATGAATAGAGATATCTATCACAAAGCAGTTTCACAGAAAGCTTCTTTCCTGTTTTTGTCTGAGGATATTTCTTTTTTCACCATAACAGTCCATATACTCCCGAATGTCCCTGGGTAGCTTTTTCTCAAATGTC
Organism: Papio anubis; assembly: GCF_008728515.1. Taxonomy (NCBI): domain Eukaryota; kingdom Metazoa; phylum Chordata; class Mammalia; order Primates; family Cercopithecidae; genus Papio; species Papio anubis. The sequence goes on along the minus strand of NW_022166925.1, from coordinate 163,492 downwards.
TTCAATGAGCTGCAAAATATCACTTTTTCAGTTTTACAGGAACAGTGTTCAAACACTGCCTTTTGAGAAAAGAGGTATAACTCCCTCAGTGGAATGCACACATCACAAAGCAGTTTCTCAGAAAGCTTCTCTTCATTTTTTATCTGAAAATATCTCCTATTTTCAAACAATCTTGAATGTGCTCCCGAATGTCCCTTTGTGAATCCGTTTTTGATGCAGTTTCAAAACTGTATAATAGAAAGAAAGTTTTATCTATGTGAAATGAAGAGACATATTTATCACAAAGCAGTTTCACAGAAAGCTTCTTTCTAGTTCTTGTCTGAGGATATATCCTCAGACACGTTTCTAGGTCACATGGGCTTCACGTGACCTGGACCAGTTTCACAGAAACTTTCCTTCTGGTTTTATCGGAGGGTATTTCTTTTTCAGCATATTCTTAAGAGCTTTCCTAAATGTCCTTTCTCAGGTTCCACAGAAACTGTGATTTCAGACTGCTTAATCCAAAGAATGATTAAACTCTATGAGATGCATACACACATCACAAAGCCATTGCTCCAAAAGTTTCTGTCGAGTTTTCATCAAAAGACGTTACCTTTCTGACCACAAGCCTCCAGGTGCCACTAAATATCCCTTCACAGGTTCCTGAAAGACAGAGTTTCCAAACTAGGCAACGTAGTGTAGAGAGCAGTTTCTTGGAATGCTTCTTTCTGGGTTTATTTCCGGATATTTCATTTTTTGCCATAGTCTTCAATGCAATGTAAAATATCACTTTTTCAGTTTTACAGGTATAGTGTTCAAACACTGCCTTATGAGAAAAGTGGTATAACTCCCTGAGTGGAATACACATATCACAAAGCAGTTTCTCAGAAACCTTCTCTCCAGTTTTTATCTAAAGATATCTCCTATTTACGCACAGGCCTGAATGTGCTCCCGAATGTCCCTTCGCTAATCCGTCTGTGTCACAGTTTCCAACCTTGTCATAGAAAGAAGTTTTTACCTATGTGAGATGAATAGACAAATCTATCACAATGCTGTTTCAGAGAAAGCTTCTTTCCAGTTTTGGTGTGAGGATAATTCCTTTTTCACCATAGCCATCCATATACTCCCAAATGTCTCCTGGTAGCTTTTTCACCAAGCGGGATTACCCTATCCTCTATGAGAAGAAAATTATAACTCTGAATGAAAACAGAAGCTTAACTGTTCGAGTGGACTCCACGTGACCTAGAACAGATTCACAAAATGTTTTGTTCTGTTTTTTATCAAAGGCTATTTCTTTTTCAGCATATTCTTAAAAGCATATTGTTAAAAGCATTCAGCATATTCTTAAGAGTATTCACAAATGTCCTTTCTCAGGTTCCACAGAAACAGTGATTTCAAACTTCTCAATCCAAAGAATGATTTAACTCTATGATATCAATACACACATCACAAAGCATTTGCTCCGAAAGCTTCTGTCCTGTTTTCATCTGAAGACGTTACCTTTCTCACCACAAGCCTCTGGGCACCACTGAATAACTCTTCACAGATTCCTCAAACACAGAGTTTCCAAACTGGGCAACGTAGTGAAAGCTTTTACTCTCTGAAATGAATGCAAATGTCAGAGAGCAGTTTCTTGGAACACTTCTTTCTGGGTTTTATTTCACGATGTTTCACTTTTGGCCATACTCTCCAATGCACTGCAAAATATCACTTTTTCAGTTTTACAGGACAGTGTTCAAACACTCTCTTATGAGAAAAGAGGCATAACTCCCTGAGTGGAATGCACATATCACAAAACAGTTTCCCAGAAAGTTTCTCTCCAGTTTTTATCTGAAGATATCTTCTATTTCCCACAGGCCTGAATGTGCTGCTGAATGTCCCTTCGTGAATCTGTCCATGATGCAGTTTTAAAACCGCATAATAGACAGAAAGTTTTATCTATGTGAGATGAATACACATATCTTTCACAAAGCAGTTTCACAGAAAGCTTCTTTTCATTTTTTTGTCTGAGGATATTTCCTTTTTCACCTTAGCCATCCATATATTCCCGAATGTCCCCTGGTAGCTTTTTCTCAAAACGGGATTCCCCAATCCTCTATGACAAGAAAAGTATAACTCTGTTAGTGGAATGCACATGTCACAAATCAGGTCTTCGGAAATCTTCTCTCCAGTATATATCTGAAGATATTTACGTTTTCACAGAAGCCTCAAAGCACTCCCGAGTATCCCTTAGCTGAGTAAACTAACAGTGTCAGAATACTGCTCAATGAAAACAGAAGCTTAACTGTGTGAGTGGAATTCACATGACACAGAGCTGTTTCACAGAAGGTTTCCTTCTGCTTTTATCGGAAGGTATTTCTTGTTCAGCATATTTTTAAGAGCGTTCCTAAATGTCCTTTCTCAGTTACCACAGAATGAGTGATTTCAAACTGCTCAATCCAAAGAATGATTTACCTCTATGAGTTAAAAACACAGATCACAGGCAGTTGTTCAGAAATCTTCTCTCCAGTTTTCACTGGAAGACATTTCCTTGCTTGCCACAGGATCCCGGTTGCCACTTAATCTCCCTTCACAGAAACCTCCAAGACAGATTTTCCAATGGGGGCAGTGTAGAGTAATCTTAACTTTGTGAAATGAATGCACATATCAGAGAGTAGTTTCTTGGAACACTTCCTTCTGGGTTTTATTTGAGGATATTTCACGTTCCGCCACAGTCTTCAATGCGCTCTAAAATATCACGCTTTCGGGTTTACAGGAACAGTGTTCAAACACTGCCTTACGAGAAAAGAGGTATAACTACCTGAGTGGAATGCACACATCACAAAGCAGTTTCTCAGAAAGCTTCTCTCCAGTTTTTATCTGAAGATATTTCCTTTTTCACCATAGGCCTGAACGTGCTCCCAAATGTCCCTTCACGAATCCGTCCATGATGCAGTTTCAAAACTGCATAATAGAAAGAAGGTTTTAGCTATGTGAGATGAATAGACATATCTATTCAAAGCAGTTCACAGAAAGCTTCTCTCCAGTTTTTGTCAGAGAATATTTCCTTTTTCACCATTGCTGTCCATATACTCCCGAATGTCCCTTTATAGCTTTTTCTCCAAAAGGGATTTCCCAATCCTCTATGACAGGAAAGGTATAATTCTGTGAGTGGAATGCACTCATCACAAAGCAGCTCCACGGAAAACTTCTCTTCAGTTTCTATCTGAAGTTATTTCCTTTTTCTCCATAAGCCTCACTGCGCTCTCAAATATTCCTTCACAGACTAAACAAAAACAGTGGTAGAACACTGCTCAATGAAAATGGAAGCTTTACTGTGTGAGTGGAATTTACACAACACAAAGCAGTTTCACAGAAAGAGTCCTTCTGGTTTCTATCTGAAGTTATTTCTTTTTCAGGATATACCAAAGAGCATTCCCAAATGTCCTTTTTCAGATTCTACAGAAAGTATTTTAAACTGCTCAACCCAAAGAATGATTTCACTCTATGAGATGAATATAAACATCACAAAAGAGTTGCTCAGAAAACTTCCCTCCAATTTTCAATGGAAGAGGTTTCCTTGCTTATCACAGGCCCCTGGTTGCCGCTTAATATCCCTTCACAAAATACTCAAAGACAGACTTTCCAAATTGAGAAATGTAGAGTAAGCTTTAACTCTGTGAAATGAATGGACATGTCAGAGAGCAATTTCTTGGAATGTTTCTTTCTGGGTTTTATTGGTCGACATTTCACTTTTCACCATAGTCTTCAATGTGCTCTGATTATCACTTTTTTAGTTTTACAGGAACAGTGTTCAAAGAGTGTCTTATGAGAAGAAAGGTATAACTCCCTGAGTGGAATGCACACATCACCAAGCAGTTACTCAGAAAGCTTCTTTCCAGTTTTTATCTGATGATAATTCCTTTTTCACCATAGGCAAGAATGTGATCCCTAAAGTCTTTTCACAGATTAATCCATGACGGAGTTTCCAAGCTGTGTAATATGAAGAAATCTTTATCTATGTGAGATGAATACACATATCACAGAGCAGTTTCATAGAAAGCTTCTTTCCAGTTTTTGTCTGAGGCTATTTCCCTTTCCACCCTACGCATCAACATGCCCCTGAATATCACTTGGTAAGTTTTTCTCCAAAAGGGTTTCCTTGATGCTGTATGAGAAGTATAACATTTTGGGTGTAATGCACACATCACAAAGCAGTTCCTCAGAAACATTCTCTCCAGTTTCGGTCTGAACATATTTCCTTTTTCAATGTAAGCCTCAAAACGCTCCTGAATATCCCTTCATATGCTAAACATAAACAGGTTTAGAAAACTGCTCAATGAAAAGAGAGGCTTAACTAAGCAACAGGAATTATGACAACACGGAGCAGTTTCATAGAAAGTTTCTTTCTGGATTTTACCTGAGGAGATTTCTTTTTCCATATTCTAAGGAGTGTTCCCAAATCTCCTTCCTGAGATTCCAGAAAAACAGTGATTTCAAACTGCTCAGTCCAAAGAACGGTTTAACTCTGGAGATGAATGCACACATCACAAGGCAGTTGCTCAGAAAGCTTCTCACCCATATTCATTGGAAGACGTTTCCTTGCTCACTTCAAGCCTCCGGGAACCACTTAATATGCTTTCACAGATTCCTCAAAGACAGAGTTTCCAAACTGGGCAATGTAGTGTAAGCTTTAACTCTGTGAAATGAATGCACATATCAGAGAGCAGTTTCTTGGAATGCTTCTTTCTGGGTTATATTAGAGGATATTTCACTTTTTGCCATAGTCTTCAATGCGCTTCAAAATATCACTTTTTCAGTTTCTCAGGAACAGTGTTCAAACACTGCCTTATGAGTAAAAACGTGAAAGTCGCTGAGTGGAATGCATACATCACAAAGCAGTTCCTCAAAAAGCTTTTCTCCAGTTTTTATCTGAAGTTATTTCCTTTTTCACCATTGGTCTGAATGTGCTTCCGGGTGTCCCTTCACGAATCCATCCATGTTGGCGTTTCAAAACTGTGTAATAGAAGGAAAGTTTTATCTATGTGAGGTGAATAAACATATCTACCACAAAGCAGATTCACAGAAAGCTTCTTTCCAATTTTTGTCTGAAGATATTTCCTTTTTTACCATCGCCGTCCATATACTCCCAAATATCCCCTGGTAGTTTTTCCTCCAAAACGATTCCCAAATCCTCTATGAGAAGAAAATTGTAACTCTGTGAGTGAAATTCACACGTCACAAAGCAGCTTCTCGGAAGTCTTCTCTCCAGTTTCTATCTCAACATATTTTAGTTTTCACCGTAAGCCTCAAAGCACTCCTGAATATCCCTAAGCTGTCTAAACTTAAACAGTGTTAGAATACTGCTCAATGAAAGCAGAAGCTTAACTGTGTGAGTGGAATTGAGATGACACAGAGCACTTTCACAAAATGTTTCCTTCTGCTTTTTATCAGAGGGTATTTCTTTTTCAGCATACTCTTAAGAGCGTTTCCAACTGTCCTTTCTGAGCTTCCACAGAAAGTGATATCAAACTGCTCAATCCAAAAAATGATTTAAGTCTATGAGATGAATACACACATCCCAAAGCAGTTGCTCAGAAAGTTTCTCTCCAGTTTTCAATGAAAGACATTTGATTACTCGCCACAGGCCCCTGGTCGCCACTTAACATCCCTTCGCAGAAACCTCAAAGACAGATTTTTCAAACTGGGAAGTGTAGAGTAAGTTTTAACCCTCTGAAATAAATGCACACGTCAAAGAGTAGTTTCTTGGAACGCTTCTTTCTGGGTTTTATGTCAGGATATTTCACTTTTTGCCATAGTCTTCCATGTGCTCTGAAATATTTGTTTCCTGGGTTTACAGGAACAGAGTTCAAGCACTGCCTTATGAGACAAGATGTATAACTCCCTGAGTTGAATGCACACATCACAAAGCAGTTTCTCAGAATGCTTCTCTCCAGTTTTTAGCTGAAGATATTTCCATTTTCAAAATAGTCTTGAATGTGCTCCCAAATGTCCCTTCGTGGATGCGTCCATGACAGAATTTCCAAGCTGCATAATATAAAGTAAGCTTTATCCATGTGAGATGAATAAACCTAGCAAAAACCAGATTCACAGAAAGCTTCTTTACACTTTTTATGTGAAGATATTTCCATTTTCACCATATTCCTGAATGTGCCACCAAATGTCCCCTTGCTGACCCGTCCATGTCGAAGTTTCCAAGCTGTGTTATGTAAAGAAAGCTTTATGTACGTGAGATGAATAAACACAGCAAAAACCAGATTCACAGAAAGCTTCTTTCCAGTTTCTATGTGAACATATTTCCTTTTTCACCATAAGCCTCACAGCGCTCCCGAATAGCCCTTCATGCGCTAAACATAAACAGTGTTAGAAAACTGCTCAGTGAAAAGAGAAGTTTAACTGAGCGAGAGTAATTAACACAATGCATAGCAGTTTCACAGAAAGCATCCTTCTAGTTTTTATTGGAGAATATTTCTTTCTCCATGTTCAAAAGAGTGTTCCCAAATGTCCTTCCTCAGATTACACAGAAGCAGTGATTTCAAACTGCTCAATCCAAAGAATGGTTTAACTCTGTGAGATGAATACATACAATACACAGTAGTGGCTCAGAAATATTCTCTCTAGTTTTCATCGGAAGACATTTCCTTGCTCACCACAGGCCTCAAGTGGCACTTAATATAAACTCGCAGATTTTTCAAAGACAGAGTTTCCAAACTGGACAATGTAGAGGAAGCTTTAACTCTGTGAAATGAATGCATATATCAGAGAGCAGTTTCTTGGAACACTTCTTTTTGGGTTTTATTGAGGATAGTTCACTTTTCGCCATAGTCTTCAATGCACTCCGGAATATCACATTTTCAGTTTACTGGAACAGTTTTCAAACACTGCCTTACTAGAAAACAGGTATAACTCACTGAGTGGAATGCAAACATCACATAGCAGTTTCTCAGAAAGCTTCTCTGCAGTAATTATCTGAAGATATTTCCATTTTCACCATAGTCCTGAATGTGCTCCCAAATGTCCCTTCACGAATCCGTTTATGACAGAGTTTTCAAGCTGCATAATATAAAGAAAGCTTTATCTATGTGAGATGAATTCAGATATCACAGAGCAGTTCTGTGGAAAGCTTCTTCCCAGTTTTTGTCTGAGACACTTTTCCTTTCCACCATAGGCATCAAAATACTCCTGGATATCGCTTGGTACTTTATTCTCCAAAAGGGTTTCCCCAATGCTGTATGAGAAGAGATGTAAAATACTATGAGTGAAATACATATCACAAAGCAGTTCCTCAGAAAGCTTCTCTCCAGTTTCTATCTGAACATATTTCCTTTCTCACTGTAACACTCAAAGTGCTTCCAAATATCCCTTCGTACACTAAACATAAACAGTGTTAGAACACTCTTCAATGAAAAGGGAAGCTTAACTGAGTGAGAGGAATTCACACAACACATAGCACTTTCACAGAAAGCTGTCTTCTGGTTTTCATCTGAGGGTATTTATTTCTCCATATTCCAAAGAACAGTCCCAAATGTCCTTCCTCAGATACCACAGAAACAGTGATTTCAAACTGCTCAATCCAAGGAATGGTTTTACTCTATGAGATGAATACACACATCACAAAGCAGTTGCTCAGAAAGCTTCTCTCCAGTTTTCATGGGAAGACATTTCCTTTCTCACCACAGGCCTCTGGGGCGTCACTTAATATCCCTTCGCATATTCCTCAAAGACAGAGTTTGCAAACTGGACAACGTAGAGTACACTTTAATTGTGTGAAGTGAATGCATATATTAGAGATCAGTTTCTTGCAATGCTTTTTCTGGGTTTTACTTGAGGATACTTCACTTTTCACCATAGTCTTCAATGTACTCCGAAATATCACTTTTTCGGTTTTACAGGAACAGTGTTCAAACACTGCATGATGAGAAAAGAGGTAGAACCCCCTTAATGGAATGCACACATCACAAAGAAATTTCTCAGAAAGCTTCTCTGCAGTAATTATCTGAAGATATTTCCATTTTCACTATAGTCCTGAATGTGCTCCCAAATGTCCATTCACGGATCTGTCCATGACAGAGTTTCCAAGCTGCATAATGTAAAGAAAGCTGTATCTATGTGAGACAAATACACATATCACAGATCAGTTTCACAGAAAGCTTCTTTCCAGTTTTTGTCTGAGGCTATTTCCTTTTTCACCATAGGCGTCAATATGCCCCCAAATATCCCCTGTACTTTTTCCTCCAAAATGATTTCCCGATGCTGTATGAAAAGAGAAGTATAATACTGTGAGTGGAATGCATACATCACAATGTAATTCCTCGGAAAGCTTCTGCTATTTTCTATCTGAAGATATTTTCTTTTTCACTATAAGCCTGAAAGTGCTCCCAAATATCCCTTCGCATTCTAAACATAAATGGTATGAAAACTGGTAATGCAAGAGAAGCTTAACTGAGCGAGAGGAATTCACATGACACACAGCAGTTTCACAGAAAGTGTCCTTCTTTTTAGTTCTCCATATTCTAAAGAGCGTTCCCAAATGCCCTTACTCAGATTCCAGAAAACAGTGTTTTCAAAGGGCTCAATCAAAAGAATGTTTTAACTCTGAGATGAATACACACGTCACTAACAGTTGCTCAGAAAACTTCTCTCCAGTTTTCAAAGGAAGACATTTCCTTGCTCACCGCAGTCCTCTGGGAGCCACTTAATATCCCTTCACAGATTCCTCAAAGACAGAGTTTCCAACCTGTGCAATGTAAAGTGAGCTTTAATTCTGTGAAATGAATGCATATATCAGAAAGCAGTTTCTTGGAACACTTCTTTCTGGGTTTTATTTGAGGAGAGTTCTCTTTTCACGGTAGTCTTCAATGTGCTATGAAATATCACGTTTTCAGTTTTACAGGAACAGTGTTGAAACACTGGCTTATGAGAAAAGAGGTATATCTCCCTGAGTGGAATGCACACATCACAAAGCAGTTTCTCAGAAAGCTTCTCTCCAATTTTTATATGAAGAGATTTCCATTTTCACCATAGGCCTGAAGGTGCTCTAGAATGTCCCTTTGCAGATCTGTCCTTGACGGAGTTTGCAAACTGCGTAATATAAAGAACGTTTTATCTATGTGAGATGAATAAACATACCTATCACAAAGCAGTTTCCCAGAAAGCTTCTTTCCCATTGTTGTCTGAGGATAATTCCTTTTTCACAATAGCCATCTGCATACTCCTGAATGTCTCTTGGTAGCTTATTCTCCAAAAGGGATTCCCCAATCCTCTATGAGAAGAAAGATATAACTCTGTGTGTGGAATGCACACGTCACAAAGCAACTCCTCAGAAAGCTTCTCTCTAGTGTCTATGTGAAGATATTTCTGTTTTTACCATAAGCCTCAAAGTGCTCCCGAATATCCCTTTGCAGGCTAAACAAAGTGTTAGAATACTGCACAATGAAAAGAGAAGCTTAACTGTGTGAGTTGAAAAAACATGACTGTGAGGAGTTTCACAGAAAGCTTCTTTCTGGTTTTCATCTGAGGATATTTCTTTCTCCATATTCCAAAGAGTGTTCCCTAATATCCTTCCTGAGATGCCACAGAAACAGTGAATTCAAACTGTTCAATCCAAGGAATGGTATAATTCTATGAGATGAACACACACATCACAAAGCAGTTGCTCAGAATGCTTCTCTCCAGTTTTCGTGGTAAGACATTTCCTTGCTCACCACATGCCTCCGGGGCACCAATTAATATCCTTTCGCATATTCCTCAAAGACAGAGTTTGCACACTGGGCAATGTAGAATACACTTTAATTTTGTGAAGTGAATGCACATATCAGAGTGCAGTTTCTTTGAACATTTCTTTCTGGGTTTTACTTGAGGATAGCTCCCTTTCCACCATAGTTTTGAATGTACTCCAAAATACCACTTTTTTGGTTTTACAGGAACAGTGTTCAAACACTGCCTTATGAGAAAAGAGGTATAACTCCCTGAATGGAATGCACACACCACAAAGCAGTTTCTCAGAAAGCTTCTCTGCAGTAATTATCTGAAGATATTTCCATTTTCACCATAGTCCTGAAGGTGCTCCCCAATGTCCCTTCATGGATCCGTCCATGACAGAGTTTCCAAGCTGCGTAATGTAAAGAAACCATTATCTATGAGATGAATAAACATCGTAAAAAGCAGATTAACAGAAAGCTTCTCTCCAGTTTTTATCTGAATATATTTCCTTTTTCACCATAACCCTGAATGTCCTTCTGAATGTCCCTTCGTGGATCCCTGCATGACAGAGTTTCCAAGCTGTGTAATGTAAAGAAAACTTTATCTATGTGTGATGAATACACATATCACAGAGCAGTTTCACAGAAAGCTTCTTTCTAGTTTTAGTCTGAGGCTATTTCCCTTTTCACCATGTTCGGCAATATGCCTCCGAATATCCCTTGGTACCTTTTCCTCCAAAAAGGCTTCCCCAATGCTGTATGAGAAGAGAGGTATAGCACTGTTAGTGGAATGCATACGTCATGAAGCAGTTCCTCTTAAAGCCTCTCTCCAGTTTCTATCTGAACATATTTCCTTTTTCACCTTAAGTCTCAAGTGCTTCCGACTATTCCTTCGAACGCTAAACATAAACAGTGTTAGAGAACTGGTCAATGAAAAGAGAACCTTAACTGAGTGAGTGGAATTCACACGATACATAGCAGTTTCAAGAAATCTTCCTTCTGGCTTTTATCTGAGGCTATTTATTTCTCCATATTCTAAGGAGCGTTCCCAAATGTCCTAACTCAGATTCCATCAAAACAATGATTTCAAACTGCTCAATCCAAAGAATGATTTAACTCTATGAGATGAATACACACGTCACAAAGCAGTTGCTCAGAAAGCTTCTCTCCAGTTTTCAAAGGAAGACATTTCCTTGCTCACCACAGGCCTCCGGGTGCCAATTAATATCCCTTTCCAGATTCCTCAAGAGAGACTTCCCAAACTGGGCAATGTAGAGTAAGCTTTATCTCTGTGAAATAAATGCACATATGAGAGAGCAATTTCTTGGAACGATTCCTTCTGGATTTTATTTGAGGATAGTTCATTTTGGCCATAGTCTTTAAACTGCTCCGAAAATCACTTTTTCTGTTTTACAGGCAGAGTGTTCAAACACTGCCTTAAGAAAAAGAGGTATAACTACCTGAGTGGAATGCACACGTTACAAAGTAGTTTCTCAGAGTTTCTCTCCTGTTTTTATCTGAAGATATTTCCTTTTTCAGCATATGCCTTAATGTGCTCCCGAGTGTCCCTTTGAAGATGCATCCATGATGGAGATTCCTAACTGTGTATTATAAAATGGTTTTATCTATGTGAAATCAATAAGCATATGTATCACAAAGCAGTTCCACAGAAAGCTTCTTTACAGTTTTTGTCTGATGATATTTTCTTTTTAACCATAGCCATCCATATACTGCCAAATGTCCCATGGTAGCTTTTTCTCCAAAAGGGATTCCCAAATCCTCTATGAGAAGAAAGGTATAACTCTTTGAGTGGAGTGCACATGTCACAAACCAGCTCCTCGGAAAGCTTCTCTCCAGTTTCTATCTGAAGATATTTCCGTTTTCACCATGAACCTCAAAGTACTCCCGAATATCCCTTCACAGACTAAAGAAAAATAGTGTTAGACTACTGCTCAATGAGAAGAGAAGCTGAACTGTGTACTGGAATTCACATGACACAGAGCAGTCTCACAGGAACCTTCTTTCTGATTTTTTTCTGAGGGTATTTCTTTTTCAGCATATTCTAAAGAGCATTCCCAAATATCCTTTCTCAGATTCCACAGAAACAGTGATTTCAAACTCTTCAATCCAAAGAAGGATTTAACTCTGTGAAAATAATACACACATCACAAAGCAGCTGCTCTGAAAGCTTCTCTCCAGTTTTCAACGTAAGACATTTCCTTCCTCACCACAGGCCTCCGGGAGCCTCTTAATATCCCTTTGCAGATTCCTCAAAGACAGAGTTTCCAAACTGGGCAGTGTAGAGTCTGGTTTAACGTTGTGAAATGAATGCACATATCTGAGAATAGTTTCTTGGAACGCTTCGTTCTGGGTTTTATTTGAAGAGAGTTGTCTTTTGGCCATAGATTTCAATGCGCTCCGTAATATCACTGGTTCGGTTTTACAGGAACTGTGTTCATACACTGCATTTGAGAAAAGAGGTATAACTCCCTGAGTGGAATGTACACGTCACAAAACAGTTTTTCAGAAAGCTTCTCTCCAGTTTTTATCTGGAGATATTTCCTTTTGCACCATTGGCCTGAATGTACTCCTGAGTGTCCCTTCGTGAATCCATCCATTTTGGCGTTTCAAAACTGCGTAATAGAAGGAAAGTTTTATCTATGTGAGATGAATAAACATATCTATCACTAAGCATTTTCACAGAAAGAATTTTCCCGTTTTTTTCTGAGGATAATTCCTTTTTCACAATAGCCATCTATATACTCCTCAATGTCCTTTGGTAGCTTTTTCTCCAAAAGGGATTCCCCAATCCTCTATGAGAAGAAACGTACAACTCTTTGAGTGGAATGCACACGTCACAAACCACCTCCTCGGAATTTTTCTCTCCAGTTTCTATCTGAAGATATTTCCGTTTTCACCATAAGCCTCAAAGCGTTCCCGAGTATCACTAAGCTGTCTAAACTAAAACAGTGTTAAAATACTGCTCAATGAATACAACAGTTTAACTGTGCAAGTGAAATTCATATGACACAGAGCACTTTCACAAAAAGCTTCCTTCTGGTTTTTATCGGAGGGTATTTCTTTTTCAGCATATTCTTAAGAGCATTCCCAAATGTACTTTCTCAGGTTCCACAGAAACAGTGATTAGAAACTGCTCAATCCAAAGAATGATTTAACTCTATGGGATGAATACACACATCACAAAGCAGTTGCTCTGAAAGCTTCTCTCCAGTTTTTATCTGAAGATTTTTAATTTTTCCCCACAGGCTTGAATGTGCTCCCAAATGTCCCTTCACTACTCAGTCCATGACACAGTTTCAAAACTATGTAATAGAAAGAAAGTTTCATCTATGAGAGGTGAATAGACCTATCTTTCCCAAAGCAGTTTCGCAGAAAGCTTCTTTCCAATTTTTGTCTGAGGATATTTCCTTTTTCACCATAGCCATCCATATACTCCTGAATGTCCCCTGATAGCTTTTTCCCCAAACGGGATTCCCCAATCCTCTATGAGAAGAAAAGTATAACTCTGTGATTGGATTGCACACATCACAACGTAGCTCCTTGGAAATCTCTCCAGTATCTTTCTGAAGATATTTCCGTTTTCACCGTAAGCCTCAAAGTGCTCCCAAGTTTCCATTAGCTGACTAAACCAAAACAGTGTTAGAATACTGCTAAATGAAAACAGAAGGCTAACTGTGAGAGTGGACATCACGTGACCTAGAACAGTTTCACAGAAAGTTTCCTTCTGGTTTTTATCAGAGGATATTTCTTTTTCAGCATATTCTTAAGAACACTCTCAAATATCCCATGTCAGGTTCAACAGAAACAGTGAATTCAAACTGCTCAATCCAAAGAATGGTTTAACTCCATGAGATTAATAAACACATCACAAAGCAGTTGCTCTGAAAGCTTCTGTCCAGTTTTCATCGGAAGACGTTACCTTTCTCACCACAAGACTCCAGGCGACACTAAATATCTCTTCACAGATTCCTGAAAGACAGTTTCCAAACTGGGCAACGTAGTGTAAGCTGTAACTCCGTGAAATGAATGAACACATTGGAGAGCAGATTCTTAGAACGCTTCTTTCTAGGTTTTATTTGAGGATATTTCACTTTTCATCATACTCTTCAAAGCGCTGCAAAATACCACTTTTTCAGGTTTACAGTAACAGTTTTCAAACCTGCCTTATGAGAAAAGAGGTACAACTCCCTGAGTGGAATGCACACATAACAAAGTACTTTCTCAGAAACTTTCTCTCCAGTTTTTATCTGGAAATATCTCCTATTTCCCTAAAGACCTGTATGTGTTCCCAAAATTCCCTTCATGAATCTGTCCATGATGCAGTTTCAAAACTGGATAATAGAAAGAAAGTTTTATATATGTTAGATGAATAGAGGTATCTATCCAAAAGCAGTTTCACAGAAAGCTTCTTTCCAATTTTTATTTGAGTACATTTCCTTTTTCATCATAGCTGTCCATATACCCCGAATGTCCCCTGGTAGCTTTCTCTCCACATGGGATTCCCAAACCCTCTATGAGAAGAAAAGTGTAACTCTGTGAGTGGAATGCACACGTCACAAAGCAGCTCCTCAGAAATCTCTCCAGTATCAATCTGAAGATATTTCCATTTTCACCGTAACCCTCAAAGCGCTAACGAGTATCCTTTAGCTGACTAACCTCAAACAGTGTTAGAATACTGCTCAATGAAAACAGAAGCTTAACTGTCCGAGTGCACTTCACGTGACCTAGAGCAGTTTCACAGAAAGTTTCCTTCTTGTTTTTATCGAAGGGTATTTCTTTTTCAGCACATTTTTAAGAATGTTCCAAAATGTCCCTTCTCAGGATCCACAGAAACAGTGATTACACTGCTAAATCCAAAGAATGATTTAACTCTATGAGGTGAATACACACATCACAAAGCAGTTGCTCCGAAAGCTTCTCTCCAATTTTCATTGGAAGACGTTTCCTTTCTCACCAGAAGCCTCTGGGCCACACTTAATATTCCTTCACAAGATTTTCAGAAAAAGAGTGTCCAAACCGGGGTAAGTAGTGTGAACTTTACTTCTCTGAGATGAATGCACACATAAGAGGGAAGTTTCGTGGAACATTTCTTACTGGGTTTTATTTCCAGATATTTCACTTTTCGCCCTATACTTCAGGGCACTGCAAAATATCCCTTTTTCAGTTTTACAGGAACAGTGTTCAAAGACTGCCTCATGAGAAAATAGGTAGAACTCCCTGAGTGGAATGTGCACATCACAAAGTTGTGTCTCGGAAATCCACTCTCCTGTTTTATCTGAAGATATTTCCTGCTTCCCCACAGGCCTGAATGTGCTCTGAAATGTCCCTTCGCAAATCCATCTATGACGCAGATTCAAAACTGCGTAATAGAAAGAAGATTTTATCTATGTGAGAAGAATAGACATAACAATCACAAAGCAGTTTCAGAGAAAGCCTCTTTCCACTTTTTGTGTGAGGATATTTCTTTTTTCACCATAGCCATCCATTTAGTACCGAATATCCCCTGGTAGCTTTTTCTGCTAATGGGATTTCCCCATCGATTATGAGAAGAAAAGTATAACTCTTTGAGTGGAATGCACATGTCACAAAGCAGCTCCTTTGAAATTGTCTCCAGTATCTATCTGAAGTTATTTCCATTTTCACCATAAGCCTCAAAGTGCTCCAGAGTATCCCGTAGCTGACTAACCTGATAGAGTGTTTGAATACTGCTCAATGACAACAGAAGCTTAACTGCACGAATGGATTTCATGTGACCTAGAGCAGTTTCACAGAAAGTTTCTTTCAGGTTTTTGTAGGAGGGTATTTGTTTTTCAGCATATTTTGAAGAGCGTTCCAAAATGTCTTTCTCAGGTTCCACAGAAACAGTGACTTCAAACTGTGAAGTCCAAAGAATGATTTAACTCTATGAGATGAATACACACATCACAAAATACTTGCTCCTAAAGCTTCTCTCCAGGTTTCCTCAAAAGACATTTCCTTTCTCACCACAAGCCTCTGGGCACCACTTAATATCCCCTCACAGATTCCTTAATGACAGAGTTTCCAAACTGGGTAATGTAGTGTAAGCTTTAACTCTCTGAAATGAATGCACATGTCAGAGAGCAGTTTCTTGGAATGCTTCTTTCTAGGTTTTATTTCAGGGTATTTCACTTTTCTCCCAAGTCTTCAAAGTGCTGCCAAATATCACTTTTTCAGTTTTACAGGAAAAGTGTTCAAGCACTGCCTTATGAAAAAAGAAAAAAACTCCCTGAGGGGAATGCACAAATCACAAAGCAGTTTCTCAGAGAGCTTCTCTCCAGTTTTTATATGAAGATATCTCCTTTTTCCCCACAGGCCTGACTGTGCTCTCGAATGTCCCTTCACGAATCTGTCCATGATGTATTTTCAAAACTGCATAATAGAAAGAAAGTTTTATCTATGTGAAATGAATAGACATATCTATCACAAAGCAGTTTCACTGAAAGGTTCTTACAGCTTTTGTCTGAGGAGATTTTCTTATTCACCATAGCCGTCGATATACTCCCGAATGTCCCTTGTTAGCTTTTTCTCCAAACGGGATTCCCCAGTCATCTATGAGAAGAAAAGTATAACTCTGTGAGTGGAATGCATAGGTCACAAAGCAGCTCCTCAGAAATCTTCCCTCCAGTATCTATCTGAAGATATTTCTGTTTTGACCATAAACCTCAAAGCGCTCCCAAGTATCCCTTAGCTGACAAACCAAAAGAAGTGTTAGAAGACTGCTCAATGAAAACAGAAGCTTATCTATGCGAGTGGACTTCACGTGACCTAGAGCAGTTTCAGAGAAAGTTTCTTTCTGGTTTTTATCAGAGTATTTCCTTTTCAGTGTATTCTTTAGAGCGTTCCCAAATGTCCTTTCTCAGGTTCCACAGATAGTGATTTCAAACTGCTCAATCCAAAGAATGATTTAAATCTATGAGATGAATACACACATCACAGAGCAGTTGCTCTGAAATCTTCTCTCCAGTTTTCATTGGAAAACGATTCCTTTCTCACGACAAGCCTCCGGGTGCCACTTAATATGCCTTCCCAGACTCCTCAAAGACAGAGTTTCCAAACTGGTTAACAGAGTGTAAGCTTTAATCTCTAAAATGAATGCACACGTCAGAGAGCAGGATCTTGGAACACTTCTTTCTGGGTTTTATTTCAGGATATTTCACTTTTTGCCACTGTCTTCAATGCACTGCAAAATATCACTTTTTCTGTTTTACGGGAACAGTGTTCAAACACTGCCTTATGAGAAAAGAAGAATAACTCCCAGATTGGAATGCACACATTACAAAAGAGTTTCTCAGAAAGCTTCTCTCCAGTTTTTATCTGAAGATATGTCCTATTTCCCTGCAGCCCTGAATGTGCTCTCAAATGTCTCTTCGCAAATCCGTCCATGACACAGTATCAAAACTGCATAAAAGCAGGAAAGTTTTATCTATGTGAGATGAGTAGACATATCTATTACAAAACAGTTTGACAGAAACTTTCTTTCCCGCTTTTGCCTGAGGATATTCCTTTTTCACCATCACCGTCCGTATACTCCCCAAAGTCCACTGGTAGCTTTTTCTCCAAGTGGGATTCCCCAATCCTCTATGAGAAGAAAAATATAACTCTGTGAGTGGAATGCACATGTCACAATGTAGCTCCTCGGAAATCTCTCCAGTATCTATTGAAGATACTTCCGTTTTCACCATAAACCTCAAAGCGCTCCCGAGTATCCCATAGCTGACTAACGTAAAACAGTGTTAGAATACTACTCAATGAAAACAGAAGCTTAACTGTGCGAGTGGAATTCACGCGACCTAGAGTATTTTCACAGAAAGTTTTCTTCTGGTTTTTATCGAAGGGTATTACTTTTTCAGCATATTCTTATGAGCGTTCCCAAATGTCTTTTATGAGGTTCTTAAAAAATGGGATTCCTCAATCCTCTATGAGAAGAAAGGTTTAACTCTGTGAGTGGAATGCACTCGTCACAAAGCAGCTACTCGGAAATCTTCTCTCCAGTATCTATCTGATATTTCCGTTTTCACGGAAGTCTCAAAGTGCTCCCGAGTGTCCTTTAGCTGAGTAAACTAAAACAGTGTTAGAATACTGCTCAATGAAAACAGAAGCTTAACTGTGTGAGTGGAATTCACATGACACAGAGCAGTTTAACAGAAGGTTTCCTTCTGCTTTTTATCGGAAGGTATTTCTTTACAGCAGATTTTTAAGAGCGTTCCCAAACGTCCTTTCTCAGGTTCCACAGAAAGAGTGATTCCAAACCGCTCAATCTAAAGAATGATTTAGCTATATGAGGTAAAAACACAGATCATAGGCAGTTGTTCAGAAATCTCTCCAGTTTTCAATGGAAGACATTTCCTTGCTTGCCACAGGAACCCGACCGCCACTTAATCTCCCTTCGCAGAAACCTCAAAGACAGATTTTCCAAAGTGGGCAGTGTAGAGTAATCTTTAACTTTGTGAAATGAATGCACATATCAGACTGTAGTTTCATGGAACGCTTCTTTCTGGGTTTTATTTGAGGATATTTCACGTTCCACCATAGTCTTCAATGCGTTCTAAAATATCACTTTTTTGGTTTTACATGAACAGTGCTCAAACCCTGCCTTATGAGAAAAGAGGTATAACTACCTGAGTGGAATGCACACACCACAAAGCAGTTTCTCAGAAAGCTTCTCTCCAGTTTTTATCTGAAGATATTTCCTCTTTCACCGTAGGCCTGAATGTGCTCCCGAATGTCCCTTCCCAGATCCGTCCATGACAGTTACAAAGCTGCATAAGGTAAAGAAAGGTTTATCAATGTCAGGTGAATAAACATAGCAGAAAACAGATTCACAGAAAGCTTCTTTCCTGTTTTCATCTGATGTTATTTCCTTTTTCACCATACTCCTGTATTTGCTCCCTTTGCAGATCCGTCCATGACAGACTTTCCAAGCTCCATAACGTATAGAAAGCTTTATCTATGTGAGATGAATACACATACAACAGACCAGTTTCACAGAAAGCTTCTTTCCCGTTTTAGTCTGAGACTATTTCCTTTTTCACCTTTTTTGTCAATATGCCACTAAATATCTCTGGGTACCTTTTCTTTCAAAAGTTTTTCCCTGAATCTATATGAGAAGAGAGGTATAACACTGTGAGTGGAATGCACATGTCACAAAGCAGTCCCTCGGAATGCTCCTCTCCAGTTTCTATCTGAACATATTTCCTTTTTAGCCGTAAGCCTCAAAGAGCTCCTGAATATCCCTTCGCACGCTGAGCATAAACAGTGGTAGAAAACAGCTTAATGAAAAGAGAAGCTTAACTGAGTGAGAGGAATTAACACGACATGCAGCAGTTTCCCAGAAAGCTTCCTTCTGGTTTTTATCTGAGGATATTTCTTTCTCCATATTCTAAAGAGCATTCCCAAATGTCCTTCCTCAGATTCCACAGACACAGTGATTTCAAACTGCTCAATTCAAAGAATGGTTTAATTCTATAAGATGAATACACACATCACAAAGCAGTTGCTCAGAAAGCTTCTCTCCAGGTTTCGTCGGAAGACATTTCCTAGCTCACCAGAATATCCCTTCGCAGATTCCTCAAAGGCAGAGTTTCCAATCTGGACAACGTAGCATAAAAAATAACTCTGTGAAATTAATGTACATATCAGAGAGCTACTTCCTGGAATGCTTCCTTCTGTGTTTTATTTGAGTATGTTTCACTTTTTTCAATAGTCTTCTATGCGCTATGAAATATCACTTTGTTGGTTTTATCTGAACAGTGTTCAAACACTGCCTTATGAGAAAAGAGATACAACTCCCTGAGTGGAATGCACACAACAGAAAGCAGATTCTCAGAAAGCTACTCTCCAGTTTTTATCTCAGGTTATTTCCTTTTTCACCATAGGCCTGAATGTGCTCCCGAATGTCCCTTCGAGCATCCATCCATGACGGAGTTTCAAAACTGCGTAAAATAAAAAAGTTTTATCAATGTGAGATGAATAAATATAGCAAAAAGCAGACTCACAGAAAGCTTGTGAGTGGAATGCACAAGTCACAAAGCAGTTCCTCACAAAGCTTGTCTCCAGTTTCTATCTGAACATATTTCCTTTTCACCATAACCCTGAAAGCGCTCCCGAATATCCATTTGCACGCTAAACATACACAGTGTTGGAAAACTGCTCAATTAAAAGAGAAGCTTAACTGTGTGAGTAGAATTCTCTGACACATAGCAGTTTCACAGAAAGCTTCCTTCTGATTTCTATCAGAGGTTATTTCTGTTTTCAAGATATTCTAAAGAACGTTCCCAAATGTCCTTTCTCAGAATCCTCAGAAACAGTGATTTCAAAATGCTCAATCCAAAGAATGGTTTAACTCTATGAGATAAATACACACATCACAAAGCAGTTGCTCAGAAAGTTTCTCAACAGTATTCAAAGGAAGAGATTTTCTTGCTCGCCAGAGGGCTCCAGTTGCCACTTAATATCCCTTCGCAGAATCCTCAAAGAGAGACTTTCCAAACTGCGAAATACAGAGTAAGCTTTAACTGTATGAAATAAAAGGACATGTCAGAAAGCTGTTTCTTGGAATGATTCTTTCTGGTTTTTATTTGAAGACATTTCACTTTTCTCCATAGTCTTCAATGTGCTTTGAATATCACTTTTTTAGTTTTACAGGAACAGTGTTCAAACATTGCCTTATGAGAAGAGAGATATAGCTCCCTGAGTGGAATGCACACATCACCAAGCCGTTTTTCAGAAAGCTTCTCTCCCAGTTTTATCTGATGACATTTCCTTTTTAACCATAGGCCCGAATGTGATCCCAAATATCCCTTCGTGGATCCGTCCATGATGGAGTTTCCAAACTGAGTAATATAAGGAAAGTTTTATGTATGTGAGATAAATAGATATATCTATCACAAAGTAGTTTCACTGAAGTCTTCTCTCCAGTTTTTGTCTGAGGATATTTCCTTTTTCACCATAGCCATCCCTATACTCCTGAATGTCCCTTGGTAGCTTTTTCTCCAAAAGGGTTTCCTCAATCCTCTATGAGAAGAAAGGTATAATTCTGTGAGTGGAATGCACACGTCACAAAGCAGCTACTCGGAAAGCTTCTCTCCAGGTTTTATATGAAGATATTTCCATTTTGACCATAGACCTGTATATAATCCTGAATGTCCCTTCGCAAATCCATCCATGACAGAGTTTCCAAGCTGCGTAATGTAAACAAAGCTTTATCTATGTGAGATGAATAAACATAGCAAAAATCAGATTCACAGAAAGCTTCTTTCCAGTTTTTCTCTGAAGATATTACCTTGTTCACCAAACTCCTGAATGTGCTCCCGAATGTCCCTTCGTGGATCCGTCCTTGACAGAGTTTTCAAGCTGCATAATGTAAAGAAAGCTTTATCTATATGTGAAGAATACACATTTAAAAGAGCAGTTTCACAGAAATCTTCTTTCCAGTTTTAGTCTGAGGCTACTTCCCTTTTCACCATGTTCGGCAATATGTCCCCGAATATCCCTTGGTACCTTTTCCTCCAAAATGGTTTCCCAGATGCTGTATGAGAAGAGAGTTGTAACACTGTGAGTGGAATGCACACATCACAATGTAGCTCCTCGGAAATCTTCTCTCCAGTTTCTATCTGAAGATATTTCCGTTTTCACGATAAGATTTAAAGCGGTCCCACATATCCCTATGCAAACTAAACACAGTGTTAGAATACTGCTCAATGAAAAGAGAAGCTGCACTGTGCGAGTGGAATTAACACGACACAGAGCAGTTTCACAGAAAGCTTCCTTCTGCTTTTTATCTGAGTGTACTTCTTTTAAAGCATATTTCAAAGAGTGTTCCCAAATGTCCTTTCTCAGGTTCCACAGAAACACTGATTTCAAACATCACAATCCAAAGAATGATTTGACTCTATGAGATGAATACACACCTTACCAAGCAGTAACTCTTAAAGCTTCTCTCCAGTTTTCAACGGAAGACATTTCCTTTCACACCACAGGCCTCTGGGCGTCAATAAATATCCCTTAGCAGATTCCTCAAAGACAGTTTCCAAAGTGGTCAATGTACAGTAAGCTTTCACTCTGTGAAATGAATGCCCATATCAGAGAGCAGTTTCTTAGAACACTTCTTTCTGGATTTTATTTGAGGGTAATTCACTTTTTGCCATAGTCTTCAATGCACTCTGAAATATCACTTTTTAGGTTTTTCAGGAACAGTGTTCAATCACTGCCTATTGAGAAAAGAGGTATAACTCCCTAAGTGGAATGCACACATCACAAAGCAGTTTCTCAGAAAGCTTCCCTCTGATTTTTATCTGAAAATAGTTCCTTTTTCACCATAGTCCTGAATGTGCTCCCGAATGTCCCTTTGCAGATCCGCCCATGACCTAGTTTCCAATCTGCATAATGTAATGGAAGCTTTATCTGTGTGAGATGAATAAACATAGCAAAAAGCAGATTCACAGAAAGCTTCTTTCCAGTTTTATCTGAAGATATTTCCTTCTTCACCATAGTCCTGAATGTGATCCCGAGTGTCCCTTTGTGGATCTATCCATGACAGAGTTTCCAAGTTGTGAAATGTTAAGAAAGCTTTATCTGTGTGAGATGAATACACATATCACAGAGAAGTTTCACAGAAAGCTTCATTCCAGTTTTTGTCTGAGGCTATTTCCCTTTTCACCATACGCCTCAATGTGCTATCCCTTGATACCTTAGTATCCAAAAGGGTTTCCCTGATGCTGTTTGAGAACTGAGGTATAACACTGTGAGTGGAATGCACACATCACAAAGCAGTTCCTCGGAAAGCTTCTCTCTAGATTCTATCTGAACATATTTCCTTTTTCACCATAGGCCTGAAAAAGCTCCCGAATATCCCTTCGCAGATCCGTCCATGACGGAGTTTCCAAACTACATAATAACTGTAAGCCTCAAAGCACTCCCGATATCCCTTTGCAGACTAAACAATAATAGTATTAGAATAATGCTGAATGAAAAGAGATGCTTAACTATGTGAGTGGAATTCGCATGAAACAGAGCTGTTTTACAGAAGGACTCCTTCTGGTTTTTATCTAAAGGTATTATTTTTCAGCACATTCTAAAGAGTGTTCCCAAACGTCCTTTCTCAGGTTCCACAGAAACAATGATTTCAAACTACTCAATCCAAAGAATGATGGAACTTTATGAGTTGAATAAATACATACCAAAACTGTTGCTCAGAAATTTTCTCCCCAGTTTTCAATGGAGGACATTTTCTTGGTCACCACAGGCCTCTGTTTGCCACTTAATATCCCTTCGCTGATACCTGAAAGAGAGAGTTTCCAAACTGGGAAATGCAGAGTAAGCTTTAACTCTGTTACAAGAAAGCACATATCAGAGACCAGTTTCTTGGAATGCTTCTTTCTGGGTGTTATATAAGGATATTTCGTTTTTAGGCATGGTCTTCAAAGTACTCTGAAATATCACTTTTTCACTTTTACACAAACAGTGTTCAAACACTGCCTTATGAGAATAAAGATATAACTCCCTGAGTGCAATACACATATTACAAAGCAGTTTCTCAGAAAGCTTCTCTCCAGTTTTTATCTGAAGATATTTCCTGTTTATGAATAGGCCTGAATGTGCTCCCGAATATCCCTTCGCAAATCCATCCACGTCGCAGTTTCAAATCTCTGTCATAGAAAAAAAGGTTTTATCTATGTGAGATGAATAGACATATCTATCACAAAGCAGTTTCACAGAAAGTTCTTTCCAGTTTTTGTCTGAGGGTATTTCCTTTTTCACCATAGCCATCCACATACTCCCGAATGTCTCCTGGTAAGTTTTTCTGCAAACGGGATCCCCAATACTCTATGAGAAGAAAATTATAACTCTGTGAGTGGAATGCACACGTCACAAAGAATCTCCTCGGAAATGTTCTCTTCAGTATCTATCTGAAGATACTTCCGTCTGCACCATAAGAATCAAAGCACTCTCGAGTATCCCTCGGCTGACTAACGTAAAACAGTGTTAGAATACTGCTCAATGACAACAGAATCTAATCTGTGCGTATGGACTTCATGTGACCTAGAGAAGTTTCACAGAAAGTTTCCTTCAGGTTTTTGTAGGAGAATATTTGTTTTTCAGCATATTTTGAAGAGTGTTCCCAAATGTCCTTTCTCAGGTTCCACAGAAACAGTCATTTCAAACTGCTCAATCCAGAGAATGATTTAACTCTATGAGATGTATACACACATCACAAGGCAGTTGCTCCAAAAGTTTCTGTCCAGTTTTCATCGGAAGACGTTTTCTTTGTCACCACAAGCCTTTGGGTGCCACTTAATATCCCTTCACAGATTCCTCAAAGACAGACTTTCCAAACTGGGCAACGTAGTGTAAGCTTTACCTCTCTGAAATGAATGCTCACGTCAGAAAGCAGTTTCTTGGAACGCTTCTTTCTGTGTTTTATTTAAGTATATTTCACTTTTCACCATATTCTTCAAAGTGCTGTAAAATATCACTTTTTCAGTTTTACAGGGACAGTGTTCAATCAACTGCCTTATGAGAAAAGAGGTATAAATCCCTGAGTGGAATGCACACACCACAAAGCAGTTTCATAGAAACCTTCTATCCAGTTTTATCTGGAGCTATTTCCTATTTTCCCACAGGGCTGAATGTGCTTCCGAATGTCCCTTCGTGAATCCGTCCATCACGCAGTTTAAAAACTGTGTAATAGAAAGAAAGTTTTATCTATGTGAGTTGAATAGACGTATCCATCACAAAGCAGTTTCACAGAAAGCTTCTTTCCAGATTCTGTCTGAGAATACTTCCTTTTTCATCATAGAAGTCCATATACTCCCCAATGTCCCCTGGTAGCGTTTTCTTATAAACGGAATTCTTCAATCTTCTATGAGAAGAAAGGTATAACTCTGTGAGTGGCATGAACACGTCACAAAGCAGCTCCTCGGAAATATTCTCTCCAGTATCTATCTGAATATATTTCCGTTTTCAACGTAAACCTGAAAGTGCTCCCGAGTATCACTTAGCTGACTTACTTGAAACAGTGTTACAATACTGCTCAATGAAAACAGAAGCTTAACTGTGCATGTGGAATTCACGTGACATAGGGCATTTTCACAGAAAGTTTTCTAGTTTCCTTCTTCTTTTTATCAGAGGGTATTACTTTTTTAGCATATTCTTAAGAGTGTTCCCAAATGTCCCTTATGAGGATCCACAGAAACAGTGAATTCAAACTGCTCAATCCAAGGAATGATTTAACTCCCTGAGATGAATACACACATCACAAAGCAGTTGCTCCATAATCTTCTCTACAGTTTTCATCGGAAGATGTTATCCTTCTCACCAAAATTCTCCGGGCGCCACTAAATATCCCTCCCAGATTCCTCAAAGACAGAGTTTCCAACCTGAGCAAAGTAGTGTAAGCTTTAACTCTCTGAAATCAATGCACACGTCGGAGATCAGTTCCTTGGAATGGTTCTTTCTGAATTTTATTTCAGGATATTTCTCTTTTCTCCATAGTCTTCAATGCACTGCAAAATATGACATTTTCTGTTTTACAGGAACTGTGTTCAAACACTGCCTTATGAGAAAAGAGGTGGAACTCCCTGAGTGGAATGCACACATCACAAAGCAGTTTCACAGAAAGCTTCTTCCATTTTTTGTCTGAGGATACTTCCTTTTTCACCATAGCCGTCCATATACTCCCATATGCCACCTGGTAGCGTTTTCTCCAAACAGGATTCCCCAATTCGCTATGAGAGGAAAGGTATAACTCTGTCAGTGGAACTCACACGTCACAAAGCAGCTCCTCAGAAATCTTCTATCCAGTATATATCTGAAGATATTTCCATTTTCACAGAAGCCTCACAGCGCCCCCAAATATCCCTTAGGTGGCTAACCTAAAACAGTGTTACAATACTGCTCAATGAATACAGAAGCTTAACTGTGAGAGTGGAATTCCCGTGACCTAGAGTAGTTTCACAGAAAGTTTTCTTCTAGTTGTTATCGGAGGGTATTTCTTTTTTAGCGTATCCTTACGAGAGTTCCCAAATGTCCTTTCTCAGGTTCCACAGAAACAGTGATTTCAAACTGCTCTATCCAAGAAATGATTTCCCTTCACATATTCCACAAAGACAGAGATACCAAACTTTGCAATGTAGTGTAAGCTTTAACTCTCTGAAATGAATGCGGACGTCAGAGAGCAGTTTCTTGGAATGCTTCTTTCTGGGTTTTATTTCAGGATATTTCACTTCTCGCCATAATCTTCAATGCACTGAAAAATATCACTTTCTAGTTTTACAGAAACGGTGTTCTAACACTGCTTTATGAGAAAAGAGGTATAACTCCCTGAGTGGAATGCACATATCACAAAGCGATTTCACAGAAACCTCTCCAGTTTTTATCTGAAGACATCTCTTTGTTCCCCACAGGCCCAAAAGTGCTCTGAAAGGTCCCTTCGTGAATTTATCCATGAAGAAGTTTCAAAACTGCGTAATAGAAAGAAAGTTTTATCTATGTGAGATGAATAGACATATCTATCACAAAGCAGTTTCATAGAGAGCATCTTTCCAGTTTTTGTCTGAGGATATTTGCTTTTACACCATAGCCATCGTATACTCCACAAAGTCCCCTGGTATCTTTTTCTCCAAACAGGATTCCCCAATACTCTCCAAGAAGGAAAGTATAATGCTTTGAGTGGAATGCCCACGTCACAAAGCAGCTCCTTGGAGATCTTCTCTCCAGTGTCTATCTGAAGATGTTTCCATTTTCATCGTAAGCTTCAGAGCACTCCCGAGTATTCCTTAGCTGACTTACCAAAAACAGTGTTAGAACACTGCTCAATGAAAACAGAAGCTTAACTGTGCGCTTTGACTTCACATGACCTGGAGCAGTTTCAGAGAAAGTTTCCTTCTGGTTTTATTGGAGGGTATTTCTTGTTCAGCATATTCTTTAGAGCTCTCTCAGGTTCCACAGAAATGGTGATTTCAATTCGCTCAATCCAAAGAATGATTTAACTCTATAAGATGAACACACACATCACAAAGTAGTTGCACCGAAACCTCCCCTCCAGTTTTCATCCGAAGATGTTTCCTTTCTCACCAGAAGCCTCCATGCACCACTAATATCCCATCACAGATTCCTCAAAGACAGAATTTCCTAACTGGGCAATGTAGTGTAAGCTTTAACTCTCTGAAATGAATACACACATCAGAGAGGAGTTTCGTGCAATGCTTCTTTCTGGGTTTTCTTTCTGGATTTTCACTTTTCACCATAGTCTTCAATGCACTGCAAAATACCACTTTTTCAGGGTTACAGCAACAGTATTCAACCACCACCTTATGAGAAAAGAGGTATAACTCCCTGAGTGGAATGCACACATCACAAAGCAGTTTCTCAGAAAGCTTCTCTCCAGTGTTTATCTGAAGATATGTGCTATTTCCTCACAAGTCTGAATGTTCTCCCGAATGTCCCTTCGTGAATCTGTCCATGAAGCAGTTTCAAAACTGTATAATGGAAACAAAGTTTTATCTATGTGAAATGAACAGACATATCTATCACAAAGCACTTTTGCACAAAGCTTCTTTACACTTTTTGTCTGAGGATATTTCCTTTTTCACCATAGACATCGATATACTCCCGAATGTCCCCTGGTAGCTTTTTCTCCAAACAGGATTCCCCAATCCTCTAGGAGAGGAAAAGTATAACTCTGTGAGAGGAATGCACACGTCACAAAGCAGCTCCTCAGAAATCTTGTCTCCAGTATGTATCTGAAGATACTTCCATTTTCATGGAAGCCTCAAAGTGCTCCCAAGTATCCCTTAGCTGACTAACCTAAAACAGTGTTAGAATACTGCTCAATGAATGCAGAAGCTTAACTGTGTGAGTGGAATTCACGTGACCTAGAGCAGTTTCACAGAAAGTTTCCTTCTGGTTGTTATCGAAGGGTATTTCTTTTTCAGAATATTCTTAAGAGCATTTCCAAATGTCTTTTCTCAGGTTCCACAGAATCAGTGACTTCAAACTTCTCAATCCAAAGAATGATTTAACTCTATGAGATGAATACACACCTCACAAAGTAGTTGCTCTGAAAGCTTCTCTACGGTTTTCATTGGAAGACGTTTCCTTTCTCACCACAAACCTCTGTTCGCCACATAATATCCCTTCACAGATTCGTCAAAGACAGAGTTTCCACACTGGGCAACGTAGTGTAAGCTTTAACTCTCTGAAATGAATGCACACTTCAAAGAGCAGTTTCCTGGAACACTTCTTTCTGGGTTTTATTTCAGGATATTTCACTTATCATCATAGTCTTCAGTGAGCTGCAAAATATCACTTTTCCAGTTTCACAGGAATAGTGTTCAAACACTGCCTTATGAGAAAAGAAGTATAACCCCCTCAGTGGAATGCACACATCACAAAGCAGTTTTCTCAGAAAGCTTCTCTCCAGATTTTATCTGAAGATATCTTCTATTTTCCCACAATCCTGAATGTGCTCCCGAAAGACCCTTCGTGACTCCGTCCATGATGCAGTTTCAAAACTGTGTAATACAAAGAAAGTTTTATCAATGTGAGATGAAAAGACATATCTATCAGAAAGCGGTTTCACAGAAACTTTCTTTCACATTTTTGTCTGAGGATATATCTTTTTTCACCATAACCGTCCATGTACTCCCGAATGTCCCCTGGTAGCTTTTTATCCAAATGCGATTCCCCAATCATCTGTCAGAAGGAAAGTATGACTCTGTGAGTGGAATGCACATGTCACAAAGCAGCTCCTCGGAAATCTTCTCTCCACTACCTATCTGAAGATATATCCGTTTTCACCATAAGCCTCAACGTGATCCCAAGTATCCCGCAGCTGACTTACCCAAAACAGTGTTAGAATACTTCTCAATGAAAACAGAAGCTCAACTGTGTGAGTGGACTTCACGTGATCTAGAGCAGTTTCACAGAATGTTTCTTTCTGGTTTTTATCCGTGGATAATTCTTTTTCAGCATATTCTTAAGAGCTTTCCCAAATGTCCTTTCGCAGGTTTCACAGAAACAGTGATTTCAAACTGCTCAATCCACAGAATGATTTAACTTTGTGAGAGGAATACACACATCACAAAGCAGTTGCTCCAAAAGCTTCTCTCCAATTTTCATCGGAAGACGTTTCCTTTCTCACCACAAACCTCCATGCGCTACTTTATATCACTTTCCAGATTCCTCAGAGACAGAGTTTCCAAGTTGGGCAACGAAATGTAAGCTTTAACTCTCTGAAATGAATGCACACCTCCGAGGGCCGTTTCCTGGAACACTTCCTTCTGGGTTTTATTTCAGGATATTTCCTTTATCCCCATACTCTTAAAAGTGCTGTAAAATGTCACTTTTTCAGATTTACAGGAACAGTGTTCAAACATTGCCTTATGAGAAAAGAGGTACAACTCCCTGAGTGGAATGCACCTATCACAAAGAAGTTTTTCAGAAAGCTTCTCTCCAGTTTTTATCTGAAGTTATCTTTTATTTCCCCACAGGCATGAATGTGCTCCCGAATGTCCCTTCGCGAATTCATTCATGACGCAGTTTCAAAACTGCGTAAGAGATGGAAAGTTTTATCTATTTGAGATGAATAGACATATCTATCCCAAAGCAGTTTCACAGAAAGCTTCCTTGCAGTTTGTCTGACGATATTTCTTTTTTCACCATACCCGTCCATATACTCCCGAATGCCCCCATGTAGCTTTTTCTCCAAACAGGATTCCCCAATCCTCTCTGAGAAGTTAAGTATAACTCTGTGAGTGGAATGCACATCTCACAAAGCAGCTCTTCGGAGATCTTCTCTCCCGTGTCCATATGAAGATATTTCCGTTTTCACCATAAGCCTCAAAGCACTCCTGAGTATCCCTTAGCTGACTAACCTAAAACCGTGTTAGAATACTGCTCAATGAAAACAGAAGCTTAACTGTGCGAGTGGACATCACGTGACCTAGAGCAGTTTCACAGAAATTTTCCTCTGGCTGTTATTGGAGGGTATTTCTTTTTCAGCATATTCTTAAAAGCGTCACAAATGTCCTTTCTCAGGTTCCAGAGAAACTGATTTCAATCCGCTCTATCCAAAGAATGATTTAACTCTATGAGATGAATACACACCTCACAAAGTAGTTGCTCTGAAGATTTCTCTCCAGTTTTCATCAGAAGACATTTCCTTTCTCACCACAAATCTCCATACGCCACATAATATCCCTTTACTGATTCCTAAAAGACAGAGTTTCCAAACTGGGCAACGTACTGGAAGCTTTAACTCTCTGAAATGAATGCACACGTCAGAAAGCAGTTTCTTGGAATGCTTCTTTCTCGGTTTTATTTCAGGATATTTCACTTTTCGCCGTAGTCTTCAATGCACTGCAAAATATCACTTTTTCAATTTTACAGGAACAGTGTTCAAACACTGCCTTATGAGAAAAGAGGTATAATTTCCTTAGTGGAATGCATACACCACAAAGCAGTTTCTCAGAAAGCTTCTCTCCAGATTTTATCTGAAGATATGTCCTATTTCCCCAAAGGCCTGAATGTTCTCTAAAGTGTCCCTTCGTGAATCCATCCATGACGCAGTTTCAAAAGTGCGTATTTGAAAGAAGGTTTTATCTATGTGAGATGAATAGATATATCTAGCACAAATCAGTTTCCCAGAAAGGTTCTTTCCAGTTTTTATCTGAGGATATTTTCTTTTTCACCATAGCCATCCATATACTCCCGAATGACCCCGAGCAGCTTTTTCTCCAAACGGGATTCCCCAATCATCTTTGAGAAGAAAAGTATAACTCTGTGAGTGGAATGCACACGTTCCAAAGCAGTTCCTCAGAAATCGTCTCTCCAGAATCTATCTGAAGATATTTCCGTTTTCACCGTAAGCCTCAAATGCTCCCGAATATCCCTAAGCTGACTAACTTAATCAGTGTTAGAATACTGCTCAATGAATACAGAAGTTTAACTGTGCAAGTGGAATTCATGTGAGCTAGAGAAGGTTCACAGAATGTTTTCTTCTGGTTTTTATTTGAGGGTGTAACTTTATCAGCATATGCTTAAGATTGTTCCAAAATGTCCTTTCTCAGGTTCCACAGAAACAGTGATTTCAAACTGCTCAATCCAAAGAATGATTGAACTCTATGAGATGAATACACACATCGCAAGGAAGTTGCTCAGAAAGATTATCTCCAGTTTTCATCGGAAGACGTTTCATTCTCACCACAAGCCTCCAGGCACCACTTAATATCCCTTCATAGATTCCTCAAAGACAGAGTTTCCAAACTGATCAACGTACTGTAAGCTTTAACTCTCTGAAATGAATGCACAGGTCTGAGAGCAGTTTCTTGGAATGCTTCTTTCTGGGTTTTATTTCAGGATATTTCACTTTTCGCTATAGTCTTCAATTTGAAGCAAAACATGACCTTTTCTGTTTTACACAAACAGTGTTCAAACACTGCCGTATGAGAAAAGAGGTGGAACTCCCTGAGTGGAATGCACACATCACAAAGCAGTTTCTCAGAAAGATTCTCTCCAGTTTTTATCTGAGGATATCTCCTATTTCCCCACAGGCCTCAATGTGCTCCCGAATGTCCCTTCGCAAATCCATTCATGACACACCTTCCAAACTGCATAATAGAAAGAAAGTTTATCTAGGTGAGATGAATAGACATATCCATCACAAAGCAGTTTCACAGAAATCTTCTTCCAGTTTTTGTCTGAGGATACTTCCTTTTTCACCATAGCTGTCCATATATTCCCATATGCTCCCTGGTAGCGTTTTCTCCAAACAGGATTCCCCAATCCTCTATGAGAAGAAAGGTATAACTCCATCAGTGGAACTCACACGTCACAAAGCAGCTTCTGGGAAATCTTCTCTCCATTATGTATCTGAAGATATTTCCGTTTTCACGGAAGTCTCAAAGTGCTCCCAAGTATCCTTTAGGTGACTAACATAAAGCAGGGTTACACTACTGCTCAATGAATCCGGAAGCTTAACTGTGCGATTGGAATTCCCGTGACCTAGAGCAGTTTCACAGAAAGTTTTCTTCTGGTTGTTATCAGAGGGTATTTCTTTTTCAGCATATCCTTAAGAGTGTTCTCAAATGTCCTTTCTCAGGTTCCTCAGAAACAATGATTTCAAACTGCTCAATTCGAAGATTGATTTAATTCTATGAGATGAATACACACCTCACAAACTTGTTTCTCCGAAAGCTTCTCTCCAGTTTTCATCAAAAGACGTTTCCTTTCTCACCACAAATCTCCGTGGGCCACTTAAAATCCCTTCACATATTCTTCAAAGACAGAGTTTTCAATCTGGGAAACGTAGTGTAGGCTTTAACTCTCTGAAATGAATGCAGACGTCAGAGAGCAATTTCTTGGAATGCTTCTTTCTGGGTTTTATTGAGGATACTTCACTTTTTGCCATTGTCTTCAATGCATTCTGAAATAACTTTTTCATTTTTAAAGGAATGGTGCTCAAACACTGCCTTATGACAAAAGAGGTATAATTCCCTGAGTGGAATGCACACATCACAAAGCAGTTTCTCAGAAAACTTCTCTCCAGTTTTTATCTGAAGATATTTCCTTTTTCACTATAGGCCTGAATGTGCACAAGAATGTCCTTTTGCGGATCTGTCCATGAGGCAGTATACAAACTGCGTAATATAAGGAAAGTTTTATCTCTTTGAGATGAGTAAACATATCTATCACAAAGCAGTTTCACAAAAAGGTTCTCTCCAGTTTTTGTCTGAGGATGTTTACTTTTCTACCATACCCATCCGTATACTCCCAAATGTCCCTTGGTAGCTTTTTCTTCAAAAGGGATTCCCCAATCCTCTATGAGAAGAAAGGTATAAATTTGTGAGTGGAATTCTCACGTCACAAACCAGTTCCTCGGAAATCTTCTCTCCAGTTTCTATCCGAACATATTTGCTTTTCTACCATAAACGTCAAAGCGGTCCCGAATATCCCTTTGCAGAGTAAACACAGTGTTAGAATACTGCTCAATGAAAAGAGAAGCTTAACTGTGTGAGTGGAAATCACACGACATAGAGCAGTTTCACAGAAAGCTTCCTTCTGATTTTTATCTGAGGGTATTTCTTTTTCAGCATATTCTAAAGAGTGTTCCCAAATGTCCTCTCTCAGATTCCACAGAAAGAGTGATTTCAAACTGCTCAATCCAAAAAATGATTTATCTTTATGGGATGAATACACACATCACAAAGCAGTTGCTCAGAAAGCTTCATCCCAGTTTTTAACGGAAGACAATTCCTTGCTCACCCCAGGCCTCCGGTGCCACTTAATATCCCTTCCTAGATTCCTCAAAGACAGAGTTTCCAAACTGGGCAACGTAGAGTAAACTTTAGCTCTGTTAAATGAAAGCACATATCACAGAGCAGTTTCTTGGAACGCTTCTCTCTGCGTTTTCTTTGAGGATATTTCACTTTCCACCATAGTCTTCAAAGCACTCCAAAATACCACTTTTTCTGTTTTACAGGAACAGTGTTCAAACACTGCCTTATGAGAAAAGAGTTATAACTCCCTGAGTGGAATGCACACACCACAAAGAAGTTTCTCAGAAAGCTTCTCTCCCGTTTTTATCTGAAGATATTTCCTTTTTCACCATATGTAAGTATGTGATCCCGAATATCCCTTCGCTGATCCATCCATGACGGAGTTTCCAAGTTGCGTAGTGTAAAGAAAGCTTTACCTGTGTGAGGTGAATAAACATAGTATAAAGCAGATTCACAGAAAGATTCTATTCAGTTTTTATCTGAATATATTTCCATTTTCACCATAGTCCTGAATATGCTCCCGAATGTCCCTTTGTGGATATGTCCATGACAGAGTTTCCAAGCTGCATAATGTAATGAAAGCTTTATCTATGTGAGATGAATAAACATAACAAGAAGCAGATTGGCAGAAACCTTCTTTCCAGTTTTTTTTTTGAAGATATTTCTTTTTTCATCATACTACTGAATATGATCCCGAGTGTCCCATGACGGATACCTCCATGACAGAGTTTCCAATCTGTGTACTGTAAAGAAAGCTTTATCTATGTGACATGAATACATATATCACAGAGCAGTTTCACAGAATGCTTTTTCCAGTTTTTGCCTGAGGCTGTTTCCCTTTTCACAATAGGCATCAAAGTGTTCCTGAATATCACTTGGTATCTTTTCTTTTCTTTTCTTTTTTTTTTTTTTGAGACAGATTCTTGCTCTGTCACCCAGGCTGGGGTGCAGTGGCTGGATCTCAGCTCACTGGAAGCTCCGCCTCCCGGGTTTAGACCATTCTCCTGCCTCAGCCTCCTGAGTAGCTGGGACTACAGGCGCCCGCCACCTCGCCCGGCTAGTTTTTTGTATTTTTTAGTAGAGACGGGGTTTCACCATGTTAGTCAGGATGGTCTCGATCTCCTGACCTCGTGATCCGCCCGTCTCGGCCTCCCAAAGTGCTGGGATTACAGGCTTGAGCCACCGCGCCCGGCCGGTATCTTTTCTTCAAAAGTTTTTCTCCGATGCTGTATGTGAAGACAGGTATAACCCTGTGAGTGGAATGCTCACGTCACAAAACAGTTCCTCAGAAACCTTCTCTCTAGTTTCTATCTGAACATATTTTCTTTTTCACTATAACCTCAAAGTGCTCCCGTATATCTCTTCATACAGTAGACATTAACAATGTTAGAAAACTGCTCAATGAAAAGAGAAGCTTAACTGAGCGAGGGAAATTCACATGAGACACAGCAGTTTCACAGAAAGCTTCCTTCTGGTTTTTATCAGAGGTTATTTCTTTCTCC
This sequence comes from Papio anubis, assembly GCF_008728515.1. Lineage (NCBI taxonomy): Eukaryota > Metazoa > Chordata > Mammalia > Primates > Cercopithecidae > Papio > Papio anubis. The sequence continues at coordinate 128,992 of NW_022166925.1, read as the reverse complement.
ATATTTTAAAAAACGTTCCCAAATGTCCCTTCTCAGATTCCACAGAAGCAGTGAATTCAAATTGCTCAATCCAAATGATTTAACTCTATGAGATGAATGCACACATCACAGGGCAGTTTCTCAGAAAGCTTCTCTGCAGTTTTCATCAACAGACAATTCCTTGCTCACCACAGGCGAATGGGCACCACTTAATATCCCTTCGCAGATTCCTGAAAGACAGAATTTGCAAACTGGGCAATGTAGAGTAAGCTTTACCTCTGTGAAATGAATACACATATCTGAGAGCAGTTTCTTGGTATGCTTCTTTCTGGGTTTTATTTGAGGATATATCACTTTTCACCATAGTCTTCAATACGCTCCAAAATATCACTTTTTTGCTTTACAGGAACAGTGTTCAAACACTGCCTTATGAGAAAAGAAGTATAACACCCTGAGTGGAATACACACAACACAAAGCAGTCTCTCAGAAAGCTTCTCTCCAGTTTTTATCTGAATATATTTCCTTTTTTACCATAGGCCTGAAAGCACTTTCGAGTATTCCATCGTGGGTTCATTGATGACGGAGTTTCCAAACTGCATAACATAAAGAAAGTTTTATCTATGTGTGATGAATAAACACAGCAAAAACCAGATTCACAAAAAGCTTCTTTCCAGTTTTTATCTGGAGATATTTCCTTCTTCACCATAGTCCTGAATGTGCTCCCGCATATCCCTCACAGATCCATCCATGGCACAGTTTCCAAGCTGCGAAATGTAGAGAAAGATTTATCTATGTCAGATGAATACACATATCTAAAAACAGTTTCACAGAATGTGTTTCCTAGATGCTGTATGAGAAGAGAGGTATAACACTGTGAGTGGAATGCACATGTCACAAAGCAGCACCTCGGAAAGCCTCTCTCCAATTTCTATCAGAACATATTTCCTTTTACGCCATGAGCCTCAAAGTGTTCCCGAATATCCCTATGCACACTAAACATAAAGAGTGTTAGGAAACAGCTCAATGAAAAGTGAAGCTTAACTGAGGGAGTGGAATTCACACAACACAGAGAAGTTTCACAGGAAGCTTGCTTCTGGTTTTAATCTGAAGGTAGATGTTTTTCAGCATATTCTAAAGAGCGTTCTCAAATTTCCTTTCTCAGGTTCCACAGAAACAGTGATTTCAATCTGCTCAATCCAAAGAATAATTTAACTCTATGAGATGAATACACACATCACAAAGCAGTTGCTCAGAATACTTCCCTCCAGTTTTCAATGGAAAACATTTCCTTGCTCACCAGATGCCTCTGGGCACCACTTAATATCCCTTCACAGATTCGTCCAAGATGTAGTTTCCAAATTGGGAAATGTAGGGTAAGTTTTATCTCTGTGACATGAATACGCATATCAGAGAGCATTTTCTTGGAACGCTTCTTTCTGGGTTTTATTTGAGGATATTTCACTTTTCACTGTAGCCCTCAATGCGCTCCAAAATATCACTTTTTCGGTCATACAGGAACAGAGTTCAAACACTGCCTCATGAGCAAAGTGGTATAAACCTTGAGTGGAATGCACACATCACAAAGCACTTTCTCAGAAAGCCTCTCTCCAGTTTGTATCAGAACATATTTCCTTTTTCACCATAAGCCTCAAAGTGTTCCCGAATATCCCTGTGTATGCTAAACATAAAGAGTGTTAGGAAATTGCTCAATGAAAAGTGAAGCTTAATTGGGGGAGTGGAATTCACAGGACACAGAGAAGTTCCACAGGAAGCTTGCTTCTGGTTTTTATCTGAAGGTATTTCTTTTTCAGCATATTCTATAGCGCATTCTCAAGTTTCCTTTCTCAGATTCCACAGAAACAGTGATTTCAAACCGCTCAATCCAAAGAATGATTTAACTCTACGAGATGAATACACACATCACAAAGCAGTTGCTCAGAATGCTTCTCTCCAGTTTTCAATGGAAGTCATTTCCTTGCGCACCACAGGCCTCAGGGCACCACTTAATGTCTCTTTGCAGATTCATCCAAGATGCAGTTTCCAATTTGGGAAATGTAGAGTAAGTTTTATCTCTGTGACATGAATACACATATCAGAGAGCATTTTCTTGGAATGCTTCTTGCTGGGTTTTATTTGAGGATATTTCTCTTTTCACTGTAGTCCTCAATGTGCTCCAAAATGTCACGTTTTCAGTCGTACAGGAATAGTGTTCAAATACTGCCTTATGAGCAAAGTGGTATAAACCTTGAGTGGAATGCACACATCACAAAGCACTTTCTCAGAAAGCCTCTTTCCTGTTTTTATCTAAAGATATTTCCTTTTTTGCCATAGGTCTGAATGTGCTCCTGAATTTTCCTTCGTGGATCCGTCCATGGCGGAGTTTCCAAACTGCATAATATAAAGAAAGTTTTATCTATGTGAGAGAATAAATATATATATCACAAAGCAGTTTCACAGAAAGCTTCTTTCCAGTTTTTGTCTGAGTATATTTCCTGATTCACAATAACCATGCATATACTCCCGAATGTCCCTTGGTAGCTTTTTCTCCAAAAGGGATTTCCAAATCCTCTATGAAAAGAGAGGTATAACTCCGTGACTGAAATGTACACGTCACAAAGCAGCTGCTCTGAAAGCTTCTCTCCAGTTTCCATCTGAAGATATTTCCGTTTTCACCACAAGCCTCATAGTGCTCCCGAATATGCATTCACAGACTAAACACAGTAGTCTCGCAGATAGCTTCCTTCTGTTTTTCATCTGAGGGTATTTCTTTTTCAGCATATTCTAAAGATGTTCCCAAATATCCTTTTTCAGGTTCCACAGAAACAGTGATTTCAAACTCTTCAATCCAAAGGATGATTTAACTCTATGAGATGAATGCAAAGATCACAAAGCAGCTGCTCAGAAAGATTCTCTCCAAGTTTCAATGGAAGACATTTCCTTGCTCACCACAGGCCTCCGAGAGCCAAACAATATCCCATTGCAGATTCTTCAAAGACAGACTTTCCAAACTGGGCAATGTAGAGTAAGCTTTAACTCTGTGAAATGAATGCCCATATCTGAGAGGAGTTTCTTGGAACGATTCTTTCTGAGTTTTATCTGAGGATATTTCACTTCTTGCCGTAGACTTCAATGTGCTCCATAATATCACTTTTTCGGTTTTACAGGAACAGAGTTCAAACACTGCCTTATGAGAAAAGCAGTATAACTGCCTGAGTGGATTGCACACTTCACAAAGCAGTTTCTAAGAAAGCTTCTCTCCAGTTTGTATCTGAAGATATTTCCATTTTCAGCATAGGCCTGAATGTACTCCCAAATGTCCCTTTGCAGATACGTCCATGACAGAGTTTCCAAACTGCGTAATGTAAAGAAAGCTTTATCTATGTGAGATGAATAAACATAGCACAAGGCAGATTCACAGAGACTTTCCTTCCACCTTTTGTCTTAGGATATTTCTTTTTTCACCATAGCTGTCCATGTACTCCAGAATGTCCCTTGGCAGCTTTTTCTCCAAAAGTGATTCCCCAATCTTTTATTAGAAGAGAAGTATAACACTGTGAGTGAAATGCACAGGTCACAAAGCAGTTCCACGGAAAACCTCTCTCCAGTTTCTGTCTGACATATTTCCTTTCACATCGTAAGCCTCAAAGTACTCTCAAATATCCCTTCACTCGCTAAACGTAAACAGTGTTAGAAAAGTGCTCAATGAAAAGAGAAGCTCAACTGAGTGAGTGGAATTCACACGACACATAGCAGTTTCACAGAAAGATTCCTTTTGGTTTTTATCTGAGGATATTTCCTTCTTCATATTCTAAAGAGCATTCCCAAATGTCCTTCCTCACATTCCACAGAAACAGTTATTTCAAACTACTCCTTCCAAAGGGTGATTTAACTCTATGAGATGAATACACCCGTCACAAAGCAGTTCCTCAGAAAGATTCTCTCCAGTTTTCAAAGGAAGACTTTTCCTGGCTCAACACAGTCCTCTGGGCGCCACTTAATATAACTTTGCAGATGTCTCAAAGAGAGACTTTCCAAACTGAGCAATGTAGAGTAAGCTTTAACTCTGTGAAGTGAATACACATATCAGAAAGTAGTTTCTTGGAACGCTTCTTTCTGGGTTTTATTTGAGGACAGATCACTTTCCCCATAGTCTTCAATGCACTTCAAAATGTAACTTTTTTGATTTTACAGGAACAGTGTTCAAAAATGCCTTAAGAGAAAAGAGGTGTAACTCCCTGAGTGGAATGCATACATCTGAAGGCAGTTTTTCAGAAAACTTGTCTCTGGGTTTATCTGAAGATCTTTCCATTTTCACCATAGGCCTGAATATGCTCCCTAATGTCCCTTTGGGATTCCGTCCATGATGGAATTTCCAAGCTGCATAAATAAAGAAAGCTTTATCTATGCGAGATGAATAAGCATAGCATAAATCAGATTCAAAGAAAGCTTCTTTCTAGTTTTCATCTGAAGATATTTCCTTTTTCACCATAGTCCAGAATTTTCTCCCGAATGTCCCTTCTCGGATCTGTCCATGACAGAATTGCAAACTGCGTAATATAAAGAAAGCTTTATCTAGGTGAGATGAATACACATAGCACAGAGCAGTTTCACAGAAAGCTTCTTTCCAGCTTTTCTTTGAGGCTATTTCCCTTTTCACCATATTCTTCAATATGCTCCCAAATATCCCTTGTTACATTTTTGTCCAAAAGTGTTTCCCCAGAGCTTTATGAGAAGAGAGGTGTAACATTGTGAGTGGAATTTACACGTCACTAAGCAGTTCCTCGGAAAGCTTCTCTCAAGTTTCTATCTGAACATATTTCCTTTTTCACTGTAAGCCTCAAAGCCCTTTCGAATACCCATGCACACGCTACACATAAACCGTGTTTGAAAACTGCTTTTTGAAAAGGGAAGCTTAATTGAGCGAGCTTAATTCACAAGACACAGAGCATTTTCACAGAAAATTTCCTTCTGGTTTTTACCTGAGGGTATTTCTTTTTCAACATATGCTAAAAACTGTTCCCAAATGGCCTTTCTCAAGTTCCAAAGAAACAGTGATTTCAAACTGCTCATCCAAAGAATGATTTAACTCTATGAGATGAATGCACACATCACAAAGCAGTTGCTCGGAAAACTTCTCTCCCGTTTTCATCCGAAGACAATTTCTTGCTCACCACAGGCCTTGGGCACCACTACATATTCCTTTGCAGATTCCTCAAAGACAGAATTTTCAAGCTGGGCAATGTAGAGTAATCTTTAACTCTGAGAAATGAATGGACATATCAAAGAGCAGTTTCGTGGAATGCTTCTTCCTGGGTTTTATTTGAGGATATTTCACTTTTCACCATAGTCTTCAATGATCTCCGAAATATCACTTTTTCGGTTTCACAGGAACAGTATTCAAACACTGCCTTTTGAGAAAAGACGTATAACTTCCTGAGTGGAATGCACACATCATACATCAATTTCTAAGAAAGCTTCTCTCAACTTTTTGTCTGTAGATATTACCTTTTTCACCATAGGCCTGAATGTTCTCACAAATGTCCCTTTCCTGATCCGTCCATGACGCAGTTTCAAAACTGTGTAGCATAAAGAAAGTTTTATCTATGTGAGATGAATAAACATATCTATCACAAAACAGTTTCACACAAACTTCTTTCCAGTTTTTCTCTGAGGGTATTTCCTTTTTCACCATAGCCATCCATATACTCCCAAATGTCCCTTGGTGGCTTTTTCTGCAAAAGAGGTTCACCGATCCTCTAAGTGAAGAAATGTATATCTCTATGAGTGGAATGCACACGTCACAAAGCAGCTCCTCGGAAAGCTTCTTCCCTGTTTTTGTCTGAAGATATTTCTGTTTTCACCATAAGCCTCAAAGTGCTAACGAATATCACTTCACAGGCTAAACAAAAACAGTGTTACAATACTGCTCAATGAAACAAGAAGTTGAACTGTGTGAGTGGAATTCACACGACTGAGAGAAGTTTCACAGAAAGCTTCCTTCTGGTTTTTATCTCAGGGTATTTCTTTTACAGCATATGCTAAAGACTGTTCCCAAATGGCCTTTCTCAAGTTTCAAAGAAACAGTGATTTCAAACTGCTCAATCCAAAGAATGATTTATCTCTATGAAATGAATGCACACATCACAAAGCAGTTGCTCAGAAAGCTTCTCTCCAGTTTTCAATGGAAGACATTTCCTTGCTCATCACAGGTCTCTGGGCGACACATAATATCCCTCACAGATTCCTCAAAAACAGAGTTTCCAAACTGGGCAATGTAGAGTAAGATTAAACTCTGTGAAGTGAATGTACATATCAGACAGCAGCTTCTTAGAATCATTCCTTCTGGGTTTTATTTGAGAATAGTTCAATTTTCACTGTAGTCTTCAATGCACTCCAAAATATCACTTTTTCGGTTTTACAGGAACCATGTTCAAACACTGCCATATGAAAAAAGAGGTATAACTCCCTGAGTGTAATGTGCACATCACAAAGCAGTTTCTGAGAATGCTTCTCTCTACTTTTTATCTGAAGATATTTCCATTTTCACTATAGTCCTGAATGTGCTCCCAAAAGTCCCTTCATGGATCTGTCCATAACAGAGTTTCCACGCTGCATAATGTAAAGAAAACTTTATCTATGTGAGATGAATACACATATCACAGATCAGTTTCACAGAAAACTTCCTTCTGTCTTTTTTTTCCTGAGGCTATTTCCTTTTTCACCATAGGCGTGAATACGCTCCCGAATATCCCTTGGTACTTTTTTCTTCAAAATGTTTTCCTGATGCTGTATGAGAAGAGAAATATAACACTCTCAGTGGAATGCACACATCAAAAAGCAGTTCCTTGGAAAGCTTCTCTCCATTTTCTATCTGAAGATATTTCTTTTTCACTGTAAGACTGAAAGCGCTCCCGAATATCCCTTCACACTCTATACATAAACAGTATGAAAACTGGTCAATGCAAGAGAAGATTAACTGAGTGAGAGGAATTCACATGACACACAGCAGTTTCACAGAAAGCATCCTTCTTTTTAGTTCTCCATATTCTAAAGAGCATTCCCAAATGTGCTTCCTCAGATTCCAAAGAAATAGTGTTTTCAAAGGGCTCAATCTAAAGACTGTTTTAACTCTATGAGATGAATAAACACGTTGCAAAGCAGTTGCTCAGAAAGCTTCTCTCCAGTTTTCAAAGGAAGACATTTCCTTGCTCACCACAGTCCTCTGGGAGCCACTTAATATCCCTTTACAGATTCCACAAAGACAGAGTTTCCAAACTGTGCAATGTAAAGAAAGCTTAATTCCGTGAAATGAATGCATATATCAGAAAGTAGTTTCTTGGAACGCTTCCTTCTAGGTTTTATTTGAGGAGAGCTCTCTTTTCACTGTAGTCTTCAATGCGCTATGAAATACCATGTTTTCGGTTTTACAGGAACAGTGTTGAAACATTGGCTTATGAGAAAAGAGGTATATCTCCCTGAGTGGAATGCACACATCCCAAAGCAGTTCCTCAGAAAGCTTCTCTCTAATTTTTATATGAAGAGATTTCCATTTTCACCATAGGCCTGTAAGTGCTCCCGAATGTCCCTTTGTGGATCTGTCCTTGACGGAGTTTACAAACTGCATAATATAAAGAAAGTTTTATTTATGTGAGATGAATAAACATTTCTATCACAAAGCAGTTTCCCAGAAAGCTTCTTTCCCGTTTATGTCTGAATGATAATTCCTTTTTCACAATAGCCTTCTGTATACTCCTGAATGTCCCTTGGTAGCTTTTTCTCCAAAAGGGATTCCCCAATTCTCTATGAGAAGAAACGTATAACTCTCTGAGTGGAATGCACACTTCACAAAGCAGCTCCTTAGAAAGCTTCTCTCTAGTGTCTATGTGAAGATATTTCCGTTTTCACCATTAGCCTCAAAGCGCTCCCGAATATCCCTTTGCAGACTAAACACTGTGTTAGGATACTACTCAGTGAAAAGAGAAGCTTAACTCTGTGTGTGGAAACCACAGGATGGAGAGCAGATTCACAGAAAGCTTCCTTCTGGTTTTCATCTGAGCATATTTCTTTCTCCATATTCCAAAGAGTGTTCCCAAATATCCTTCCTGAGATGCCACAGAAAGAGTGATTTCAAGCTGCTCAATTAAAAGAATGATTTAAGTCTATGAGATGAATACACACATCACAAAGCAGTTGCTCAAAAAGTTTCTCTCTAGTTTTCATGGGAAGACATTTCCTTGCTCACCACAGGCCTCCAGGGCGCCACTTAATATCCCTTCACATATTCCTCAAAGACAGAGTTAGCACACTGGTCAAAGTAGAGTACACTTCAAATTTTTGAAGGGAATGTGCATATCAGAGAGCACTTTCTTGAAATGTTTCTTTCTGGGTTTTACTTGAGGATAGTTCACTTTTCACCATAGTCTTCACCATACTCCGAAATATCACTTTTTCTGTTTTGCAGGAACAGTGTTCAAACACTGCCTAATTCCTGAGTGGAATGCACACATCACAAAGCAGTTTCTCAGTAAGCTTTAACTCTCTGAAATGAATGCACACGTCAGAGAAGAGTTTCTTGGAACGCTTCTTTCTGGGTTTTATTTCAGGATATTTCACTTTTCACCATGGTCTTCCATGTGCTCCGAAATATTTCTTTCTCAGTTTTACAGCAACAGAGTTCAAACACTGCCTTATGAGACAAGATGTATAACTCCCTGAGTTGAATGCAAAAATCACAAAGCAGTTTCTCAGAATGCTTCTCTGCAGTTTTTATCTGAAAATATTTCCATTTTTGAAATAATCCTGAATGTGCTTCCGATTGTCCCTTTGCGGATGTGACCATGACAGAGTTTCCAAGCTGTGTAATATAAAGAAAGCTTTATCTATGTGAGATGAATAAACCTAGTAAAAACCAGATTCACAGAAAGTTTCTTTCCACTTTTTATGTGAAGATATTTCCATTTTCACCATAGTCCTGAATGTGCCCCCAAATGTCCCTTCACAGATCCGTCCATGCCAGAGTTTCCAAACTGTGTAATGTAAAGAAAGCTTTATCTACATTAGATGAATAAACATAGCAAAAACCAGCTTCACAGAAAGCTTCTTTCCAGTTTCTATCTGAAAGTATTTCCTTTTTCACCATAAGCCTCACAGCTCTCCCGAATATCTCTTTGCATGCTAAACATAAACAGTGTTAGGAACCTGTTCAGTGAAAAGAGAAGTTTTACTGTGCCAGAGCAATTTACACGAGGCATAGAAGTTTCACAGAAAGATTCCTTCTGGTTTTTATTGGAGGATATTTCTTTCTCCATATTCAAGAGTGTTCCCAAATGTTCTTCCTCAGATTCCACAGAAGCAGTGATTTCGAACTGCTCAATCCAAAAAATGGTTTAATTCTATGAGACGAATACACACATCACAAAGCAGTGGCTCAGAAAACTTCTCTCCAGTTTTCATCAGAAGACATTTCCTTGCTCACCACAGGCATCCGGGCGCCACTTAATATAACTTCGCAGATTCCTCAAAGACAGTGTTTCCAAACTGGGCAACGTAGAGGAAGCTATAACTCTGTGAAATGAATGCACATATCAGAGAGCAGTTTCTTGGAACGCTTCTTTCTGGGTTTTACTTGAGGATAGTTCACTTTTCACCATATTCCTCAATGCGCTCCGAAATATCACATTTTCGGTCATACAGGAACAGTGTTCAAACACTGCCTTATTAGAAAACAGGTATAACTCCCTCAGTGGAATGCACACAGCACAAAGTAGTTTCTCGGAAAGCTTCTCTGCAGTAATTATCTGAAGATATTTCCATTTTCACCATAGTCCTGAATGTGCTCCCCAATGTCCCTTCACAGATACGTCCATGACAGAGTTTCCAAGCTACCTTATGCAAAGAAAGGTTTATCTATATGAGATGAATAAACACAGGAAAAAGCAGATTCACAGAAAACTTCTTTCCAGTTTTTATCTGAACATATTTCCTTTTTCACCATAGTCCTGAATGTCCTCCCCAATGTCCCTTCGTGGATCCATCCATGACAGAGTTTCTAAGTGGCGTAATGTAAAGAAAACTTTATCTATGTGAGATGAATACACATATCACAAAGTAGTTTCATAGAAAGCTTCTTTCCAGTTTTTGTCTGAGGTTATTTCCCTTTTCACCATAGGCATCAACATGCTCCTGAATATCACTTACTAAGTTTTTCTCCAAAAGTGTTTCCCCGATTCTGTATGAGAACAGAGGTATAACACTTTGAGTGGAATGCCCATGTCAAAAAGCAGTCTCAAAGCTTTCCTTGGAAAGCTTCTCTCCAGTTTCGGTCTGAACGTATTTCCTTTTTCACCATAAGCCTCAAACTGCTCCCGAATATCCCTTCGCACACTAAACATAAACAGGGTTAGAAAACTGCTAAATGAAAAGAGAGGCTTAACTAAGTGAGCGGAATTAAGATGACACTGAGCAGTTTCACAGAAAGCTTCCTTCTAGATTTTACCTGAGGATATTTCTTTCTCCATATTCTAAGAAGTGTTCCCAAATGTCCTTCTTCAGATTCCAAGAAAACAGTGATTTCAAACTGCTCTATCCAAAAAATGGTTTAACTCTATGAGATGAATACACACGTCACAAAGCAGTTGCTCAGAAAGCTTCTCTCCAGTTTTTATTTGAAGATATTTCCTTTTTCACCATTGGCCTGAATGTGCTCCTGAATGTCCCTTCGCGGTTCCATCCATGACAAAATTTCCAAACTGCATAATATAAGGAAAGATTCATCTGTGTGAGATGAGTAAACATGCCTATCAGAAAACAGTTTCACAGAAATCTTCTTTCCAGCGTTTGTCTGAGGATATTTCCTTTTTCACCATCGCCATCCATATACTCCCAAATATCCCCTGGTAGCTTTTTCTCCAAAAGGGATTTCCAAATCCTCCATGAGAAGAAAAGTGTAACTCTGTGAGTGGAATGCACATATCACAAAGCAGCTCCTTGGAAAGCTTCTCTCCAGCTTCTACCTGAAGATATTTTCTCTTTCACCTTAAGCCTCAAAGCGCTCCCAAATATCCCCTTTCTGACTAAAGAAAAACAGTGTTATAATACTGCTCAATAAAAACAGAAGCTTAACTGTGCGAGTGGAATTCGTATGACACAGAGCAGTTTCACAGAAAGCTTCCTTCTGGTTTCTATCTGAGGTTATTTCTTTTTCTGGATATTCTAAAGAGCGTTCCCAAATGTCCTTTCTCAGATTCCACAGGAAGTGTGATTTCAAACTGCTCAATTCAAAGAATGGTTTACTCTATGAGATGAATACAAACATCACAAAAGAGTTGCTCAGAAAACTTCTCTCCAATATTCAATGAAAGACATTTTCTTGCTCCTCACAGACTTCCGGTTGCCACTAAATATCCCTTCCCAGAATCCTCAAAGATAGATATTCCAAACTGGGAAATGTAGAGTAAGCTTTAACTCTGTGAAATGAATGGACATGTCAGAGAGTAGTTTCTTGGAGCGCTTCTTTCTGGGTTTATTGGACAACATTTCACTTTTTGCTATAGTCTTCAACATGCTCCGAACATCACTTTTTTACTTTTACAGAAACAGTGTTCTTACAGTGCTGTATGAGAAGAAAGGCATAAATCCCTGAGTGGAATGCACACATCACCAAGGAGTTTCTCAGAAAGCTTCTCTCCAGTTTTTATCTGACGATATTTCCTTTTTCACCATAGGCCAGAATGGGATTCCGAATATCTCTTCGCAGAACAGTCCATGACAGAGTTCCCAAGCTGCGTAATGTAATGAAAGCTTCTTTTCAGTTTCACAGAAAGCTTCTTTCCAGTTTTAGTGTGAGGCTATTTCCCTTTTCACCATCTTCAGCAATATGCCTTCGAATATCCCTTGGTACCTTTTCCTCCAAAAGGGCTTCCCTGATGCTGTATGAGAAGAGAGGTATAACACTGTGAGTGCAATGCATACGTCACGAAGCAGTTTCTCTTAAAGCTTCTCTCCAGTTTCTATCTGAACATATTTCCTTTTCCACCTTAAGTCTCGGGTGCTTCTGAATATCCCTTTGAACGCTAAACATAAACAGTGTTAGAAAACTGGTCAATGAAAAGAGAACCTTAACTGAGTGAGAGGAATTCACATGATACATAGCAGTTTCACAGAAATCTTCCTTCTGGTTTTTATCTGAGGCTATTTCTTTCTCCATATTCTAAGGAGCACTCCCAAATGTCCTAACTCAGATTCCATAGAAACTGATTTCAAACTGCTCAATCCAAAGAATGATTTAACACTATGAGATGAATACACATGACAAAAAGCAGTTGCTCAGATAGCTTCTCTCCTGTTTTCAACAGAAGACATTTCCTTCTTCACCACAGGCCTCCAGGAGCCTCTTAATATGCATTCACAGATTCCTCAAAGACAGAGTTTCCAAACTCAGCAAAGTAGAGTCTGTTTTAATGCTGCTAAATGAATGCACGTATGAGAGAATACTTTCTTGGAATGCTTCCTTCTGGGTTTTATTTGAGGAGAGTTTTCTTTTGGCAATAGTCTTCAATGCGCTCTGTAATATCACTTTTTCAGTTTTACAGGAACAGTGTTCAAACACTGCCTTTGAGAAAAGAGGTATAACTCCATGAGTGGAATGCACACGTCACAAAACAGTTTCTCAGAAAACTTCTCTTCAGTTTTTATCTGAAGATATTTCCTTTTGCATCATTGGCCTGAATGTGCTCCTGAGAGTCCCTTCACGAATACGTCCATGATGTAGTTTCAAAACTGCGTAATAGAAGGAAAATTTTATCTATGTGAGATGAATAGACATATGTAACACAAAGCAGTTTCACAGAAATCTTCTTTCCAGTTTTTGTGTGAGGATATTTCCTTTTTCACCATGGCCGTCCATTTACTACCGAATATCCCCTGGTAGCTTTTTCTCCAAACCGGATTCCCCCATTGTCTATGAGGAGGAAAGTATAACTCTATGAGTGGAATGCACACATCACAAAGCAGCTCCTTTGAAATCATCTCTCCAGTATCTATGTGAAGGTGTTTCCATTTTCTCCATAAGCCTCAAAGCGCTCCCGAGTATCCTGTAGCTGACTAACCTAAAACAGTGTTTGAATGCTGTTCAATGAAAACAGAAGCTTAACTGTGCGAATGGACTTCATGTTACCTAGAGCAGATTCATAGAAAGTTTCCTACAGGTTTTTATAGGAGGATATTTGTTTTTCAGCATATTTTGAAGAGCGTTCCCAAATGTCCTTTCTCAGTTTCCACAGAAACAGTAATTTCAAACTGCTCAGTGCAAAGAATGATTAAACTCTATGAGATGAATACACACATCGCAAAATACTTGCTCCTAAAGCTTCTCTACAGTTTTCAGTGAAAGACGTTTTCTTTCTCACCACAAACCCCCAAGCACCATGTAATATCCCTTCACAGATTCCTTAAAGACAGAGTTTCCAAAATGGGTAATGTAGTGTAAGCTTTAACTCTCCGAAATGAATGCACACGTCAGAAGGCAGTTTCTAAGAATGCTTCTTCCTGGGTTTTATTTCAGGATATTTCACTTTTCTCCCTAGTCTTCAAAACGCTCCCAAATGTCACTTTTTCAGTTTTACAGGAACAGTGTTCAAACACTGCCTTACTAGAAAAGAGGTATAAGTCCTTTAGTGGAATGCACACATCACAAAGCAGTTTCTCAGAAAGCTTCTCTTCAGTTTTTTTCTGAGGTATTTCCTATTTTCCCCAGGCCTGTATGTGCTTCCGAAATTCCCTTCGGGAATCCATCAATGATGCAGTTTCAAAACTGTGAAATAGAAAGAAAGTTTATCTATGTGAGATGAATAGACATATCTATCACAAAGCAGTTTCACAGAAAACTTCTTTCCAGTTTTTGTCTGGGGATATTTCCTTTTTCACCATAGCCATCCATATACTCCTGAATGTCCCCCAGTAGCTTTTTGTCCAAACGGGATTCCCCAATCCTCCATTAGAAGAAAAGTATAACTCTGTAAATGGAATGCACATGTCACAAAGCAGCTTCTTGGAAAACTTCTCTCCAGTATGTATCTGAAGTTATTTCCATTTTCACAGAAGTCTCAAAGTGCTCCTAAATATCCCTTAGCCGACTAACCTAAAACAGTGTTACAATACTGCTCAATGAATACCGAAGCTTAACTATGCGAGTGGAATTCCCGTGACATAGAGCAGTTTCACAGAAAGTTTTCTTCTGGTTGTTATTGGAGGGTATTTCTTTTTCAGCATCTCCTTAAGAACGTTCCCAAATGTCCTTTCTCAGGTTCGACAGAAACAGTGATTTCAAACTGCTCTATCCAAGGAATGATTTAACTCTATGAGATGAATACACACATCACAATGTAGTTGCTCCAAAAGCTTCTCTCCAGTTTTCTTTGGAAGACGTTTCCTTTCTCACTACAAAATGCGTGCGCCACTTAATATCTCTTCACACATTCTAAAAAGACAGAGTTTCCAAAGGGGGCAATGTAGTCTAAGCTTTAACTCTCTGAAATGAATGCAGATGTCAGAGAGCAGTTGCTCGGAATGCATATTTCTGAGTTTTATATTGGGATATTTCACTTTTCGCCAAAGTCTTCAATGCTCTGCAAAATATCACTTTTTCAGTTTTACAGGAACAGTGGTCAAACACTGCCTTGTGAGAAAAGAGGTATAACTCCCTGAGTAGAATGCACATATCACAAAGCAGTTTCTCAGAAAGCTTCTCTCAGGTTTTTGTCTGAAGATATCTCCTATTTCCCCACAGGTCTGAATGTGCTCCCAAATGTCCCTTCGTGAATCCATCCATGATAAAGTTTAAAACTGCGTAATAGAAAGAATGTCTTATCTATTTGAGATGAATAGACATCTATCACAAAGCAGTTTCACAGAAAGCTTCTTTCCAGTTTCTGTCTGAGGATATTTCCTTTTTCACCGTAGCCGTCCATATACTCCGCAAAGTCCCCACGTAGCTTTTTCTCCAAACGGGATTCCTTAATCCTCTCTGAGAAGGAAAGTGTAACTTTGGGAGTGGACTGCACACGTCACACGACAACTCCATGGAGATCTTCTCTCCAGTGTCTATCTGAAGATATTAGCATTTTCACTGTAAGAATCAAAGTGCTCAGGAGTATCCCTTGGCTGACTGACCTAAAACAGTGTTAGAATACTGCTCAATGAAAACAGAAGGTTAACTGTGCGAGTGGACTTCATGTAACCTACAACAGATTCACACAAGGTTTCCTTCTGCTTTTATTGGAGGGTATTTATTTTTTCAGCATATTCTTAAGAGTGTTCCCAAATGTGCTTTCTCAGTTTATACAGAAACAGTGACTTCAAACTGCTAAATTCAAGAATCATTTAACTCTATGAGATGAATACACACATCACAAAGAATTTGCTCC
The DNA here is from genome assembly GCF_008728515.1 of Papio anubis. NCBI lineage: Eukaryota > Metazoa > Chordata > Mammalia > Primates > Cercopithecidae > Papio > Papio anubis. The sequence goes on along the minus strand of NW_022166925.1, from coordinate 113,590 downwards.
AAAAGCTTCTGTCCAGTTTTCATAGGAAGACATTTCCTTTCTCACTGAAAGCCTCTGGACGCCACTTAATATCCCTTCCCAGATACCTCTAAGACAGTTTCCAAACTGGACAACTTAGTGTAAGCTTTAACTCCCTGAAATGAATGCACACGTCAGAGAGCAGTTTCTTGGAATGATTCTTTCTGGGTTTTATTTCAGGATATTTCTCTTTTCACCGTACTCTTCAAGGTGCTGCAAAATACACTTTTTCAGTTTTACAGGAACAGTGTTCAAACACTGCCTTATGAAAAAAGAGGTAAAATTCCCTGAGTGGAATGCACACATCACAAAGCAGTTTCTCAGAAAGCTTCTCTCCAGTTTTTATCTGAAGGTATCTCCTTTTTCCCCCCGGCCTGAAGGTGCTCCCAAATGTCCCTTTGCGAATCCATCCATGATGCAGTTTTAAAACTGCCTAATAGAAGGAAAGTTTTATCTATGTGAGATGAATAGACACATCTATCACAAAGCAGTTGCATCGAAAGGTTGTTTCTAGCTTTTCTCTGAGGATATTTCCTTTTTCACCATAGCCGGCCATATACTCCCGAAAGTCACTTTTTAGCTTTTTCTTCAAACGAGATTCCCCAATCATCAATGAGAAGAAAAGTATAACTCTGTGAGTGGAATGCACACGTCACAAAGCAACTCTTCAGAAATCTTCTCTCCAGTATTTATCTGAAGATATTTCCGTTTTTATCATAAGCTTCAAAGCACTCGCGTGTATCTGTTAGCTGACTAACCTAAAACAGTGTTAAAATACTGCCCAATGGAAACAGAAGCTTAACTGAGTGAGTGGACTTCACGTGACCTAGAACAGTTTCACAGAAGGATTCCTTCTGTTTTTTTTTCGGATGGTATATCTTTCTCAGCACATTCTTGAGAACGTTCCCAAATGTCCTTTCTCAGGTTCCACAGAAACAGTGATTTCAAACTGCTCAATCCAAAGAATAATTTAACTCTATGAGATGAATACACATATCACAAAGAGTTGCTCTGAAAGCTTCTCTCCAGTTTTCATCAGAAGATGTTTCCTTTCTCATCACAGGCCTCCGGGTGCCACTTAATATCCCTACACAGATGCCTCAAAGACAGAGTTTCCAAACTGTGCAACGTAGTGTAAGCTTTAACTCTCGGAAATGAATGCACACGTCTTAGGGTAGTTTATTGGAACGCTTCTTTCTGGGTTTTATTTCAGGATATTTTACTTTTCGCCATAGTCTTCAATGCGGTGCAAAATATCACTTTTTCAGTTTTACAGGAACAGTGTTCAAACACTGCCATATGAGAAAAGAGTTATAACTCCCGGGGGGAAATGCTCACATCACAAAGCATTTTCTCAGAAAGCTTCTTTCCAGTTTTTATCTGAAGATATCTCCTATTTCACCACAGTGCTGAATGTGCTCCCGAATGTTCCCTCGTGAATCTGTCCATGACGCAGTTTCAAAACTGCGTAATTGGAAGAAAGTTTTAGCTATGTGAGATGAAGAGACATATCTATCACAAAGCAGTTTCACAGAAAGCTTTTTCCAGTTTTTGCCTGAGGATATTTCCTTTTTCACCCTAGACGTCCATATACTCGTGAATGTGCCCTGGTAGCTTTTTCTCCAAATGGGATTCCCCAATCATCTATGAGAAAAAGTATAACTCTGTGAGTGGAATGCACACATCATGAAGCAGCTCTTCGGGAATCCCCTCTCCAGTATCTATCTGAAGATATTTCCATTTTCACCGGAAGCCTCAAAGGGCTCGCGAGTATCCCTTAGCTGACTAACCAAAAATATTCTTAGAGTACTTCTCAATTAAAACAGAAGCTTAACAGTACAAGTGGAATTCACGTGACCTACAGCAGTGTCACAGAAAGGTTCCTTCTGGTTTTTATCTGAGGGTATTTCTTTTTCAGCATATTCTTAAGAGTGTTCTCAAATATCCTTTCTAAGGTTCCACAGAAATAGTGATTTCTTTTTTTTTTTTTGAGACGGAGTCTCGCTCTGTCGCCCAGGCTGGAGTGCAGTGGCCGGATCTCAGTTCACTGCAAGCTCCGCCTCCCGGGTTTAGGCCATTCTCCTGCCTCAGCCTCCCGAGTAGCTGGGACTACAGGCGCCCGCCACCTCACCCGGCTAGTTTTTTGTATTTTTTAGTAGAAACGGGGTTTCACCGGGTTAGCCAGGATGGTCTCGATCTCCTGACCTCGTGATCCGCCCGTCTCGGCCTCCCAAAGTGCTGGGATTACAGGCTTGAGCCACCGCGCCCGGCCAGAAATAGTGATTTCTAACTTCTCAATCCAAATAATGATTTAAGTTTATGAGATGAATACGCACTTCACACAGCAGTTGCAGCATAATCTTCTCTCCACTTTTCATCGGAAGATGTTTCCTTTCCCACCACAAGCATCTGGGCGCCACTTAATATCCCTTCACAGATTTGTGAAAAGAGAGTTTCCAAATGGGGCATCATAGTGTATGATTTAACTCTCTGAAATGAATGCACACGTCAGAGAGCAGTTTCATGCAATGCTTCTTTCTGGGTATTATTTCAGGATATTTCACTTTTCACCATAGTCTTCAATGTGCTGCAAAATATCACTTTTTCAGTTTTACAGGAACAGTGTTCAAACACTGCCTTATGAGAAAAGAGGTAGAACCCCCTCAGTGTAATGCACACATCACAAAGCAGTTTCTCAGAAAGCTTCTCTCCAGTTTTTACCTGAAGATATGTCCTATTTGCCCACAGGCCTGAACGTACTGCCGAATGTTCCTTAGCAAATCCATTGATGATGCACTTTTAAAACTGCGTAATAGAAAGGAAGTTTTATCTATGTGAGATGAATAGACTTGTCTATCACAAAGCAGTATCACAGAAAGCTTCTTTGCAGGTTTTGTCTGAGGATGTTTCCTGTTTCACCATAACAGTTAATATATTCCCAAATGTCCCGGTAGCTTTTTCTCCAAACAGGATTCCCCAATCCTCTATGAGAAGAAAAGTATAACTCTGTGAGTGAAATGCACACGTCACAAAGCAGCTCCTCGGAAATCTTATCCCCAGTGCCTATGTGAAGATATTTCCTTTTTCACCGTAAGCCTCAAAGTGCTCCCGCGTATCCCTTAGCTGACTAATATGAAACAGTGTTAGAATACTCCGCAATGAAAACAGAAGTTTAACTCTGAGAGTGGACTTCACGTGACTTAAAGCAGTTTCACAGAATGTTTCCTTCTGGTTTTTATTTGAAGGTGTAACTTTATCAGCATATGCTGAAGATCGTTCCAAAATGTCCTTTCTCAGGTTCCACAGAAACAGTGATTTCAAACTGCTCAATCCAAAGAATGATTTAACTCTATGAGATGAATACACACATCGCAAGGAAGTTGCTCTGAAAGCTTCTCTCCAGTTTTCAATGGAAGACGTTTCATTCTCACTGCAAGCCTCCGGGCACCACTAAATATCCCGTCGCAGATTCATCAAAGACAGAGTTCCCAAACTGGGCAATGTGGTGTAAGCTTTCACTGTCTGAGATGAATACACACTTTAGAGAGCAGTTTCTTGGAATGCTTCTTTCTGGGTTATATTTCAGGATATTTCACTTTTCACCATTGTCTTCAATGAGCTGCAAAATATCACTTTTTTATTTTACAGGAACAGTGTTCAAACACTGCCTTATGAGAAAAGAGGTATACTCCCAGAGTGGAATGCACACATGACAAAGCAGGTTCTCAGGAAACTTCTCTACAGTTATTATCTGAAGATATCTGCTATTTTCCCACAGGCCTGAATGTGCTCCCGAATGTCCCTTCGAAAATCTGTACATGACGCAGTTTCAAAACTGCGTAATAGAAAGTTTTATCTATGTGAGATGTATAGACATATCTATCACAAAGCAGTTCCAAAGAAAGCTTTTTCCACTTTTTGTCTGAGGATATTTCCTTTTTCACCATAGCTGTCCATATACTCCCGAATGTCCCCTGGTAGCTTTTTCACCAAACGGGATCCCCCAATCCTCTATGAGAAGAAATGTATAACTCTGTAAGTGGAATGCACATGTCACAAAGCGGCTCCTCGGAAATCTTCTCTCCCATATCTATCTGAAGATATTTCTGTTTTCATCATAAGCCTCAAAGCGCTCCTGAGCATCACTTCGCTGACTAACTTGAAGCAGTGTTAGAATACTGCTCAATGAAAACAGAAGCTTAGCTGTGCGTGTGGAATACACGTGACCTAGGGCATTTTCACAGAAAGTTTCCAAGTTTCCGTCTGGTTCTTATCGGTGGGTATTACTTTTGTAGCGTATTCTTATGAGTGTTCCCAAATCTCCTCCATGAGGAACCACAGAAACAGTAATTTCAAACTGCTCAATCCAAAGAATGATTTAACTCTATGAGATGAATACACACATCACAAAGCAGTTGCTCTGAGAACCTGTCTCCAGTTTTCACCGGAAGATGTTTCCTTTCTCAACACAAGCCTCCGAGTGTGACTTAATATCCCTTCAAATACTCTTCAAAGACCGAGTTTCCGAACTGGGCAATGCAGTGTAAGCTTAAGTATCTGAAATGAATGTAGTCGTCAGAGAGCCGTTTCTTGGACTGCTTCTTTCTGGGTTTTATTTCAGGACATTTAACTTATCACCAGAGTCTTCAAAGCAATGCAAAATATCACTTTTTTCAGTTTTAGAGGAACAGTGTTCAAACACTGCGTTGTGAGAAAGAGGCATAACTTCCTGAGTGGAATGCGCACATCACAAAGCAGTTTCTCAGAAAGCTTCTCTCCAGCGTTTATCTGAAGATATGTGCTATTTCCGCACAGGCCTGAATGTGCTCAAAAATGTCCCTTTGCGAATGTGTCAATGATGCAGTTTCGAAACTGCTTAATAGAAATAAAGTTTTATCTATGTGAGATGAATAGATATATTTATCAAAAAGCAGTTTTGCATAGAGCTTCTTTCCACTTTTTGTCTGTGATATTTCCTTTTTCACCATAGCCGTCTATATACTCCTGAATGTTCCGTGGTAGCTTTTTCTGCACACAGGATTTCCCAATCCTCTATGAGAAGAAAAGTATAACTCTGTGAGTGGAATGCACACGTCACAAAACAGCTCCTCAGAAATCTTCTCTCCAGTATCTATCTGAAGATATTTCCGTTTTCACCATAAGCCTCAAAGCGCTCCCGAGTATGCCTTAGCTGACTAACCTAAAACAGTGTTTGAATACTACTCAATGAAGACATAAGCTTAATAGTCCGAGTGGACTTCTCTTGACCTAGAGCAGTTCCACAGAATCTTTCCTTCCGGTGTTTATTGTAGTGTATTTCTTTTTCAGCATACTCTTAAGAGCATTCTGAAATGTCCTTTTTCAGGTTACACAGAAACAGTGATTTCACACTGCTGAATCCAAAGAATTATTTAACTCTATGAGATGAATACACACATCACAAGGCAGTTGCTCCGAAAGCTTCTCTCCAGTTTTCATTGGAAAACGATTCCTTTCTCACCACAAGCCTCCGGGCGCCACTTAATACCCCTTCCCAGGTTCCTCAAAGACAGAGTTTCCAAACAGGGTAATGTAGTGTAAGCTTTAATTCTCTAAAATGAATGCACACGTCGGAGAGCAGTTTCTTGGAACACTTTTTTCTGGGTTATATTTCAGTATATTTCACTTTTTGCCATAGTCTTCAATGCGCTGCAAAATATCATTTTTTCAGTTTTACAGGAAGAGTGTTCAAACACAGCCTTATGAGAAAATAGGTATAACTCCCTGAATGGAAAGCACACATCACAAAGCAGTTTCTCAGAAATCTTCTCTCCAGTTTTTGTCTGAAGATATGTCCTATTTCCCCACAGGCCTGAAAGTGCTCCCGAATGTCCCTTCGTGAATCCGTCCATGACACAGTTTCAAAATGGCCTAATAGAAAGAATGTTTTACCTATGTGAAATGAATTGACGTATCTATGAAAAACAGTTTCACAGAAAGCTTCTTTCCCATACTTGTCTGAGGAGATTTCCTTTTTCACCATAGCCATCCATACAATTCCGAATGTCCCCTGGTAGCTTTTTCTCCAAACAAGATTACCCAATCCTCTATGAGAAGAAAAATATAACTCTGTGAGTGCAATGCACACGTCACAAATCAGATCCTTGGAAATATTCCCTCCAGTATCTATCTGAAGATATTTCCGTTTTGACCATAAGCCTCAAAGCGCCTCCGAGTATCCCTTAGCTGACAAACCAAAGGCAGCGGTAGAACACTGCTCAATGAAAATAGAAGTTTATCTGTGCGAGTGGACTTCACGTGACCTATAGCAGTTTCACAGAATGTTTCCTTCTGGTTTTAATCGAAGACTATTTCCTTTTCAGCATATTCTATAGAGCGTTCCCAAGTGTCCTTTCTCAGGTCCAAAGAAACAGTGATTTCAAACTGCTCAATCCAAAGAATGATTTAAATCTATGAGATGAATATACACATCACAGAGCAGTTGCTCTGAAATCTTCTCTCCAGTTTTCATTGGAAAATGATTCGTTTCTCACCACAAGCCTCTGGGCACCACTTAATACCCCTTCCCAGGTTCCTCAAAGACAGAGTTTCTAAACTGGGTAATGTAGTGTAAGCTTTAATTCTCTAAAATGAATGCACACGTCAGAAAGCAGGATCTTGGAACACTTCTTTCTGGGTTTTATTTCAGGATATTTCACTTTTTGCCATAGTCTTCAATGCACTGCAAAATATCACTTTTTCTGTTTTACAGGAACAGTGTTCAAGCACTGCCTTATGAGAAAAGAAGTATAACTCCCAGAGGGGAATGCACACATTGCAAAGCAGTTTCTCAGAAAGCATCTCTCCAGTTTTTATTTGAATATATCTCCTATTTCCCCACAGCCCTGATTGTGTTCTCGAATGTCTCTTTGCGAATCCGTCCATGACGCAGTTTCAAAACTGTATAATAAAAGGAAAGTTTTATCTATGTGAGATGAGTAGACATATCTATCACAAAGAAGTTTGACAGATAGCTTCTTTCCAGTATTTGTCTGAGGATATTTTCTTTTCCACCATCGCCATCCATATACTCCCCAAGGTCCCCTGGTAGCTTTTTCTCCAAGCAAATTCCCCCATCCTCTATGAGAAGAAAAGTATAATTCTCTGAGAGGAATGCACACGTCACAAAGTAGCTCCTCAGAAATCTTCTCTCCAGTATCTATCTGAAGATGTTTCCATTTTCACCATAAGCCTCAAAGCACTCCCGAGTATCCCTTAGCTGACTTAAAACAGTGTTAGAATACTGCTCAATGACATCAGAAACTTAACTGTGCGAGTGGAATTCACGTGACCTAGAGAAGTTTCACAGAAAGTTTTCTTCTGGTTTTTTATCGGAGGGTATTACTTTTTCAGCATATGCTTAAGAGCATTCCCAAATGTCCTTTCTGAGGTTCCACAGAAACAGTGATTACAAACTGCTCAATCCAGAGAATGATTTAACTCTATGAAATGAATGCACACATCACAAAGCAGTTACTCCGAAAGCTTCTCTCCACTTTTCATCGGAAGACGTTTCCTTTCTCACCACAAGCCTCCGGGCACCACTTAATATCCCTTCACAGATTCCTCAAAGACAGAGTTTCCAAACTGGGAACTTAGTGTAAGCTTTAACTCTCAAGTGAATGCCCACATCAGAGTGCAGTTTCTTGGAATGCTTCTTTCTGGGTTTTATTTCAGGATATTTCACTCTTTGCCGTAGTCTTCAAGGCGCTGCAAAGTGTCACTTTCTCCATTTTGCAGAAACAGTGTTCAAACATAGCCTTATGAAAATAGAGGTATATCTCCCTGAGTGGAATGCACACATCACAAAGCAGTTTCTCAGAAAGCTTCTCTCCAATTTTTACCTAAAGATATCTCCTTTTTCCCCAGAGGCCTGTGTGTGCTCCTGAATGTCTCTACAGGAATCTGTCCATGACACAGTTTCAAAACTGCGTAATAGAAAGTTAGTTTTATGTATGTGAGATGAATAGAGATATCTATCACAAAGCATTGTCACAGAAAGCTTCTTTCCAGTTTTTGTCTGAGGATATTTCTTTTTTCACCATAACAGTCCATGTACTCCTGAATGTCCCCTGGTAGCTTTTTCTCAAATGTCTTCAATGAGCTGCAAAATATCACTTTTTCAGTTTTACAGGAACAGGGTTCAAACACTGCCTTATGAGAAAAGAGGTATAACTGACTGAGTGGAATGCACACATCACAAAGCACTTTCTCAGAAAGCTTCTCTTCAGTTTTTATCTGAAGATATCTCCTATTTCCCCACAGGCCTAAAAGTGCTCCAGAATGTCCCTTCGCGAATCTGTTTTTGACGCAGTTTCAAAACTGCGTAATAGAAGGCAAGTTTTATCTATGTGAGATGAATAGACATATTTATCACAAAGCAGTTTCACAGAAAGCTTCTTTCCAGTTTTTGTTTGAGGATATATCCTCAGACATGTGTCTAGGTCATGTGGACTTCACGTGACCTAGAGCAGTTTCACAGAAAGTTTCCTTCAAGTCTTATCAGAGGGTATTTCTTTTTCAGCATATTCTTTTTTTTTTTTTTTTTTTTGAGACGGAGTCTCACTGTGTCTCCCAGGCTGGAGTGCAGTGGCATGATCTCGGCTCACTGCAAGCTCCATCTCCCAGGTTCACGCCATTCTCCCGCCTCAGCCTCCCAAGTAGCTGGGACAACAGGCGCCTGCCACCGTGCCCGGCTAATTTTTTGTATTTTTAGTAGAGACGGTGTTTCACCATGTTAGCCAGGATAGTCTCGATCTCCTGACCTCGTGATCCACCCGCCTTGGCCTCCCAAAGTGCTGGGATTACAGGCTTGAGCCACCGCGCCCGGCCTCAGCATATTCTTAAGAGTTTTCCTAAACGTCCTTTCTCAGGTTCCACAGAAACAGTGATTTCAGACTGCTTAATCCAAAGAATGATTAAACTCTATGAGATGCATACACACATCACAAAGCTATTGCTCCGAAAGCTTCTGTCCAGTTTTCATCAAAAGATGTTACCTTTCTCACATCAAGCCTCTGGGCGCCACTTAATATCCCTTCACAGATTCCTCAAAGACAGAGTTTCCAAACTAGGCAATGTAGTGTAAGCGTTAACTCTCTGAAATGAATGCACACGTCAGAGAGCAGTTTCTTGGAATGCTTCTTTCTGGGTTTTATTCCCCGATATTTCAATTTTTACCAAAGTCTTCAATGCAATGCAAAATTCCACTTTTTCAGTTTTACAGGAACAGTGTTCAAACATTGCCTTATGAGAAAAGAGGTATAACTCCCTGAGTGGAATATATATATCACAAAGCCCTTTCTCAGAATGCTTCTCTCCAGTTTTTATCTAAAGATATCTCTTATTTATGCACAGGACTGAATGTGCTCCCAAATGTCCCTTTGCTAATCTGTCCATGTAGCAGTTTCAAATCTGTGTCATAGAAAGAAGGTTTTACCTATGTGAGATGAATAGACAAATCTATCACAATGCAGTTTCACAGAAAGCTTCTTTCCAGTTTTTATCTGAGAATAATACCTTTTTCACCATAGTCATCCATGTACTCCTGAATGTCCCCTGGTAGCTTTTCCATCAAGCGGGATTCCCCAATCCTCTATGAGAAGAAAATTATAACTCTGTGAGTGGAATGCCCATGTCACAAAGCAGCTCCTCGGAAATCATCTCTCCAGTATCTATCTGAAGATATTTTCGTTTTCACCATAGGAATCAATGCGCTCTCGAGTATCCTGTACCTGACTAACCTAAAACAGTGTTATAATACTGCTCAATGATAACAGAAGCTTAACTATGCGAGTGGACTTCACGTGACCTAGAACAGATTCACAGAAAGTTTCGTTCTGTTTTTTATCGAAGGGCATTTCTTTTTCAGCATATTCTTAAGAGTGTTCCCAAATATCTTTTCTTAGGTTCCACAGAAACAGTGATTTCAAACTGCTCAATCCAAAGAATGATTTAACTCTATGAGATGAATACACACTTCCCAAAGCATTTGCTCCAAAAGCCTCTGTCCTGTTTTCATCGGAAGACATTACCTGTCTCACCACAAGCCTCTGGGCGCCATTGAAAATCTCTTCACAGATTTCTCAAAGACAGAGTTTCCAAACTGGGCAACGTAGTGAATGCCTTTACTCTCTGAAATGAATGAAAACCTCAGAGAGCAGTTTCTTGAAACGCTTCTTTCTGGGTTTTATTTCATGATGTTTCACTTTTCGCTATAGTCTCCAATGTGCTGCAAAATCTCACTTTTTCAGTTTTACAGGACAGTGTTCAAACAATGAGAAAAGAGGCAAAACTCCCTGAGTGGAATACAGTTATCACAAAGCAGTTTCTCAGAAAGGTTCTCTCCAGTTTTTATCTGAAGATATCTTCTATTTCCCCAGAGACCTGAATGCGCTGCCGAATATTCCTTCGCGAATCCATCCATGATGCAGTTTCAAAACTGCGTAATAGAAAGAATGTTTCATTTATGTGAGATGAATACACATATCTATCACAAAGCAGTTTCACAGGAACTTCTTTTCACTTTTTGTTTGAGGATATTTCCTTTTTCACCATAGCCGTCCATATACTCCTGAATGTCCCCTGGTAGACTTTTCTCCAAAAGGGATTCCCCAATCCTCTATGACAAGAAACGTATAAGTCTGTGAGTGGAATGCACGTGTCACACATCAACTCCTCAGAAATCTTCTCTCCACTATATATCTGAAGATATTTAAGTTTTCATGGCAGCCTCAAAGTACTCCTGAGTATCCCTTAGCTGAGTAAAGTAAAACAGTGTCAGAATACTGCTCAATGAAAACAGAAGATTAACTGTGTGAGTGAACTTCACGTGACCTTGAGCAGTGTCACAGAAAGTTTCCTTCTGGTTTCTATTGCAGGGTATTTCTTTTTCAGCATATTCTTAAAAACGTTCCCAAATGTCCTTTCTCAGGTTCCACAGAATGAGTGATTCCAAACTGCTCAATCCATAGAATGATTTACCTCTATGAGTTAAAAACACAGATCACAGGCAGTTGTTCAGAAATCTTCTCTCCAGTTTTCACCAGAAGACATTTCCTTGCTCGCCACATGATCCCAGTCACCACTTAATCTCCCTTCCCAGAAACCTCAAAGACAGACTTTCCAATGGGGGTAGTGTAGAGTCATCTTAACTTTGTGAAATGAATGCACATATCAGAGAGTAGTTTCTTGGAACACTTCTTTCTGGGTTTTATTTGAGGATATTTCACGTTCCACCACATTGTTCAATGCGCTCTAAAATATCACGTTTTCGGTTTTATAGGAACAGTGTTCAAACACTGCCTTATGAGAAAAGAAAAAAACTCCCTGAGGGGAATGCACAAATCACAAAGCAGTTTCTCAGAAAGCTTCTCTCCAGTTTTTATCTGAAGATATTTCCTTTTTCACTGTAGGCCTGAATGTGCTCCACAATGTCCCTTTGCAAATCCGTCCATGACGCAGATTCAAAAGTGCGTAATAGAAAGAAGATTTTATCTATGTGAGATGAATAAATGTATCTATTCAAAGCAGTTCACAGAAAGATTCTCTCCAGTTCTTCTCAGAAGATATTTCCTTTCTCACCATTGCTGTCCATATATTCCCAAATGTCCCGTTGTAGCTTTTTCTCCAAAAGGGATTGCCCAATCCTCTATGACAGGAAAGGTATAATTCTGTGAGTGGAATGCACACATCACAAAGCAGCTCCTCGGAAAGCTTCTCTGCAGATTCTACCTGAAGTTATTTCCTTTTTCACCATAAGCCTCATAGCTCTCCTGAATATACCTTCACAGACTAAACAAAAACAGTGTTAGAATACTGCTCAATGAAAACAGAAGCTTAACTGTGTGAGTGGAATTTGCACTACACAAAGCAGTTTCACAGAAAGCGTCCTTCTGGTTTCTATCTGAGGTTATTTCTTTTTCAGGATATACTAAAGAGCATTCCCAAATGTCCTTTCTCTGATTCCACAGAAACTGATTTCAAACTGGTGAACCCAAAGAATGACTTAACTCTATGAGATGAATACAAATATCACAAAAGAGTTGCTCAGAAAGCCTCTCTCCAATTTTCAATGGAAGAGGTTTCCTTGCTTGCCACAGGCCTCCAGTTGCTGCTTAATATCCCTTTGCAGAATCCTCAAAGACAGACTTTCCAAATTGAGAGATGTAGAGTAAGCTTTAACTCTGTGAAATGAATGGACATATCAGCGAGCAATTACTTGGAATGCTTTCTTCTGGGTTTTATTGGACAACATTTCACTTTTCACCATAGTCTTCAATGTGCTCCGAATATCACTTTTTCAGTTTTACAGGAACAGTGTTCAAACAGTGTCTTATGAGAAGAAAGGTATAACTCCCTGAGTGGAATGCACACATCATCAAGCAGTTTCTCAGAAAGCTTCTCTCCAGTTTTTATCTGACGATAATTCATTTTTCACCATAGGCAAGAATGTGATCCCGAATATCCCTTCATGGATTCATCCATGACGGAGATTCCAAGTTGCCTAATGTGAAGAAATCTTTATCTATGTGAGATGAATACACATATCACACAGCAGTTTCATAGAAAGCGTCTTTCCTGTTTTTGTCTGAGGCTATTTCCTTTTTCACAATAGGCATCAACATGCTCCTGAATATCACTTGGTACCTTTTTGTCCAAAACAGTTTCCCCAATGTTCTATGAGAAGAGAGGTATAACACTGCAATTTGAACGCACACATCACAAAGCAGTTCCTCAGAAAGCTTCTCTCCAGTTTCGGTCTGAACATATTTTCTTTTTCACCACAAGCCTCAAAGTGTTCCCAAATATCCCTTCACATGCTAAAGATACACAGGGTTAGAAACCAGCTCAGTGAAAAGAGAGGCTTTCACATGAACAATACTCAAACACTGATTTATGGGAAAAGAGGTATATCTTCCTGAGTGAAATGCACACATCACAAAGCAGTTTCTCAGAAAGCTTCTCTCCAGTTTTTATCTGATGATATTTCCTTTTTCACCATAGTCTTGAATGTGCTCCCGAATGGCCCTTCGTGGATCCATCCATGACAGAGTTTCCAAGCTGCGTAATGTAAAGAAAGCTTTATCTAGGTGAGATGAATACACATAGCACAGAGCAGTTTCACAGAAAGCTTCTATCCAGTTTTCAACTGAAGCTAACTCCTTTCCCACCATAGACCTGAATGTGCTCCCAAATGTCCTTTCGTGGATCCGTCCATGACTGAATTTCCAAACTGCGTAATAGAAAGAAAGTTTTATCTATGTGAGATGAATAGACATATCTATCACAAAGCAGTTCCACAGAAAGCTTCTTTCCAGTTTTTGTCTGAGGATTTTAACTTTTTCAACGTAGCCATCCATATAATCCTGAATGTCCCCAGGTAGCTTTTTCTCCAAATGGGATTCCCTAATCCTCTATGAGAAGAAAAGTATAACTGTGAGTGGAATGCATACGTCACAAAGCAGCTCCTCGGAAATCTCTCCAGTTTCTATCTGAAGATGTTTCCGATTTCACCATAAGCCTCAAAGGGCTCCCGAGTATCCCTTAGCTGACTAAGCTAAAACAGTGTTAGAATGCAGCTCAATGAAAACAGAAGCTTAACTGTGTAAGTGGAATTCACGTGATACAGAGCAATTTCCCAGAAAATTTCTTTCTGGTTTTTAAAGGAGGGTATTCCTTTTTCAGCACATTCTTAAGAGCTTTCCCAAATGTCCTTTCTCAGGTTCCACAGAAACAGTGATTTCAAAGTGCGCATTCCAAAGAATGATTTAACTCTATGAGATGAATACACACATCACAAAGCAGTTGCTCCGAAAGCTTCTCTCCAGTTTTCAACGGAAAGCATTACCTTGCTCACCACAGGCCCCCGGTCACCACTTAATATCCCTTTGCAGAATCCTGAAAGACAGACTTTCCAAACAGGGAAATGTAGAGTAAGCTTTAACTCTGTGGAAAGAATGGACATATAAAGAACAGTTTCTTGGTATGCTTCTTTCTGGGTTTTATTTGAGGATATATCACTGTTAGCCATAGTCTTCAATGCGCTCCCAAATATCACTTTTTTGTGTTACAAGAACAGTGTTCAAACACTGCCTTATGAGAAAAGTGGTATAACTCTCTGAGTGGAATACACATATCACAAAGCAGTTTCTCAGAAAGCTTCTCTCCAGTTTTTATCTGAATATATTTCCTTTTTCGCAATAGGCCTGAATGTGCTTTCAAATATCCCATCGCAGATCCATCCATGACAGAGTTTCCAACTGAGTAATATAAACAAAGTTTTATCTGTGTGAGATAAATAAACAGAGCCAAAAGCAGATTCACAGAAAGCTTGTTTCTAATTTTTATCTGAAGATATTTCCTTTTTCACCATAGTCCTGAATGTGCTCCCGAATATCCCTTCATGGATCCATCCATGACAGGGTTTCCCAGCTGTGAAATGTAGAGAAAGATTTATCTATGTGAGATGAATACACATATCTAAGAACAGTTTCACAGAAAGGGTTTCCTAGATGCTGTATGAGAAGAGAGGTATAACAGTGTGAGTGGAATGCACACGTCACAAAGTAGCCCTTCGGAAACCTTCTCTCCAGTTTCTATCAGAACATATTTCCTTTTTCACTGTAAGCCTTAAAGTGTTCCCAAATATACCTACACACGCTAAATATAAACAGTGTTAGGAAACTGTTCAACGAAAAGTGAAGCTTAACTGGGCGAGAGGAATTCACACGACACAGAACAGTTTCACAGGAAGCTTGCTTCTGGTTTTTATCTGAAGGTATTTGTTTTTCAGCATATTCTAAAGAGCGTTCCCATTTTTCCTTTCTCAGGTTCCACAGAAACAGTGATTTCAAACTGCTCAATCGAAAGAATGATTTAACTCTACGAGATGAATACACACATCACAAAGCAGTTGCTCAGAAAGCTTCTCTCCAGTTTTCAAGGGAAGACATTTCCTTGCTCACCACAGTCCTCTGGGCGCCACTTAATATCCCTTCACAGATTCCTCAAAGATGCAGTTTCCAAATTGGGCAATGTAGAGTAAGTTTTAACTCTGTGATGTGAAAACATATATCAGAGAGCAGTTTCTTGGAAGACTTCTTTCTGTGTTTTATTTGAGGATATTTCAGTTTTTGCCATAGTCCTCAATGCGCTCTGAAATATCAGTTTTTCGGTTTTACAGGAACAGTGTCCAAACACTGCCTTATGAGAAAAGAGATCTAGCTCCCTGAGCGGAATGCACACATCACAAAGCATTTTCTCAGAAAGCTTCTCTCCAGTTTTTGTCAGAAGATATTTCGACTTTCCCCATAGTCCTGAATGTGCTCCCGAAGATCCCTTCATCAATTCATCCATGACAGTGTTTTCAAACTGCATAAGGTAAAGAAAGCTTTATCTATGTGAGGTGAATTAACATTACAAAAATCTGATCCACAGAAGTCTTCTTTCCTGGTTTTACTTTAGATATTTCTTCTTTCACCATAGTCCTGAATGTGCTCCTGAATGTCCCTTCATGGATCCATCCATGACAGAGCTTCCAAGCAGTGTAATGTAAAGAAAACTTTATCTATGTGACGTGAATACACATAGCACAGAGTAGTTTCACAGAAAGCTTCTTTCCAGTTTTTGTCTGAGGCTATTTCTCCTTTCTCCATATGCATCAATATGCTACCAAATATCCTTTGGTACCTTTTTCTCCAAAAGGGTTTCCCCGATGCTGTGTGAGAAGAGAAGTATAACACTGTGAGTGGAATGCACACGTCACAAAGCAGTTCCTCAATAAGTTTCTCTCCAGTGTCGGTCTGAACATATTTCCTTTTTCAATGTAAGCCTCAAAGTGGCCCCAAATATCCCTTCACACGCTAAACATAAACAGGGTCAGAAAACTGCTCAATGAAAAGAGAGGTGAAATTGAGTGAGAGGAATTAAAAAGACACAGAGCAGTTTCGCAGAAAGCTTCCTTCTGGATTTACCTGGGGATATTTCTTTCTCTGTATTCTAAGGAGCCTTCCCAAATGTCCTTCCTCGGATGGCACAAAAACAGTGATTTCAAACTGCTCAATCCAAACAATAGTATAACTCTATGAGACCAATACACACATCACAAAGTAGTTTCTCTGAAAGTTTCTCTCCAGTTTTTATCTGAAGATATCTCCTATTTCCCCACAGTCCTGAATGTGCTCCCAAATGTCCCTTCGTGAGTCCATCCATGATGCAGTTTCAAAACTGCGTAATAGAAAGTTTATCTATTGAGATGAATACACATATCTATCACAAAGCAGTTTCACAGAAAGCTTCTTTCCAATTTTTGTCTGAGGATATTAACTTTTTCAGCATAGCCATCCATATACTCCCAAATGTCCCCTGGTAGCTTTCCCTCCAAACGGGATTCCCCAATCCTTTATGAGTAGAAAAGTGTAACTCTGTGAGTGGAATGCATGCGTCACAAAGCAGCTCCTCGGAAATTTTCTCTCCAGTTTCTATCTGAAGAAATTTCAGTTTTCACCATAAGCCTCAAAGCGTTCCCAAGTATCCCTAAGCTGTCTAATCTAAAACAGTGTTAGAATGCAGCTCAATGAAAACAGAAGCTTAACTGTGTGAGTGGAATTCACATGACACAGAGCAATTTCCCAGAAAGCTTCCTTCTGGTTTTATCGGAGGGTATTCCTTTTTCAACACATTCTTAAGAGCGTTCCCAAATGTCCTTTCTCAGGTTCCACAGAAAGAGTGATTTCAAACTGCGCATTCCAAAGAATGATGTAACTCTATGAGGTGAATACACACATCACAAAGCAGTTGCTCAGAAAGCTTCTCTCCATTTTTCAATGCAAAGGGTTTCCTTGCTCACCACAGGCCCCCCGTCGCCACTTAATATCCTTTTGCAGAATCCTCAAAGACAGACTTTCCAAACTGGTAAATGTAGAATAAGCTTTAATTCTGTGAAAAGAATGGACATATCAGAGAGCAGTTTCTTGGAATGCTTCTTTCCGGGTTTTATTGGACGATTTTCAATTTGCACCATAGTCTTCAATATGCTCCGAATATCACATTTTTAGTTTCACAGGAACAGAGTTCAAACACTGCCTTGTGAGAAAAGAGATATAACTCCTAGAGTGGAATGCACACATGACAAAGCAGTTTCTCAGAAAGCTTCTCTCCAGTTATTATCTGAAGATATCTGCTATTTCCCCACAAGCCTTAATGTGCTCCCGAATGTACCTTCGCAAATTCGTTCATGACACATAGTCGTCCAATACTCGCGAATGTCCCCTGGTAGCTTTTTCTCCAAACGGGATTCCCCAATCCTCTATGAGAAGAAAAGTATAACTGTGAGTGGATTGCACAGTCTCAAAGCAGCTGTTCACAAATCTTCTCTCCAGTATCTACCAGAAGATATTTCCGTTTTCACCGGAAGAATCAAAGCACTCCCGAGTATCCCTTGGCTGACTCACCTAAAACAGTGTTAGAATACTGCTAAATGAAAACTGAAGCTTAACTGTGCGTGTGGAATTCACGTAACCTAGGGCAGCTTCACAGAAAGTTTCCAAGTTTCCTTCTGCTGGCTTTTATCGGAGTGTATTTCTTTTTCAGCATATTCTTAAGAGCATTCCCAAATGTCCTTTCTCAGGTTCCACAGAAAGGGTGATTTCAAACTGCTCAATCCAAAGAATGATTTAAGTTTATGGGATGAATACACACATCACCAAGAAGTTGCTCCAAAAGCTTCTCTCCAGTTTTCATCCGAAGACGTTTCCTTTCTCACCACAAACCTTCATGAGCTACTTTATATCCCTTCCCAGATTCCTCAGAGACAGAGTTTCCAAGTTGGGCAACGTAGTGCAAGCTTTAACTCTCTGAAATGAATGCAGACGTCAGAAATCCGTTTCCTGGAATGCTTCCTTCCGGGTTTTATTTCAGGATATTTCCCTTTTTGCCATAGTCTTCAATTTGCTGCAAAATATGACCTTTTCTGTTTTACTGGAACAGTGTTCAAATACTGCCTTATGCGAAAAGAGGTATAACTCCCTGAGTGGAATGCACACATCACAAAGCAGTTTCTCAGAAATCTTCTTTCCAGTTTTTATCTGAAGATAAGTCCTATTACCTCGCACGCCCTAATTTGCTCTTGAATGTCCCTATGCGAATCCATCCATGATGCAGTATCAAAACTGCATAATTGAAAGAAAGTTTTATTTATGTGAGATGAATAGATATATCTATCACAAAGCAGTTTCACAGAAAGTTTCTTTCCTGTTTTTGCCTGAGGATATTTCCTTTTTCACCATAGCCGTCCATATACTCCCCAAGGTACCCTGGTAGCTTTTTCTCCAAGTGGGATTCCCTAATCCCCTATGAGAAGAAAAGTATAACTCTTTGAGTGAAATGCACACATCACAAAGCAGCTCCTCGGAAATCTTCAGTATCTACCTGAAGACATCTCTGTTTCACCGTAAGCCTCAAAGCACTCCCAAGTATGCCTTAGCTGACTAACCTAAAACAGTGTGAGAATACTGCTCAATGAAAACAGAAGCTTATCTGTTCGAGTGGAATTCATGTGACCTAGAGCACTTTCACAGAATGTTTCCTTCTGGTTTTTATCAGAGGGTATTTCTTTTTCAGCATATTCATGAGAGCGTTATCAAATGACCTTTCTTAGGTTCCACAGAAACAGTGATTTCAAACTGCTCAATCCAAAGAATGATTTAACTCTATGAGATTAATACACACATCATTAAGCAGTTTCTCTGAGAGCTTCTCTACAGTTTTCATCGGAAGATGTTTCCTTTCTCACTACAAGCCCCTGGGTGACACTTAATAGAACTTCACAGATTCCTCAAAGACAGAGTTTCCAAACTGGGCAACATAGTATAAGCTTTAATACTCTGAAATGAATGCTCATGTCAGAGAGCAGTTTCTTGCAATGCCTCTTTTTGGGTTTCAATTTAGGATATTTCACATTCCGCACAGTCTGCAATTCGCTGCAAAACAACACTTTTTAAGTTTTACAGGAACTGTGTTCAAACACTGCCTTTTGAGAAAAGAGGTATAAGTCCCTGAGTGGAATGCACACATCACAAAGCAGTTTCTCAGAAAGCTTCTATCTAGCTTTTACCTGAAGATATTTCCTATTTCCCCACAGGCCTGAATGTGCTCCCGAGTGTCCCTTCATGAATCCGTCCATGAGGAAGTTTCAAAACTGCATAAAAGAAAGTTTTATCTATGTGAGATGAAAAGACATATCTCTCAAAAAGCAGTTTCACAGAAAGCTTCTTTCCAGTTTTTGTCTGTGGATATTTCCTTTTTCACTGTAGCTGTCCATATACTCTCGAGTGTCCCCTGGTAGCTTTTTCTGCAAGCAAGATTCCCCAATACTCTATGAGAAGAAAAGTATAACTCTGTGAGTGGAATGCACCCGTCACAAAGCAGCTACTCAGAGATCTTCCCTCCAGATTCTATCTGAAGATATTTCCATTTTTACCTTAAGTCTCAAAGTGCTCACGTATTTCCCTTAGCTGACTAACCTAAAACAGTGTTAGAATACTGCTCAGTGAAAACAGAAGCTTAACTGTGTTAGTGGACTTCAAGTGATGTAGAGCAGTTTCAAAGAAAGTTTCTTTCAAGGTTTTATCAGAGGCTATTTCTTTTTCAGCATATTCTTAAGATCATTCCCAAATGTGCTTTCTCAGGTTCCACAAAAACAGTGATTTTAAACTGCTCAAACGAAAGAATGATTTAACCCTATGAAATGAATACACACATCACAAAGCAGTTTTTCCGAAAGCTTCTCTCAGTTTTCATAGGAAGACGTTTCCTTTCTCACCACAAACCTCCGTGCACCACGTAATATCCCTTCACAGATTCCTAAGAGACAGAGTTTCCAAACTAGGAAATGTAGTGTAATCTTTAACTCTATGAAATGAATGCACACGTCAGAGAGCAATTTCTTGGAACGCTTCTGTCTGGGTTTTATTTCCGGATATTTCACTTTTCGTCATAGTCTTCAATGCACTGCAAAATATCACTTTTTCATTTTTACACAACAGGGCTCAAAGACTGCCTTATGAGAAAATAGGTATAACTCCCTGAGTGGAATGCACACATCACAAAGCTGTGTCTCAGAAAGCTACTCTCCTGTTTTTATCTGAAGATATTTCCTACTTCCCCACAGGCCTGAATGTGCTCCTGAATATCCCTTCACGAATCTGACCATGACACAGTTTCAAAACTGCATAATAGAAAGAAGGTTTCATCTATGTGATACGAATAGACATATCTATCACAAAGCAGTTTCACAGAAAGCTTCTTTCCAGTTTTTGTCTAAGGATATTTCCTTTTTCACCCTAGTCATCCATTTACTCCCAATATCCCCTGGTAGTTTTTTCTCCAAACGGGATTCTCCAATCGTCTATGAGAAGGAAAGTATAACTCTGTGAGAGGGATGCATACGTCACAAAGCATGTCCTCGGAAATCTTCTCTCCAGTATGTATCTGAAGATATTTCCGTTTTCACCGTAAGAATCAAAGCACTCCCGAGTATCCCGTAGCTGACTAACCTAAAACAGTGTTTGAATACCGCTCAATGAAAACAGTAGCTTAACTGTGTGAGTGGACTTCATGTGATCTATAACAGTTTCACAGAACGATTTCTTCTAGTTTTTATCAGAGGGTATTTCTTTTTCAGCATCTTTTTCCAAACGTTCCCAAATATCCTTTCTCACATTCCACAGAAACAGTGATTACAAATTCCTCAGTCCAAAGAATGATTAAACTCTATGAGATGAATACACACATCACAAAACAATTGCTCTGAAATCTTCTCTCCAGTTTTCATCGGAAGACGTTTCCTTTCTCATCGCAAGCCTCTGGGCGCCCTTAATGTCCCTTCACAGATTCCTTAAAGACAGAGTTTCCAAACTGGGCAGTGTAGTGTAAACTTTAATTGTCTGAAATGAATGCACACGTCAGAGAACATTTTCGTGGAATGTTTCTTCCTGTGTTTTATTTCAGGATATTTCACTTTTCTCCCTAGTCCTCAATGTGCTGCCAAATATCACTTTTTCAGTTTTACAGGAACAGGTTTCAAACAGTGCCTTATAAGAAAAGAGGTATAACTCCCAGAGTGGAATGCACTCACCACAAAGCAGTATCTCAGAAAGCTTCTCTGCAGCTTTTATCTGAAAATATCTCCTTTTTCCCCCACTGTCCTGAATATGCTCCCGAATGTCCTTTCACGAATCCATCCATGATGCAGTTTCAAAACTGCGTAATAGAAAGAAAGTTTTATCTATGTGAAAGGAATAGACATATCTATCACAAAGCAGTTTCACAGAAAGCTTTTTTCAGTTTTTGTCTGAAGATATTTCCTTTTTCACCATAGCCATCCATATACTCACGAATGTCCAAAGGTAGCATTTTCTATAAAGGGGATTCCAAAATCACCTGTGAGAAGAAAAGTACAAATCTGTGAGTGGAATGCATTCCTCACAAAGCAGCTCCTCCGAAATCTTCTCTCCAGTATCTATCTGAAGATATTTCCTTTTTCACCATGAGCCTCAACACGCTCCCGCATATCCCTTAGCTGACAAAACCAAAAGAGTGTTAGAATACTGCTCAATGAAAACAGAAGCTTAACTGTGTGAGTGGACTTCAGGTGACCTAGAGCAGTTTCATAGAAAGTTTCCTTCTGGTTTTTATCCTAGGGTATTTCTTTATCAGCATGTTCTTAGAAGCGTTCCCAAATGTCCTTTCTCTGGTTCCACAGAAACAGTGATTTCAAACTGCTCAAACCAAAGAATGATTTAACTTCATAAGATGAATTCACACATCACAAAGTAGTTGCTCCGAAAGCTTCTCTCCAGTTTTCATCAGAAGATGTTTCCTTTCTTACCACAAACCTCCGTGTGCTACTTTATATCCCTTCCCAGATTCGTCAGAGACAGAGTTTCGAAATTGGGCAACGTAGTGTAACTTTTACCTCTCTGAAATGAATGCACACGTCAGAGAGCAGTTTCCTGGAACGGTTCCTTCTGGGTTTTATTTCAGGATATTTCAGTTTTCCCCACACTTTTCCAAGCACTGCAAAATACCACTTTTTCAGATTTACAGGAAAAGTGTTGAAACCCTGCCTTATGAGAAAAGTGGTATAACTCCCTGAGTGGAATGCACACATCACAAAGCAGTTTCTCAGAAAGCTTCTCTACAGTTTTTATCTGAAAATATCTATTTCCCCACAGTCCTGAATGTGCTCCAGAATGTCCCTTCACGAATCCATCCATGACGCAGTTTCAAAACTGTGTAATAGAAAGAAAGTTTTATCTATGTGAAATGAATAGACATATCTATCTCAAAGCAGTTTCACAGAAACCTTCTTTCCAGTTGGTCTGAAGATACTTCCTTTTTCACCATAGCCGTCCATATACTTCCGAATGCCCCCAGGTAGCTTTTTCTTCAATCGGGATTCCACCATCCTCTCTGTGAAGAAAAGTAGAACTCTGTAAGTGTAATGCACATGTCACAAAGCAGCTCCTCGGAGATCTTGTCTCCAGTGTGTATCTGAAGATATTTCCGTTTTCACCATAAGCTTCAAAGCGGTCCCGAGTATTACATAGCTGACTAACCAAAAACAGTGTTAGAATACTGCCCAATGACAATGGAAGCTTAACTGTGTGAGTGGAATTCACGTGACCTAGAGCAGTTTCACAGGAAGATTCCTTCCGGTTTTTATCGGAGGGTATTGCTTTTTCAGCATATTCTTAAGAGCGTTCCGAAATGACCTCTATCAGGTTCCGCAGAAACACTGATTTCAAACTGCCCAATCCTAAGAATGATTTAAATCTATGAGATGAATACACACTTCACGAAGCAGTTGTTCCGAAATCTTCTCTCCAATTTTCATCAGAAGACTTTCCTTTCTCACCACAAGCCGTGCCACTTAATATCCCTTCACAGATTCCTCAAAGACAGAGTTTCCAAACTGGTCATAGTAGTGTAAGCTTTAACTCTCTGAAATGAATGCACATGTCAGAAGGCAGTTTCTTGGAATGCTTCTTTCTGGGTTTAATTTCAGGATATTTACCATTTCGCTGTAGTCTTCAATGTGCTGGAAAATAGCACTTTTTCAGTCTTACAGGAACAGTGTTCAAACACTACCTTATGAGAAATGAGGTATAAGTACCTGAGTGGAATGCACACATCACAAAGCAGTTTCTCAGAAAGCTTCTCTCCAGTTTTTTTCTGAAGATATTTCCTATTTCCCCACAGGCCTCTATGTGCTCCCAAATGTCCCTTCACGAATCTATCAATGATGCAGTTTCAAAACTTCATAATAGAAAGAAGGTTTTATCTATGTGAGATGAATAGACATATCTGTCACAAACCAGTTTCACAGAAAACTTCTTTCTAGTTTTTGTCTGAGGATATTTTCTTTTTCATCATAGCCATCCATACACTCCCGAATGTCCCCTGGTAGCTTTTTCTAAAAAAGGGATTCCCCAATCCTCTATGAGAAGAAAAGTATAACTCTGTGAGTAGAATGCACACGTCACAAAGCAGCTCCTCAGAAATCTTCTCTCCAGTATAAATCTGAAGATATTTCCATTCTCACGGAAGCCTCAAAGCGCTCCCGAGTATCCCTTAGCTGAGTAACCTAAAACATTGCTAGAATTCTGCTCAATGAAAACAGAAGGTTAATGTGACCTAGAGCAGTTTCACAGAACGTTTCCTTCTGTTTGTTATTGGAGGGTATTCCTTTTTCAGCATATTCTTTAGAGCATTTCTAAGTAACCTTTCTCAGGTTCCACAGAAAGAGTGATTTCAAACTACTCAATCCAAAGAATGATTTGACTCTATAAGATGAATACACACATCACAAAGTAGTGGCTCCGTAGGCTTCTCTCCAGTTTTCATTGGAAGACGTTTCCTTTCTCACAACAATCTTCCGTGGAAATCTTAATATCCATTCACAGATTCCTAAAAGACAGAGTTTCCAAACTGGGCAATGTAGTTTAAACTTTAACTCTCCGAAATGAATGAACACTTTAGAGAGCAGTTTCTTGGAACTCTTCTTTCTGGGTTACATTTCAGGGTATTTCATTTTTCACCATAGAGTTCAATGAGCTGCAAAATATCACTTTTTCAGTTTTACAGGAACAGTGTTCAAACACTGCCTTGTGAGAAAAGAGTTATACAACTCCCTCAGTGGAATGCACACATCACAAAACATTTTGCCAGAATGCTCCTCTCCAGTTTTTATCTGAAGATATCTCCTATTTCCCCACAGGCCTGAATGTGCTCCCCAATGTGCCTTCATGAATCCGTCCATGACACAGTTCAAAACTGCGTAATAGAAACAAAGTTATATCTATGTGACATGAATAGACATATCCATCACAAAGCAGTTTCACAGAAAGCTTCTTTAAAATTTTGTTTCAGGATATTTCTTTTTCACCATAGCCATGTGTATGCTCTCAAAAGTCCACTGGTAGCTTTTTCTCCAGATGGGATTCCCCAATCATCTATGAGAAGAAAAGTATAAACCTGTGAGTGGAATGCACACATCACAACACAGCTCCACGGAAGTCTTCTCTCCAATATACAACTGAAGATATTTCCGTTTTCACCTTAAGCCTCAAAGTGCTCCTGAGTGTCCCTTACCTGACTAACCTAAAACAGTGCTCAATGAAAACAGAAGCTTATCTGTGCGAGTGGACTTCATGTGACCTAGAGCAGTTTCATGGAAATTTTTCTTCTGGTTTTTATCGGAGGGTATTACTTTTTTAGCGTATTCTTAAGAGTGTTCCCAAATGACCCTTATGAGGATGCACAGAAACAGTGATTTCAAACTGCTCAATCCAAAGAATGATTTAACTCTATGAGATGAATACTCACATCACAAAGCAGTTGATCTGTAATCTTCTCTCCATTTTTCATCAGAAGATGTTTCGTTTCTCACCACAAGCCTCCGGATGCCACTTAATATCCTTTCCCAGATTCCTCAAAGACAAAGTTTCCCAACTGGACAGTGCACTGTAAGTTTTAACTCTCTGAAATAAATGCACACATCAGAGAGCAGTTTCTTTGAATGCTTCTTTCTGAGTTTTATTTCAGGATATTTCACTTTTTGCCATAGTCTTAAATGCACTGCAAAATATCACTTTTTCAGCTTTACAGGGTCAGTGTTCAAACACTGCCTTATGAGAAAATAGGTATAACACCCTGAGTGGAATGAACACATCACAAAACAGTTTCTCAGAAAGCTTCTCTCCAGTTTTTATCTGGAGATATTTCCTATTTCCCCACAGTCCTCAATGGGCTCCCGAATGTCCCTTCGCTAATCCGTCCTTGACACAGTTTCAAGACTGGGTAATAGAAAGAGAGTTTATCTACGTGAGACAAATAGACATATCTACCACAAAGCAGTTTCACAGTAAGCTTCTTTCCAGGTTTTGTCTGAGGATATTTCCTTTTTCACCATAGCCATCCATATACTCCCGAATGCTCCCTGGTAGAATTTTCTCCAAACGGGATTCCTCAATCCTCTATGAGAAGAAAGGAATAACTCTGTGAGTGGAATGCACACGTCACAAAGCAGTTCCTTGGAAATCTTATCTCCAGTATCTATCTGAAGATATTTCCTTCTTAACCATAAGTCCCAAACTGCAAATGAGTATCCCTTAGCTGACTAACCTAAAACAGTGTTAGAATACTGCTCAACGAAGACAGAAACTTAACTGTGCGAGTGAAATTCACGTGACCTAGAGCAGTTTCACAGAAATTTTCCTTCTGGTTTCTATCAGATGGTATTACTTTTTCTTTATATTCCTAAGAGCGTACCCAAATGTCCTTTCTCACCTTCCACAGAAACAGTGATTTCAAAATGCTCTATCCAAAGAATGATTTAACACTATGAGATGAATACAAACATCACAAAGTAGTTTCTCCGAAAGATTCTCTACAGATTTCATCAGAAGACGTTTCATTTCTCACGACAAGCTTCTGAGCACCACTTAACATCCCTTCCAAGTTTCCTCAAAGACAAAGTTTCCAAACTTTGAAACATAATGTAAGCTTTAACCCTCTGAAATGAATGCACGCATCAGAGAGCAGTTTCTTGGAATGCTTCTTTCAGGGTTTTATTTCAAGATATGTCACTCTTTGCAATAGTCTTCAATGTGCTGCAAAATATCACTTTTTCAGTTTTACAGGAACAGTGTTCAAACACTGCCTTATGAAAAAAGCGGTAAAGCTCCCTGAGTGGATGCACACATCACAAAGCAGTTTCTCAGAAAGCTTCTCTCCAGTTTTCATCTGAAGATATCTCCTATTTCCCTAAAGGCCCAAAAGTGCTCCCGAATGTCCCTTCATGAATCCTTCCATGACGCAGTTTCAAAAGTGCGAAATAGAAAGAAAGTTTTATCTATGTGAGATTAACAGACATATCTATCACAAAGGAGTTTCACAGAAAGCTTTTTCCAGTTTTTGTCTCAGGATATTTCCTTTTTCACCATAGCTGTTCATATACTCCCGAATGTCTCCTGGTAGCATTTTCTCCAAACGAGATCACCAATCCTCTATGAGAAGAAATGTATAACTCTTTGAGTGAATTGCAAACGTCACAAAGCAACTCCTCGGAAAACTTCTCTCCAGGATCTCTCTGAAGATGTTTCCGTTTTCACCATGAACCTCAAAGTGCTCCCGAGTATCCCTTAGCTGACTAACCTAAAACAGTGTTAGAATACTGCTCAATGAAAACGGAAGCTTAACTCTGTGAGTGGCATTCACATGACATGGATCATTTTCACAGAAAGCTTCCTTCTGGTTCTTTTTGGAGGGTATTTCTTTTTCAGCACATTCTTAAGAGCGTTCCCAAATGTCCTTTCTCAGGTTCCACAGAAAGAGTGATTTCAAACTGCTCAATCCAAAGAATGATTTAACTCTATGAGATGAATCCACACATCACAAAGCACTTGCTCAGAAAGCATCTCTCCAGTTTTCAACGGAAGACATTTCCTTACTTATCACAGTACCCAGTTGCCACTTAATATTCCTTCGCAGAATCTTCAAAGACACCCTTTTCAAACTGTGATATGTAGAGTAAGATTTAGCTCTCTGAAATGAATGCACACTTCGGAGAGCAGTTTCCTGGAACCCTTCTTTCTGGGATTTATTTCAGGATATTTCACGTTTCACCATGCACTCTGAAATATTACTTTTTCGGTTTTATAGGAACAGAGTTCAAACACTGCGTTATGAGACAAGAGGTATAACTCCCTGAGTGGAAAGCACACATCACAAAGCAGTGTCTCAGAAAGCCTCTATCCACTTTTCATCTGAAGATATCTCCTTTTTCATCGTAGGCCTGAATATGCCCCCGAACGCTCCTTCGCAGATCCGTCCATGACGGAGTTTCCAAACTGCATAATATAAAGAAAGTTTTATCTATGTGAGATGAATAAACGTATCTATCACAAAGCAGTTTCACAGAAATCTTCTTTCCAGTTATTGTCTGAGGATATTTCCTTTTTCACTGTAGCCATCCCTATAGTCCCAAAAGTCCCTTGGTAGCTTATCCTCCAAAAGGCATTCCCCAATCCTCTAGAGAAGAAAGGTTAATGCTGTGAGTGAAATGCACACGTCAAAAAAGAATTCCTCAGAAACTTCTCCCCAGTTTCTATCTGATGATATTGCCTTCCTCACTGTAAGACTCAAAGTGCTTCCAAATATCCCTTCGCACGCAAAAGATAAACAGTGCTAGAAAACTTTTCAATGAAAAGGGAAGTTTAACTGAGTGGGAGGAATTCACACAACACACAGCAATTTCACAGAAAGCTTCCTTGTGGTTTTCATCTGGGGATATTTCTTTCTCCATATTCCAAAGAGCGATTCCAAATGTCCTTCCTGAGATACCAGAGAAACAGTTATTTCAAACTGCTCAATCCAAAGAATGGTTTAACTCTATGAGATGAATACACACATCACAAAGCAGTTGCTCAGAAAGCTTCCCTCCAGTTATCATGGGATGACATTTCCTTGCTCACCACAGGCCTCTGGGGCACTAATTAATATCCCTTTGCATATTCCTCAAAGACAGAGTTTGCAAATTGGGTAATGTGCAGTACACTTTAATTCTGTGAAATGAATGCCCATATCAGAGAGCAGTTTCTTGGAACGCATCTTCCTGGGTTTTACTTGAGGATAGTTCACTCTTCATGATAGTCTTCAATGCACTGCAAAATATCATATTTTCAGTTTTACAGGAACAGTGTTCAAACACTGCCTTATGAGAAAAGAGGTAAAATTCCCTGAGTGGAACACACACATCACAAAGCAGTTTCACAGAAAGCTTCTCTCCCGTGTTTATCTGGAGATATTTCCTATTACTCCACAGGCGTGAATGTGCTACTGAGTGTCCCTTGGTGAATCCATCCACAACGCAGCTTCAAAACTGCGTAATAGAAAGAAAGTTTTATCTATGTGAGACAAATAGACGTATCAATCACAAAACAATTTCACAGAAAGCTTCTTTCCAGTTTTTTTCTGAGGATACTTACTTTTTCACCATAGCCATCTATATACTCCCGAATGTCCCCTGGTAGAATTTTCTCCAAACGAGATTCCCCAATCCTCTATCAGAAGAAATGTATAACTCTGAGAGTGAAATGCCCACATCACAAAGCAGCTCCTAGGAAATCTTCTCTCCAATATCTATCTGAAGATATTTCCGTTTTCATCTTAAGCCTCAGAGCGCTCCAAAGTATCCCTTAGCTGACTAACCTAAAGCAGTGTTAGAATACTGTTCAATGTAAACAGAAGATTAACTGTGTGAGTGAACTTCATGTGACTATGAGCAGTGTCACAGAAAGTTTCCTTCTGGTTTCTATCACAGGGTATATATTTTACAGCATATTCTAAAAGCGTTATCAATTGACTTTTCTCAGGTTACACAGAGACAGTGATTTCAAACTGCTCAATACAAAGAATGATTTAACTCTATGAGATGAATACACACATCACAAAGCAGTTGCTCCGAAAACTTCTCTCCAGTTTTCATCGGAAGATGTTTCCTTTCTCAGCACAAGCCTCCAGGCACCACTTAATACCTCTGCAGAGATTCCTCAAAGACAGAGTTTTCAAACTGGGCAACGTATTGTAAGCTTTAGCTCTCTGAAATGAATGCACACGTCAGAGAGCAGATTCTTGGAACTCTTCTTTCTTGGTTTTATTTCAGGACATTTCACTTTTCGCCATAGTGTTCAATGGGCTGCAAAATATCATTTTTTCAATTTTACAGGCACAGTGTTCAAACACTGCCTTATGAGAAAAGAGGTATAACACCCAGAGTGGAATGCACACATCACAAGGCAGTTTCTCAGAAAGCTTCTCTTCAATATTTGTCTGAAGATATCTCCTATTTCCCCACAGGATCAAAAGTGCTCCCAAATGTTCCTTCGCGAATCTGTCCATGACGCAGTTTTAAAAGTGCTTAATAGAAAGAAAGTTTATCCTATGTGAGATGAATAGACATATATACCACAGAGGAGTTTCTCATAAAGCTTCTTTCGAGTTTTTGTCTGAGAACACTTCCTTTTTCACTGTAGCCACCCATATATTCATGAATGTCCCCTGGGAGCTTTTCTACAAATGGGATTCCCAAATCCTCTAAGAGAAGAAAAATATAACTCTATGAGTGGAATGCACACGTCACAAAGCAGCTGCTTGGAAATCTTCTCTCCAGTATCTATCTGAAGATATTTCCATTTTCACAGAAGCCTCAAAGCGCTAACAAGTATCCCTTAGCTGACTAACCTAAAACAGTGTTAGAATAATGCTCAACGAAAACAGAAACTTAACTGTGCGAGTGGACTTCACGTAACCTAGAGAAGTTTCACAGAAAGTTTCCTTCTGATTTATATCTGAGGGTATTTCTTTGTCAGCATATTCCTAAGAGCGTTCCCCATTGTCCTTTCTCAGGTTTCACAGGAACAGTGATTTGAAACTGCTCAATCCAAGAATGAGTTAACTCTATGAGATGAATACACACATCACAAAGTTTTTCCTCAGAATCCTTCTCTCCAGTTTTCATCAGAAGACGTTTCCTTTCTCACCACAAGCCTCCGGGCACCCCTTAATATCCCATTACAGATTCCTCAAAGACAGAGTTTCCATACTGGGCAACGTAGTGTAAGGTTTAACTCTCTGAAATGAATGCACACGTCAGAGAGCAGTTTCTTGGAATGCTTCTTTCTTGGTTTTACTTCAGGATAATTCTCTTTTCATCAAAGTCTTCAATGTGCTGCAAAATACCACTTTCTCAGTTTAACAGGAACAGTGTTCAAACACTGCCATATGAGAAACGAGGTATAAGTCCCTGAATGGAATTCACACATCACAAAGCAGTTTCTCAGAAAGCTTCTCTCCAGTTTATATCTGGAGATATCTCCTATTTCCCCACAGGCCTGAATGTCCTCCCGAATGTCCCTTCGCTAATCCATCCATGACACAGTTTCAAAACTGCTTAATAGAAAGTTTTATCTATGTGAGATGAATAGACTTATCTATCACAAGGCAGTTTCCCAGAAAACTGCTTTTCAGTTTTTGTCTGAGGATATTTCCTTTTTCACCATAACCATCCATATACTCCCGAATGTCCCCTGGTAGCTTTTTCTCCAAACGAGATTCCGCAATCCTCTATGAGAAGAAACGTATAACTCTGTGAGTGGAATGCACACGTCACAAACCAGCTCCTCGGAAATCTTCTCTCCAGTATATATCTGAAGATATTTCCATTTCCACAGAAGCCTCAAAGCGCTCCCTAGTATCCCTTAGCTGACTAGCCTAAAACAGTGTTAGAATCCTGCTAAATGAAAACAGAAGGTTAACTGTGCTAGTGGAATTCCTGTGACGTAGAGCAGTTTCACAGAAAATTTCCTTCTGATTGTTATCTGAGGGTATTTCTTTTTCAGCATATCCTTAAGAGCATTCCCAAATGTACTTTCTCAGGTTCCACAGAAACATTGATTCCAAACTGCTCTATCTGAAGAATGATTTAATTCTATGAGATGCATACACACATCATAAAATAGTTGCTGCAAAAGCTTTTCTCCAGTTTTCATTGGAAGACGTTTCCTTTCTCACAACAAACCTCCGTATGCCACTTAATATCCCTTCACAGATTCTAAAAAGAAAGAGTTTCCAAACTGGGCAACGTAGTGTAAGCTTTAACTCTCTGAAATGAATGCAGACGTCAGAAAGCAGTTTCTTGGAACGCTTCTTTGTGGCTTTTATTTCGGGATGTTTCACTTTTTGCATTAGTCTTCAATGCGCTGCAAAATATCTCTTTTCCAGTTTTACAGGAACAGTGGTCAAACACTGCCTTTTTTAAAAAAAGGTAAAATTCCCTGAGTGGAACGCACATATCACAAAGCAGTTTCTCAGAAAGCTTGTCTCCAGTTTTTATCTGCAGATATCTCCTATTTCTCCACAGGCCTGAAGGTGCTCCCAAATATCCCTTCATGAATCCATCCATGATGAAATTTCAAAACTGCATAATAGAAAGTATGTTTTATCTATGTGAGATGAATAGACATATCAATCACAAAGCAGTTTCACAGAAAGCCTCTTTCCAGTATTTGTCTGAGGATATTTCCTTTTTCACCGTAGCCACCCATATACTTCGCAAATTCCCCTGGTATCTTTTTCTCCAAACGGGATTCCCCAATACTCTCTGAGAAGGAACGTATAACTCAGTGAGTGGAATGCACACGTCACAAAGCAGCTCCTAGGAGATCTTCTCTTCAGTGTCCGTCTGAAGATATTTTCGTTTTCACCATAAGTCTCAAAGTGCTCCCACGTATTTCTAAGCTAACTAACCGAAAACAGTGTTAGAACACTGCTCAATGAAAACAGAAGCTTGACTGTGCACGTGGACTTCACATGACCTATAGCAAATTCACAAAAAGTTTCCTTCTGGTTTTTATCGGAGGGTATTTCTTTTTCAGCATATTCTTAAAAGCGTTCCCAAATGTCCTTTCTCAGTTTCCACAGAAACGGTGATTTCAAACCACTCATTCAAAAGAATGATTTAACTCTGCGAGATGAATACACACATCACAAAGTAGTTGCCCCGAAAGCTTCTCTCCAGTTTTCATCGGAAGACGTTTCCTTTTTCACCACAAACCTCACTGCGCCACTTTATATCCCATGACAGATTCCAAAAGACAGAATTTCCTAAGTGGGCAACGTAGTGTAAGCCTTAACACTCTAAAATGAATACACACATCAGAGAGCAGTTTCGTGCAATGATTCTTTCTGAATTTTATTTCCAGATTTTCACTTTTCACCATAGTCTTCAATGCGCTGCAAAATATCACTTTTTCAGTTTTACAGGAACACTGTTCAAACACTGCCTAATGAGAAAAGAGTTACAAGTCCCTGAGTAGAATGCATACATCACAAAGCAGTTTCTCAGAAAGCTCTCTCCAGTGTTTATCTGAAGATATGTGCTATTTCCCCACAGGCCTGAATGTGCTCCCAAATATCCCTTCGCGTATCCATCCATGACGCAGTTTCAAAACTGCATAATAGAAAGAAAGTTTTATTTATTTGTGATGAATAGACATATCTATCACAAAAGTAGTTTCGCACAAAGCTTCTTTCCACTTTTTGTCTGAGGATATTTCCTTTTTCACCATAGCCGTCCTTATACTCCCGATTGTCCCATGGTAGCTTCTTCTCCAAATGGGATTCCCCAATTGTCTTTGAGAAAAAAAGTATAACTCTGTGACTGGAATGCACAAGTCACAAAGCAGCTCCTCAGAAATCTTCTCTCCATTATCTATCTGAACATATTTCCGTTTTCACTGTAAGCGTCAAAGCGGTCCCAAGTATTCCTTAGCTGACTAACCTAAAAGAGTGTTAGAATACTGCTCAATGAAATCAGAAGCTTAACTGTGCGAGTGGACTTCATGTGACCTAGAACAGTTTCCCAGAAGGATTCCTTATGGTTTTTATCAAACGGTATTTCTTACTCAGCATATTCTTAAGAACATTCCTAATGTCCTCTCTCAAGTTCCACAGAAACAGTAATTTCAAACTGCTCAATCCAAAGAATGATTTAACTCTATGAGATGAATACACACATCACAAAGCAGATGCTCCGAAAGCTTCTCTCCAGTTTTCATCAGAAGACATTTCCTTTCTCACCACAAGCCTCCAGACACCACTTAATATCATTTCCCAGATTCCTCAAAAACAGAGTTTCGAAACTGGGCAATGTAGTGTAAGCTTTAACTCTCTGAAATGAATGCACACGTTAGAGAGCAGTTTCTTGGAATGCTTCTTTCTGGGTTTTATTTTGGGATATTTCACTTTTTGCCGTAGTCTTCAATGCACTGCAAAATATCACTGTTTCAGTGTTACAGGAATGATGTTCAAACACTGCCTTATGATAAAAGAGGTATATCTTTCTGAGTGGAATGCACACATCACAAAGCAGTTTCTCAGAAATCTTCTTTCCGCTTTTTATCTGAAGATATCTCCTATTTCCACACAGGACTGCTGGTGCTCCCAAATATCCTTCGCTAATCCGTCCATGATGCAGTTTCAAAACTGTGTAATAGAAAGAAAGTTTTATCTATGTGAGATAAATAGACATATACATCACAATGCAGTTTCACAGAAAGCTTCTTTCCAGTTTTTGTCTGAGGATAATTCGTTTTTCATCATAGCAGTCCATATAATCCCGAGTGTCCCCTGGTTGCTTTTTCACCAAGCGGGATTCCCCAATCCTCTATGAGAAGAAAAGTATAACTCTGTGAGTGCAATGCACATGTCACAAAGCAGTTCCTTGGAAATGTCTCCAGGATCTATCTGAAGATATTTCCATTTTCACCGTAAGAGTCAAAGTGCTCCAGAGCATCCCTTAGCTGACTAACTTAAAACAGTGTTAGAATACTGCGCAATGAAAACAAAAGCTTAAGTGGGTGGGTGGACTTCATGTGATCTAGAGCAGTTTCACAGAAAGTTTCCTTCTGGTTGTTATCGGAGGGTATTTCTTTTTCAGCGTATTCTTAAGAGTGTTCCCAAATGTCCTTTCTCATCTTCCACAGAAACAGTGATTTCAAACTCCTCAATCCAAAGAATGATTTAACTGTATGAGATGAATACACACATCACAAAGCAGTTGCTCCCAAAACTTCTCTCCAGTTTTCATCTGAAGACGTTTCCTTTCTCACCACAAGCCTCCCAGTGCCAATAAATATCTCTTCACAGATTCCTCAAAGACAGAGTTTCCAAACTGGGCATCGTAGTGTCAGCTTCGACACCCTTAAATGAATGAACACGTTGGAGGGCAGTTTCTTGGAAAGTTTCTTTCTGAGTTTTATTTCAAGACAGTTCACTTTTCGCCTTAGTCTTCAATGCGCTGCAAAATGTCACTTTTTCAGTTTTACAAGAACAGTGTTTAGTCCTGCCTTATGAGAAAAGAAGTATAACTCCCTGAGTGTAATGCACACATCACAAAGCATTTTCTCAGATAGATTCTCTCCATTTTTTATCTGAAGATATCTTCTATTTCCCCACAGGCCTGAATGTGCTCTCGAATGTCTCTTCACGAACATGTCCATGACGCAGTTTCGAATCTGCATAATAGAAAGACAGTTTTATCTATGTGAGATGAATAGACATATCTATCACAAAACAGTTACACAGAAAGTTTCTTTCCAGTTTTTGTCTGAGGATATTTCCTTTTTCTCCATAGCTGTGTATATATGCCCAAATGTCCCCTGGTAGCGTTCACTCCAAACGGGATTCCCCAATCCTGTATGAGAAGAAAAGTATAACTCCATAGTGGAATGCACACGTCACAAAGCAGCTCCTCAGAAATCTTCTATCCAGTGTCTATCTGAAGATATTTCCATTTTCACTGTAAGCCTCAAAGTGCTCCCGAGTATCCCATAGCTGACTAACCTAAAACAGTGTTAGAATACCGCACAATGAAAACAGAAGCTTAACAGTGTGAGTGGACTTCACATGACCTAGAGGAGTTTCACAGAAAGTTTCCTTCTGGTTTTAATAGGAGGGTATTACTTTTTCACCATATTGTTAAGAGTGTTCCCAAATGTCCTTTCTCGGGTTTCCCAGAAACAGTGATTTCAAACTGCTCAATCCAAAGAATGATTTAACACTGTGAGATGAATACACACATCACAATGCAGTTGCTCTGAAAACTTCTATCCTGTTTTCATTGGAAGACGTTTCCTTTCTCACCACAAGCCTCCTGGTGCCACTTAATATCCCTTCAGAGATTCCTCAAACACAGAGTTTCCAAACTGGGAAATATCGTGTAAGTTTTAACTCTCCTAAATGAATTCACACGTCAGGGAGCAGTTTCTTGGAATGCTTTCTTCTGGGTTGTATTTCAGGATATTTCAGTTTTCACCGTAGTCTTCAATGCGTTGCAAAATATCACTTTTTCAGTTTTACAGGAATAGTGTTCAAACACTGCCTTATGAGAAAAGAGGAAGAAGTCCCTGAATGGAATGCACACATTACATAACAGTTTCTCAGAAAGCTTCTCTCCAGTTTTTAGCTGAAGATATTTCCTATTTCCCCACAAGTCTGAATGTGCTCCCGAATCTCGCTTTGCGAATCCTTCCATGTCGCAGTCTCAAAACTGTGTAATAGAAAGAAAGATTATATGTGTGATATGAATAGACATATCTTTTTTTATTTTTGTTATTATTATACTTTAAGTTCTAGGGTACATGTGCATAACGTGCAGCTTTGTTACATATGTATACTTGGGCCATGTTGCTGTGCTGCACCCATCAACTCGTCAGCATCCATCAACTCGTCATTTACATTGGGTATAACTCGCAATGCAATCCCTCCCCCCTCCCCCCTCCCCATGATAGGCCCCGGTGTGTTATGTTCCCCTTCCAGAATCCAAGTGATCTCATTGTTCAGTTCCCACCTATGAGGGAGAACATGCGGTGTTTGGTTTTCTGTTCTTGTGATAGTTTGCTAAGAATGATGGTTTCCAGCTGCACCCATGTCCCTACAAAGGTCGCAAACTCATCCATTTTTATGGCTGCATAGTATTCCATGGTGTATATGTGCCACATTTTCTTAATCCAGTCTGTCATTGATGGACATTTCGGTTGATTCCAAGTCTTTGCTATTGTGAATAGTGCCACAATAAACATACGTGTGCATGTGTCTTTATAGCAGCATAATTTATAATCCTTTGGGTATATACCCAGTAATGGGATGACTGGGTCATATAGTACCTCTAGTTCTAGATCCTTGAGGAATCGCCATACTGTTTTCCATAATGGACATATCTGTCAAAAAGCAGTTTCACACAAAGCTTCTTACCTGATATTGTCTGAGGATATTTTCTTTTTCACCATAGCCGTCCATATACTTCCAAATGTTCCCTGGTAGCTTTTTCTCCAAACGGGATTCCCCATCCTCCATGAGAAGAAAAGTATAACTCTGTGAATGGAATGCACACATCTCAAATCAACTCCTTGGTAATCTTCTCTCCAGTATCTATCTAAAGCTATTTCCGTTTTCACCATAAACCTCAAAGCGCTCCCGAGTATCCTCTGGTTGAAAAACCTAAAACTGTGTTAGAATACTGCTCAATGAAAACAGAAGCTTAACTGTGGGAGTTTACTTCACGTGACCTAGAGCAGTTTCTCAGAAAGTTTCTTTCTGGTTTTTATCACAGGGTTTTCTTTTTCAGCATATTCTTAAGAGCATTCCCACATGTCCTTTCTCAGGTTCCACAGAAACAGTGATTTGAAACTGCTCAATACAAAGAATGATTAAACTCAATGAGATGAATACAGACATCACAAGGTAGTTGCTCTGAAGGCTTCTCTTCAGTTTTCATCGGAATACGTTCCATTTCTCAACACAAATCTAATACCTTTTCACAGATTCCTCAAAGACAGAGTATCCAAACTGGGCAGCGTAGTGTAAGCAGTTTCTTGGAATGCTTTTTTCTTGGTTTTATTTCAGGATATTTCACTTTTCACCATAGTCTTCAATGCGCTGCAAAATACCACTTTTTCAATTTTTACAGGAACAGTGTTCAAACATTGCCTTATGAGAAAAGAGGTATAACTCCCTGAGCGGAATGTACACAACACATAGCAGTTTCTCAGAAAGCTTCTCTGAGTTTTTAGCTGAAGGTATCTCCTTTTTCATCATAGGTTTGAATGTGGTCCTGAATGTTCCTTTGTGAATCCGTCCGTGATGCAGTTTCAAAATTGTGTAATAGAAAGAAAGTTCTATCTATGCGAGATGAATAGACATATCTATCACAAAGCAGTTTCACAGAAAGCTTCTTTCCAGGTTTTGTATGAGAATACCTCTTTTCACCAGAGCCATATATGTACTCCTGAATGTCCCCTGGTTGCTTTTTCTCCAAATTCGATTCCCCAGTCCTCAATGAGAGGAAATGTATAACTCTGTGAGTAGAATGCACACGTCACAAAGCAACTCCTCAGAAATCTTCTCTCCAGTATCTATCTGAAGATATTTCCGTTTTCACCGTAAGCCTCGAAGAGCTCCCGAGTATCCCTTAGCTGACTAACCGAAAAGAGTGCTAGAATACTGCTCAATGAAAACAGAAGCTTAACTGTGTGAGTGGAATTCACGTGACCTAGAGCAGTTTCACAGAAAGTTTTCTTCAAGTTTTTATCGGAGGGTATTTCTTTTTAAACATATTCTTAAGAGCATTCCCAAATGTACTTTCTCAGGTTCCAGAGAAACAGTGATTTCAATATGCTCAATACAAAGAATGATTTAACTCTGTGAGATGAATACACACATCACAAAGCAGTTGCTCCAAAAGCTTCTCTCAGTTTTCATCGGTAGACGTTTCCTTTCTCAACACAAACCTCCGTGCGTCATTTAATATCCCTTCACTGACTGCTCAAAGAGAGAGTTTCCAAACTAGACAATGTAGTGTAAGCCTTAACTCTCTCAAATGAATGCACACGTCAGAGAGCAGTTTCTTGGAACGGTTCTTTCTGGGTGTAATTTCCGGATATTTCACTGTTCGCCATAGTCTTCAATGCACTGCAAAATATCACTTTTTCATTTTTACAGGGACAGTTTTCAAAGACTGCCTTATGAGAAAATAGGTAGAACTCCCTGAGTGGAATGCACACATTACAAAGTTGTGTCTTGGAAAGCTACTCTCCTGTTTCTATCTGAAGATATTTCCTACTTCCCCACAGGACTGATGTGCTCCCGAATGTCCCTTCACGAATCCGTCCATGTCACAGTTGCAAAACTGCGTAATAAAAAGAAGGTTTTATCTATGTGAGATGATAGACATATCTATCACAAAGCCGTTTCACAGAAAGCTTCTTTCCAGTTTTTGTCTGAGGATATTTCCTTTCTCACCATAGTCGTCCATACACTCCCAAATATCCCCTGGTTGCTTTTTCTCCAAACGAGATTCCCCAATCATCTACGAGAAGAAAAGTATAAGTCTGTGAGCGGAATGCACACATCACAAAGCGGCTCCTCGGAAATCTTCTCTCCAGTATTTATCTGAAGATATTTTCGTTTTCACCATAAGGTTCAATGTGCTCCCAAGTATCCCTTAGCTGACTAACCTAAAGCAGTGTTAGAATACTGCTCAATGAAAACAGAAGCTTAACTGTGTGAGTGGAATTCACGTGACCTAGAGCAGTTTCACAGAAAGTTTCGTTCTGTTTTTTATTGAAGGATATTTCTTTTTCAGCATATTCTTAAGAGCGTTCCCAAATATCCTTTCTCAGCTTCCACAGAAACAGTGATTTCAAACTGCTCAATCCAAAGAATGATTTAACTCTATGAGATGAATACACACATTACAAACCAAGTGCTCTAAAACTTCTCTCCGGTTTTCATCAGAAGACGTTTCCTTTCTCACCACAAGCCTCCGGGTGCCGCTTAATATCCCTTCACAGTTTCTTCAAAGACAGAGTTTCCAAACTGGGCAACGTATTGTAAGCTTTATCTTTCTGAAATGAATGCACATGTCAGAGAGCAGTTTGTTGGAACGCTTCTTTCTGGGTTTTATCTCAGGATATTTCAATTTTCACATTAGTCTTCAATGTGCTGCAAAATATCACTTTTTCAGTTTTACATTATCAGTGTTCAGACACTGCCTTATAAGGAAGCATGTATAACTCCCTGAGTGGAATGCATTTCTTTTTCAGCATATTCTTAAGAGCATTCCCAAATATCCTTTCTCAGGTTCCACAGAAACAGTGTTTTGAAACTGCTCAATCCAAAGAATGATTTAGCTCTATGAGATGAATACAAAAATGACAATGCTGTTGCTCTGAAAGTTTGTCTTCAGTTTTCATTGGAAGACGTTTCCTTATCAGCACAAGCCTCCGGGAGCTACTTAATATCCTTTCACAGATTCCTCAAAGACAGAGCTTTCAAACTGGGCAATGCAGTGTAAGCTTCAACTCTCTTAAATGAATGTACACGTCAGAGAGCAGTTTTTTGGAATGCTTCTTTCTGGTTTTACTTCAGGATATTTCACTTTTTACCTTAGTCTTCAATGCACTGCAATATGTCACTTTTTCAATTTTACAGGAACAGTGTTCAAATACTGCCTTATGAGAAAAGAGGTATAACTCCCTGAGTAGAATGCAAACATCACAAAGCATTTTCTCAGAAAGTTTCTCTCCAGTTTTTATCTGAAGTTATCTCTTGTTTCCCCACAGGCTTGAATGTGCTCCCAAATGTCCCTTCACAAATCTGTCCATGACGCAGTTTCAAAACTCAGTAATAGAAAGTCTTAGCTATTTGAGGTGAATAGACATATCTATCACAAAGCAGTTTCACAGAAAACTGCTTACCAGTTTTTGTCTGAGGATATTTTCTTTTCCACAGTAGCCGTCCATATACCCCCGAATGTCCCCTGGTAGCTTTTTCTCCAAACGGGATTCCCCAATCCTCTATGAGAAGGAAAGTATAACTTTGTGAGTGGAATGCACACCTCACAAAACAGTTCCTCGGAAATCTTCTGTCCAGTAACTATCTGAAGATATTTCCGTATTCACCGTAAGCCTCAAAGTGCTCCCGAGTATCCCTTAGCTGACTAACCTAAAACAGTGTTAGAATACTACTCAATGAAAACAGAAGCTTAACTGTGTGATTGGAATTCACGTGACCTAGAGCAGTTTCACAGAAAGATTCCTTCTGGTTTTTATCGGAGGGTATTTCTTTTTCAGCATATTCTTAAGAGCGTTCCCAAATGTCCTTTCTCAGGTTCCACAGAAACAGTGATTTCAAACTGCTCAATCCAAAGATGATTTAACCCTATGAGATGAATACACACATCACAAAGCAATTGCTCCAAAAGCTTGTCTCCCGTTTTC
Organism: Papio anubis; assembly: GCF_008728515.1. Classification (NCBI taxonomy): domain Eukaryota; kingdom Metazoa; phylum Chordata; class Mammalia; order Primates; family Cercopithecidae; genus Papio; species Papio anubis. The sequence continues at coordinate 73,133 of NW_022166925.1, read as the reverse complement.
ATCCGAAGACATTACCTTTCTCACCACAAGCCTCCGAGCACCACATAATATTCCTTCACAGATTCCTCAAAGACAGAGTTTCCAACCTGGGCAACGTAGTGTAAGCTTTATCCATCTAATATGAATGCATACATCAGATAGTGGTTTCGTGGAATGCTTCTTTCTGGGTTTTATTTCTGAATATTCACTTTTTGCCATAGTCTTCAATGCACTGCAAAATGTCACTTTTTCAGTTTTACAGGAACAGTGTTCAAACACTGCCTTATGAGAAAAGAAGAAAAACTCCCAGATTGGAATGCACACATCACAAAGCAGTTTCTCAGAAAGTTTCTCTCCAGTTTTTATCTGGAGAGATTTCCTATTTCCCCCACAGTCCTGAATTTGCTCCCGAATGTCCTTCACGAATCCGTCCATGATGCAGTTTCAAAACTGCGTAATAGAGAGAAATTTTCTCTATGTGAGATGAATGGACATATCAATTGCAAAGCAGTTTTACAGAAAGCTTCTTTCCAGTTTTTGTGAGGATACTTCCTTTTTCACGATAGCCACCCATATACTGCTGAATGCTCCCTGTTAGCATTTTCTCTAAACGGGATTCCCCAATCCTCTATGAGAAGAAAGGTATAAGTCTGTGAGTGGAATGCACATGTCACAAAGCAGCTCCTCGGAAATCTTCTCTCCAGTATTTATCTGAAGATATTTAATTCTTCACCATAAGCCTAAAACACTCCTGAGTATTCCTTAGCTGACAAACCTAAAACAGTGTTAGAATACTGCTCAATGAAAAGAGAAGCTTATCTGTGCAAGTGGAATTCACGTGACTTAGAGTAGCTCCACAGAAAGTTTCCTTCTGGTTTCTATCAGAGGGTATTACTTTTTCAGTATATTCCTAAGAGTGTTCCCAAATGTCCTTTCTCAGGTTCCACAGAAAAAGGGATTTCAAACTGCTCAATCCAAAAAATGAATTACCTCTATGAGATGACTACACACATCACAAAGCAATTGCTCCAAAAGCTTCTCTCCAGTTTTCATCGGAAGATGTTTCCTTGCTCACCACTAGGCTCTGGGCGCCACTTAATATCCCTTCACAGATTCCTCAAAGACAGTGTTTCCAACATGGGCAACGTAGTGTAAGCTTTATCCATCTGATATGAATGCACAGATCAGAGAGTGGTTTGTTTGAACACTTCTTTCTTGGTTTTATTTCAGGATATTTCACTTTTCACCATAGTCTTCAATGTGCTGCAATATGTCACTTTTTCAGTTTTACAGGAACAGTGTTCAAACACTGCCTTATGAGAAAAGAGGTATAACTCCCTGAGTGGAATGCACATATCACAAAACAGTTTCATAGAAAGCTTCTCTCCAGTTTTTATCTGAGGGTATTTCTTTTATCTGAGGGTATTATATTTCCATCTACACCGTAAGCCTCAAAGCACTCCCAAGTATCCGTTAGCTGACTAACCCAAAACAGTGTTAGAATACTGCTCAATGAAAACAAGAGCAGAACTGTATGAGTGGAATTCACGTGGTCTATAGCAGATTTACAGAAACCACAGAAACACTGATTTCAAACTGCTCAGTCCAAAGAATGATATAACTCTATGACATGAATACATACATCAAAAAGCAGTTGCTCCAAAAGCTTCTCTCCAGTTTTCATCCGAAGACATTACCTTTCTCACCACAAGCCTCTGAGTACCACTAAATATCCCTTCACAGATTCCTCAAAGACAGACTTTCCAACCTGGGCTACGTAGTGTAAGCTTTAACCATCTGATATGAATGCACACGTCAGAGAGAAGTTTCCTGCAACACTTCTTTCTGGGTTTTATTTCTGGATTTTCACTTTTTGCCATAGTCTTCAATGCACTCCAAAATATCACTTTTTCAGTTTTATAGGAACAGTGTTCAAACACTGCCTCATGAGAAAAGAGGAAAAACTCACTGAGTGGAATGCACACATCACAAAGCAGTTTCTCAGAAAGCTTCTCTCTAGTTTTATCTGGAGAGATTTCCTATTTCCCCACAGTCCTGAATATGCTCCCGAATGTCCTTCACGAATCCGTCCATTATGCAGTTTCAAAAGATTCTCTATGTGATTTCAAAAAGATTCTCTATGTGAGATGAATAGACACATCTATCACAAAGCAGTTTCACAGAAAGTTTCTTTACAGTTTTTGTGAGGATAATTCCTTTTTTACTATAGCCACCCATACACTCCCAAATGCTCCCTAGTAGAGTTTTCTCTAAACGGGATTCCCCAATCCTCTATGAGAAGAAAGGTATAGCTCTGTGAGTGGAACGCACACGTCACAAAGCTGCTCCTCAGAAATATTCTCTCCAGTATCTATCTGAAGATATTTAATTCTTCACCGTAAGCCTCAACATGCTCCCGAGTAATCCTTAGCTGACAAACCTAAAACAGTGTCAGAATACTGTTCAATGAAAACAGAAGCTTAACTGTGCCAGTGGAATTCACATGACCTAGAGTAGTTTCACAGAAAGTTTCCTTCAGGTGTCTATGGGAGGGTATTACTTTTTCAGTATGTTCCTAAGAGCGTTCCCAAATGTCCTTTCTCAGGTTCCACAGAAAAAGGGATTTCAAACTGCTCAATCCAAAGAATGATTTAACTCTATGAGTTGAATACACACATCACAAAGCAGTTGCTCAGAAAGCATCTCTCAGTTTTCAATGGAACACATTTCCTTAGTCACCACAGTACCTGGTTGCCACTTAATATACCTTTGCAGAATCTTCAAAGACAGACTTTTCAAACTGGGAAAGGTAGAGTAAGCTTTAACTCTCTGAAATGAATGCACACGTCAGAGAACAGTTTATTGGAAGGCTTTTTTTTTGGGTTTTATTTCAGAATATTTCACTTTTCCCCATAGTCTTCAATGCACTGCAATATATCACGTTTTCAGTTTTACAGGAACAGTGTTCAAAAACTGCCTTAGGAGAAAAGAGGTATAACTCCCTGAATGGATTGCAAACACCACAAAGCAGTTTCTCAGAACGCTTCTCCCCAGTTTTTATCTGAAGATATCTCCTTTTTCCCCACATGCCAGAATGTGCTCAAAACGCCCATTCGCGAATTCGTCCATGACACAGTTTCCTAACTGCGTAATAAGAAGAAAGTTTTATCTATGTGAAATGAATAGACATATCTATTACAAAACAGTTCCACCGAAAAATTCTTTACAGCTTTTGTCTGAGGATATTTCATTTTTCACCATAGCCATCCATATACTCCTGAATGTCCCGTGGTAGCTTTTTCTCAAAACAGGATTCCCCAATCCTCTATGAGAAGAAAAGTATAACTCTGTGAATAGGATGCCCATGTCACAAAGCAGCTCCTCGGATATCTTCTCTCCAATATATATCTGAAGATATTTCCGTTTTCACTGTAAGCCTCAAAGTGCTCCAGAGTATTCCTTAGCTGACAACCCAAAACAGTGTTAGAATGCTGCTCAATGAAAACAGAAGCTTAACCGTGCGAGTGCACTTCACATGATCTAAAGCAGTTTCAAAGAAAGTTTCCTCTGGTTGTTATCGCAAGGTATTTCTTTTTCAGCATATTCTTAAAAGCATGTCCAAATGTCCTTTCTCAGGTTTCATAGAAACAGTGATTACAAACCGCTCTCTCCAAAGAATGATTTAACTCTATGAGATGAATACACACCTCACAAAATAGTTGCTCCAAAAGTTTTTCTCCAGTTTTCATCAGAAGACGTTTCCTTTCTCACCACAAACGTCTGTGCGCCACGTAATATCCCTTCAAAGATTCCTACAAGACAGAGTTTCCAAACTGGGCAACGTAGTGTAAGTTTTCACTCTCTGAAATGAATGCACACGTCAGAGTGCAGTTTCCTGGAACGCTTCTTTCTGGATTTTATTTTGGGATATTCCACTTTTCACCATAGTCATCAATGCGGTGCAAAATATCACTTTTCCAGTTTTACAGTAACAGTGGTCAAACATTGCCTTATGAGAAAAGAGGTATAACTCCCTGAGTGGAATGCACATATCACAAAGAAGTTTCTCAGAAAGCTTCTCTCCACTTTTTATCTGAAGATATCTCCTATATCCCCACAGACCTGAATGTGCTCAGAAATGTCACTTCGTGAATCTGGCCATGATGCAGTCTAAGAAATGCATAATAAAATAAAGGTTTATCGATGTGAAATCAAAAGACATCTCTATTACAAAATAGTTTCACAGAAAGCTTCTTTCCAGTTTTTGTTTGTGGATACTTCCTTTTTCATCATAGCCATCCATATACACCCGAATGCCTCCTTGTATCTTTTTCTTTAAACGGGATTCCCCAATTCTCTCTGAGAAGGAAAGTATAACTCTGTGAGTGGAATGCACACATCACAAAGCAGCTCCTCAGAGATCTTCTCTCCAGTATCAATCTGAAGATATTTCCTTTTTCACCATAAGAATCAGAGCACTCCCAAGTATTCCTTAGCTAACTAAACAAAACCAGTGTTAGCATACTGACCAATGACGATGGAAGCTTTATTGTGTGAGTGGAATTCACGTGACCTAGAGCAGTTGGACAGAAAGATTCCTTCTGGCTTTTATTGGAGAGTATTTCCTTTTCAGCATATTCTTAAGAGCATTCCCAAATGTCTTTTCTCAGGTTCCACAGAAACAGTGATTTCAAACTGCTCAATCCAAAGAATAATTTAACTCTATGAGATGAATACACACATCACAAAGAAGTTGCTCCGAAAGTTTCTCTCCAGTTTACATTGGAAGACATTTCCTTTCTCACCACAAGCATCTGGGCTCCACTTATATCCCATCACAGATTCCTCAAGGACAGAATTTCCAAACCTGGCAATGTAGTGTAAGCTTTAAATCTCTGAAATGAATGCACACATCTGAGAGCAGTTTCTTGGAATGCTTCTTTCTGGATTTTCACTTTTTACCATAGTCTTCCATGCGCTGGAAAATAACACTTTTTCAGCTTCACAGAAACAGTGTTCAAGCACTGCCTTATGATAAAAGAGGTATAACTCTCTAGTGGAATTCACACAACAGAAAGCAGTTTCTCAGAAAGCTTCTCTCCAATTTTTATCTGAAGATATGTTCTATTTCCCCACAGGCCTGAATGTGCTCCCAAATGTCCCTTCGGGAATCTGTCCATGACGCAGTTTGAAAACTGCGTATTTGAAAGATGGTTTTATCTCTGTGAAATGAATAGACATATCTATCACAAAGCAGTTTCACACAAAGCTTCTTTCCAGTTTTATTCTGAGGATATTTTCTTTTTCAACATAGCCATCCACACACTCCCGAATGACCCCTAGTAGCTTTTTATCCAAACGTGATTCCCCAATCGTCTATGAGAAGAAAAGTATAACTCTGTGAGTGGAATGCACACGTCACAAAGCAGCTACTCGGAAATCGTCTCTTCAGTATTTACCTGAAGATATTTCCGTTTTCACCGTAAGCCTCAAAGCGCTCCCGAGTATCCCTAAGCTGATTAACTTAATCAGTGTTAGAATACTGCTCAATGAAAACAGAAGCTTAACTGTGCGAGTGGACTTCATGTGACCTAGAGCAGTTTCACAGAATGTTTCCTTCCAGTTTTTATCGGAGGGTATTACTTTATCAGCATATTCTTAAGATCGTTCCCAAATGTCCTTTCTCAGGTTCCACAGAAACAGTGATTTCAAACTGCTCAATCCAAAGAATGATTCAACTCTATGAGATGAATCCACACATCACAAGGCAGTTGCTCCAAAAGCTTCTCTCCAGTTTTCATTAGAAGACGTTTCATTCTCACCACAAGTCTCCAGGCACCAATTAATATCCCTTTGCAGATCCCTCAAAGACAGAGTTTCCAAACTGGGCAACGTAGTGTAAGCTTTCACTCTCTGAAATGAATACACACATCAGACAGCAGTTTCTTGGAAAGCTTCTTTCTCGGTTTTATTTCAGGATATTTCACTTTTTGCCATAGTCTTCAATGAGCTGCAAAATATCACTTTTTCATTTTTTCAGGAATAGTGTACAAACACTGCCTTATGAGAAAAGAGGTATACTCCCAGAGTGGAATGCACACATGACAAAGCAGGTTCTCAGAAAACTTCTCTCCAGTTATTATCTGAAGATATCTGCTATTTCCCCACAGGCTTGAATGTGCTCCCGAATGTCCCTTTGCAAATCTGTCCATGATGCAGTTTCAAATCTGTGTAAAAGAAAGAAAGTTTTTTCTATGTGAGATGATTAGACATATCTATCACAAAGCAGTTCTACAGAAAGATTTTTCCAGTTTTTGTCTGAAGATATTTCCTTTTTCACCATAGCCCTCCATAGACTCCCGAATGTCCCCTGGTACCATTTTCTTTAAGTGGGATTCCCCAATCCTCTATGAGAAGAAAAGTATAACTCTGGAGTGAAATGCACACGTCACAAAGCGGCTCCTCGGAAAACTTCTCTCCAGTATCTCTCTGAAGATATTTCAATTGTCATCGTAATCCTCAAAGCACTCCTGAGTATCCCTTAGCTGACTATTCCAAAACAGTCTTAGAATACTTGTCAATGAAAACAGAAACTTAACTGTGCGAGTGGACTTCACATGACCTAGAGCAGTCTCACAGAATGTTTCCTTCTGGTTTTTATCGGAGGGTATTTCTTTTTCAGCATATTCTTAAAAGTGTTCCCAAATGTCCTTTCTCAGGTTCCACAGAAACAGTGATTTAAACTGTTCATTCCAACGAATAATTTAACTCTATGTGATGTATATACACATCATAAAGCAGTTGCTCCGAAAGCTTCTATCCAGTTTTCATTGACAGATGTTACCTTTCCCAATACAAGCCTATGGGCGCCACTAAATATCCCTTCACAGATTCCTCAAAGACAGAGTTTCCAAACTGGGCAACGTAATGTAAGCTTTAAATCTCTGACATGAATGCACACATTAGAGAACAGTTTCTTGGAATGTTTCTCTCTGGGTTTTATTTTGGGGTATTTCACTTTTCGGTATAGTCTTCAATGCGCTGCAAAATATCACATTTTCAGTACCACAGGAACAGTGTTCAAACCCTGTCTTATGAAAAAAGAAGTAAAACTCCCTGAGTGGAATGCACACATCACAAATCAGTTTCATAGAAAGCTTCTCTCCAGTTTTAATCTTTATATATTTCCTATTTCCCCACCGGGCTTAATGTGCTCCCAAATGTCCCTTTGAGAATCCATCCGTGATGCAGTTTCAAAACTGCGTAATAGAAAGAAAGTTTTATCTATGTGAGTTGAATAGACATATCTATCACAAAGCAGTTTCAGAGGAAGTTTCTTTCCAGTTTTTGTCTGAGGATACTTCCTTTTTCACTATAGAAGTTCTTATACTCCCAAATGTCCCCTTGTAGCAGTTTCTTAAAAACGGGCTTCCTCAATCCTCTATGAGAAGAAAGGCATAACTCTGTGACTGGAATGAACATGTCACCAAGCAGTTCCTCGGAAATCTTCTCTCCAGTATCTATCTGAAGATATTTCCGTTTTCACCGTAAGCCTCAAAGTGCTCTGGAGTATCCCTTAGCTGACTACCTTGAAACGGTGTTAGAATACTGCCCAATGAAAACAGAAGCTTAACTGTGCATTTGGAATTCATGTGACCTAGGGCATTTTCACAGAAAGTTTCCAAGTTTCCTTCTGGTTTTTTTGGAGGGTATTACTTTTTTTGCATATTCTTAAGAGTGCTCCCAAATATCCTTTATGAGGATCCACAGAAACAATGACTTCAAACTGCTCAATTGAAAGAATGATTTAACTCTCTGAGATGAATACACATATCACAAAGCAGTTGCTCAGAAAGATTCTCTCCAGTTTTCTTCAGAAGACGTTTCCTTTCTCACCACATGCTTCCAGGCACTACTTAATATCTCTTCACAGATTCCTCGAAGACAGAGTTTCCAAACTGGGCAATATAGTGTAAGCTTTAACTCTGAAATGAATGTACACATTAGCAGTTTCTCAGAAAGCTTCTCTCCAGTTTTTATCTGAAGATATCTTCTACTCCCCCACAGGCCTGAATGTGCTGCCAAATGTCCCTTTGTGAATCCATCCATGACACAGTTTTGAAACTGCATAATAGAAAGAAAGTATTATCTATGTGAGATGAATAGACATATCTATCACAAAGTAGTTTTGCACAAAGCTTCTTTCCACTTTCCAAACTGCTCAATCCAAAGAACGATTTACCTCTATGAGTTAAAAACACAGATCACAGGCAGTTGTTCAGAAATCTTCTCTCCAGTTTTAAACGGAAGACATTTCCTTGCTTGCCACAAGAACCCAGTTGCCACTTAATCTCCCTTCGCAGAAACCTCAAAGACAGATTTTCCAAAGTGGGCAGTGTAGAGTCATCTTTTACTTTGTGAAATGAATGCACATATCAGAGAGTAGTTTCTTGGAAGACTTCTTTCTGGGTTTTATTTGAGGACATTTTACGTTCCGCCATAGTTTTCAATGCGCTCTAAACTATCACTTTTTCAGTTTTACATGAATAGTGTTCTAACACTGCCTTAGGAGAAAAGAGATATAACTACCTGAGTGGAATGCACACATCACAAAGCAGTTTCTCAGAAAGCTTCTCTCCAGTTTTTATCTGAAGATATTTCCTTTTTCGAGGGGGCGGAGCAAGATGGCCGAATAGGAGCAGCTCCAGTCTTCAACTCCCAGCGCCAGCGACACAGAAGACCGGTGATTTCGGCATTTTCAACTGAGTCTCTGCTGCTGATACCCAGGCAAACAGGGTCTGGAGTGGACCTCAAGCAATCTCCAACAGACCTACAGCTGAGGGTCCTGACTGTTAGAAGGAAAACTATCAAACAGGAAGGACACCTACACCAAAACCCCATCAGTACATCACCATCATCAAAGACCAGAGGCAGATAAAACCACAAAGATGGGGAAAAAGCAGGGCAGAAAAGCTGGAAATTCAAAAAACAAGAGCGCATCTCCCCCGGCAAAGGAGCGCAGCTCATCGCCAGCAACGGATCAAAGCTGGACGGAGAATGACTTTGACGAGATGAGAGAAGAAGGCTTCAGTCCATCAAATTTCTCAGAGCTAAAGGAGGAATTACGTACCCAGCGCAAAGAAACTAAAAATCTTGAAAAAAAAGTGGAAGAATTGACGGCTAGACTAATTAATGCAGAGAAGGTCATAAACGAAATGAAAGAGATGAAAAGCATGACACGAGAAATACGTGACAAATGCACAAGCTTCAGTAACCGACTCGATCAACTGGAAGAAAGAGTATCAGCGATTGAGGATCAAATGAATGAAATGAAGCGAGAAGAGAAACCAAAAGAAAAAAGAAGAAAAAGAAATGAACAAAGCCTGCAAGAAGTATGGGATTATGTAAAAAGACCAAATCTACGTCTGATTGGGGTGCCTGAAAGTGAGGGGGAAAATGGAACCAAGTTGGAAAACACTCTTCAGGATATCATCCAGGAGAACTTCCCCAACCTAGTAGGGCAGGCCAACATTCAAATCCAGGAAATACAGAGAACGCCACAAAGATACTCCTCGAGAAGAGCAACTCCAAGACACATAATTGCCAGATTCACCAAAGTTGAAATGAAGGAAAAATCTTAAGGGCAGCCAGAGAGAAAGTCGGGTTACCCACAAAGGGAAGCCCATCAGACTCACAGCAGATCTCTCGGCAGAAACTCTACAAGCCAGAAGAGAGTGGGGGCCAATATTCAACATTCTTAAAGAAAAGAATTTTAAACCCAGAATTTCATATCCAGCCAAACTAAGTTTCATAAGTGAAGGAGAAATAAAATCCTTTACAGATAAGCAAATGCTTAGAGATTTTGTCACCACTAGGCCTGCCTTACAAGAGACCCTGAAGGAAGTACTAAACATGGAAAGGAACAACCAGTACCAGCCATCTCAAAAACATGCCAAAATGTAAAGACCATCGAGGCTAGGAAGAAACTATATCAACTAATGAGCAAAATAACCAGTTAATATCATAATGGCAGGATCAAGTTCACACATAACAATCTTAACCTTAAATGTAAATGGACTAAATGCTCCAATTAAGAGACACAGACTGGCAAACTGGATAAAGAGTCAAGACCCATCAGTCTGCTGTATTCAGGAGACCCATCTCACACGCAGAGACATACATAGGCTCAAAATAAAGGGATGGAGGAAGATTTACCAAGCAAATGGAGAACAAAAAAAAGCGGGGGTTGCAATACTAGTCTCTGATAAAACAGACTTTAAACCATCAAAAATCAAAAGAGACAAAGAAGGCCATTACATAATGGTAAAGGGATCAATTCAACAGGAAGAGCTAACTATCCTAAATATATATGCACCCAATACAGGAGCACCCAGATTCATAAAGCAAGTCCTTAGAGACTTACAAAGAGACTTAGACTCCCATACAATAATAATGGGAGACTTCAACACTCCACTGTCAACATTAGACAGATCAACGAGACAGAAAGTTAACAAGGATGTCCAGGAATTGAACTCATCTCTGCAGCAAGCAGACCTAATAGACATCTATAGAACTCTCCACCCCAAATCAACAGAATATACATTCTTCTCAGCACCACATCGTACTTACTCCAAAATTGACCATATAATTGGAAGTAAAGCACTCCTCAGCAAATGTACAAGAACAGAAATTATAACAAACTGTCTCTCAGACCACAGTGCAATCAAACTAGAACTCAGGACTAAGAAACTCAATCAAAACCGCTCAACTACATGGAAACTGAACAACCTGCTCCTGAATGACTACTGGGTACATAACGAAATGAAGGCAGAAATAAAGATGTTCTTTGAAACCAATGAGAACAAAGATACAACATACCAGAATCTCTGGGACACATTTAAAGCAGTGTGTAGAGGGAAATTTATAGCACTAAATGCCCACAAGAGAAAGCAGGAAAGATCTAAAATTGACACTCTAACATCGCAATTAAAAGAATTAGAGAAGCAAGAGCAAACACATTCGAAAGCTAGCAGAAGGCTAGAAATAACTAAGATCAGAGCAGAACTGAAGGAGATAGAGACACAAAAAACCCTCCAAAAAATCAATGAATCCAGGAGTTGGTTTTTTGAAAAGATCAACAAAATTGACAGACCACTAGCAAGACTAATAAAGAAGAAAAGAGAGAAGAATCAAATCGACGCAATTAAAAATGATAAAGGGGATATCACCACCGACCCCACAGAAATACAAACTACCATCAGAGAATACTATAAACACCTCTACGCAAATAAACTGGAAAACCTAGAAGAAATGGATAATTTCCTGGACACTTACACTCTTCCAAGACTAAACCAGGAAGAAGTTGAATCCCTGAATAGACCAATAGTAGGCTCTGAAATTGAGGCAATAATTAATAGCCTACCAACCAAAAAAAGTCCAGGACCAGATGGATTCACAGCTGAATTCTACCAGAGGTATAAGGAGGAGTTGGTACCATTCCTTCTGAAACTATTCCAATCAATAGAAAAAGAGGGAATCCTCCCTAACTCATTTTATGAGGCCAACATCATCCTGATACCAAAGCCTGGCAGAGATACAACAAAAAAAGAGAATTTTAGACCAATATCCCTGATGAACATAGATGCAAAAATCCTCAATAAAATACTGGCAAACCGGATTCAGCAACACATCAAAAAGCTTATCCACCATGATCAAGTGGGCTTCATCCCTGGGATGCAAGGCTGGTTCAACATTCGCAAATCAATAAACATAATCCAGCATATAAACAGAACCAAAGACAAGAACCACATGGTTATCTCAATAGATGCAGAAAAGGCTTTTGACAAAATTCAACAGCCCTTCATGCTAAAAACGCTCAATAAATTCGGTATTGATGGAACGTACCTCAAAATAATAAGAGCTATTTATGACAAACCCACAGCCAATATCATACTGAATGGGCAAAAACTGGAAAAATTCCCTTTGAAAACTGGCACAAGACAGGGATGCCCTCTCTCACCACTCCTATTCAACATAGTGTTGGAAGTTCTGGCTAGGGCAATTAGGCAAGAGAAAGAAATCAAGGGTATTCAGTTAGGAAAAGAAGAAGTCAAATTGTCCCTGTTTGCAGATGACATGATTGTATATTTAGAAAACCCCATTGTCTCAGCCCAAAATCTCCTTAAGCTGATAAGCAACTTCAGCAAAGTCTCAGGATACAAAATTAATGTGCAAAAATCACAAGCATTCTTATACACCAGTAACAGACAAACAGAGAGCCAAATCATGAATGAACTTCCATTCACAATTGCTTCAAAGAGAATCAAATACCTAGGAATCCAACTTACAAGGGATGTAAAGGACCTCTTCAAGGAGAACTACAAACCACTGCTCACTGAAATAAAAGAGGACACAAACAAATGGAAGAACATACCATGCTCATGGATAGGAAGAATCAATATCGTGAAAATGGCCATACTGCCCAAGGTAATTTATAGATTCAATGCCATCCCCATCAAGCTACCAATGAGTTTCTTCACAGAATTGGAAAAAACTGCTTTAAAGTTCATATGGAACCAAAAAAGAGCCCGCATCTCCAAGACAATCCTAAGTCAAAAGAACAAAGCTGGAGGCATCACGCTACCTGACTTCAAACTATACTACAAGGCTACAGTAACCAAAACAGCATGGTACTGGTACCAAAACAGAGATATAGACCAATGGAACAGAACAGAGTCCTCAGAAATAATACCACACATCTACAGCCATCTGATCTTTGACAAACCTGAGAGAAACAAGAAATGGGGAAAGGATTCCCTATTTAATAAATGGTGCTGGGAAAATTGGCTAGCCATAAGTAGAAAGCTGAAACTGGATCCTTTCCTTACTCCTTATACGAAAATTAATTCAAGATGGATTAGAGACTTAAATGTTAGACCTAATACCATAAAAATCCTAGAGGAAAACCTAGGTAGTACCATTCAGGACATAGGCATGGGCAAAGACTTCATGTCTAAAACACCAAAAGCAACGGCAGCAAAAGCCACAATTGACAAATGGGATCTCATTAAACTAAAGAGCTTCTGCACAGCAAAAGAAACTACCATCAGAGTGAACAGGCAACCTACAGAATGGGAGAAAATTTTTGCAATCTACTCATCTGACAAAGGGCTAATATCCAGAACCTACAAAGAACTCAAACAAATTTACAAGAAAAAAACAAACAACCCCATCAAAAAGTGGGCAAAGGATATGAATAGACATTTCTCAAAAGAAGACATTCATACAGCCAACAAACACATGAAAAAATGCTCATCATCACTGGCCATCAGAGAAATGCAAATCAAAACCACAATGAGATACCATCTCACACCAGTTAGAATGGCGATCATTAAAAAGTCAGGAAACAACAGGTGCTGGAGAGGATGTGGAGAAATAGGAACACTTTTACACTGTTGGTGGGATTGTAAACTAGTTCAACCATTATGGAAAACAGTATGGCGATTCCTCAAGGATCTAGAACTAGATGTACCATATGACCCAGCCATCCCATTACTGGGTATATACCCAAAGGATTATAAATTATGCTGCTCTAAAGACACATGCACACGTATGTTTATTGCAGCACTATTCACAATAGCAAAGACTTGGAATCAACCCAAATGTCCATCAGTGACAGATTGGATTAAGAAAATGTGGCACATATACACCATGGAATACTATGCAGCCATAAAAAAGGATGAGTTTGTGTCCTTTGTAGGGACATGGATGCAGCTGGAATCCATCATTCTTAGCAAACTATCACAAGAACAGAAAACCAAACACCGCATGTTCTCACTCATAGGTGGGAACTGAACAATGAGATCACTTGGACTCGGGAAGGGGAACATCACACACCGGGGCCTATCATGGGGAGGGGGGAGGGGGGGAGGGATTGCATTGGGAGTTATACCTGATGTAAATGACGAGTTGATGGGTGCAGCACACCAACAAGGCACAAGTATACATATGTAACAAACCTGCACGTTATGCACATGTACCCTACAACTTACAGTATAATAATAATAAATAAATTAAAAAAAAAAAGATATTTCCTTTTTCACTATAGGCCTGAATGTGCTCCTGGATGTCCCTTCACAAATCTGTCCATGATGCAGTTTCAAAACTGCGTAATAGAAAGAAGGTTTAATTTATGTGAGATGAATAGATTTATCTATTCAAAGCAGTTCACAGAAAGCTTCTCTACAGTTTTTGTCAGAGGATATTTCCTTTTTCACCATGCTGTCCATATACTCCCGAATGTCGCTTTGTAGCTTTTTCTCCAAAAGGGATTTCCCAATCCTCTATGACAGGAAATGTCATAGAATGCACACATCACAAAGCGGCTCCTCGGAAAGCCCCTCTCCAGTTTCTATCTCTAGTTATTTCCTTTTTCACCATAAGCCTCACAGCGGTCCCAAATATCTCTTCACAGACTAAAAAACAGTGTTAGAATACTGCTCAATAAAAACAGAAGCTTAACTGTGTGAGTGGAATTTACACTACACACAGCAGTTTTACAGAAAGTGTCCTTCTGGTTTCTATCTGAGGTTATTTCTTTTTCAGGATATACTAAAGAGTGTTCCCAAATGTCCTTTCTCAGATTCCTCAGAAAGTGATTTCAAACTGCTCAACCCAAAGAATGATTTAATTCTATGAGATGAATACAAGCATCACAAAAGAGTTCCTCTGAAAGCTTCTCTCCAATTTTCAATGGAAGAGGTTTCCTTGCTCTCCACAGGCCTCCTGTTGCTGCTTAATATCCCTTCGCAGAATCATCAAAGACAGACTTTCCAAATTGAGAAATGTAGAGTAAGCTTTAACTCTGTGAAATGAATGGACATGTCAGAGAGCAATTTCTTGGAATGCTTCTTTCTGGGTTTTGTTGGACTACATTTCACTTTTTGCCATAGTCTTCAATGTGCTCCGAATATCACTTTTTTAGTTTTACAGGAATAGTGTTCAAACAATGTCTTATGAGAAGAAAGGTATAAATTCCTGAGTGGAATGCACACATCACCAAGCAGTTTCTCAGAAAGCTTCTCTCCACTTTGCATTTGACGATATTTCCTTTTTCAAAATAGGCAAGAATGTGATCCCAAATATCCCTTCGTGAATTCATCCATGACAGAGATTCCAAGCTGCGTAATGTAAAGAAATCTTTATCTATGTGAGATGAATACACATATCACAGAGCAGTTTCATTGAAAGCTTCTTTCCTCTTTTTGTCTGAGGCTATTTCCCTTTTCACAATAGGCATCAACATGCTCCATAATATCACTTGGTGCCTTTTTCGAGAAAAGAGTTTCCCTGATGCTGTATGAGAACCGAGGTATAACACTGTGAGTGGAATGCACACATCACAAAGCAGTTGCTCTGAAAGCTTCTCTCCAGTATTCATTGGAAGACGTTTCCTTTCTCATCACAATCCTCTGGACGCCACTTAATATCTCTTCCCTTTCACAGAAAGCTTCTTCCAGTTTTTGTCTGAGGATGCTTCCTTTTTCACCATAGCCATCCATATACTCCCGAATGCCCCCTGGGATCATTTTCTCCAAACCAGATTCCCAAATCCTCTATGAGAAGAGAGGTATAACTCCGTGAGTGGAATGCATATGTCACAAAGCAGCTCCTCAGAAATCTTCTCTCCAATATATATCTGAAGACATTTCCGTTTTCACCGTAAGCCTCAAAGCGCTCCCAAGTATCCCTTAGCTGACTAACCTAAAACAGTGTTAGAATACTGTTCAATGAAAACCGAAGCTTAACTGTGCGAGTGGAATTCACGTGACATAGAGCAGTTTCATAGAGAATTTCCTTCTGTTTTTTATCAGAGGGTAGCACTTTTTCAGCATATTCTTAAGAGCGTTCCCAAAAGTCCTTTCTCAGGTTCCACAGAAAGAGTGGCATCAAACTGCTCAATCCAAAGAATGATTTAACTCTGTGAGATGAATACATATATCACAAAGCTGTTGCTCCAAAACCTTCTCTCCACTTTTCATTGGAAGACGTCCTTTCTCACCAGGAGGCTCGGGCGCCACTTAATATCCCTTCACAGATTCCTCAAAGACAGAGTTTCCAAACTGGGCAACGTAGTGTAAGCTTTAACTATCTGAAGTGAATGCACACCTCAGAGAGCAGTTTCTGGGAATGCTTCTTTCTGGGTTTTATTTCAGGATATTTCACTTTTTGCCATAGTCTTCAATGCACTGCAAAGTATCACTTTTTCAGTTTTACAGGCATAGTGTTCAAACACTACTTTATGAGAAAAGTGGTATAACTCCCTTAGTGGAATGCACACATCACAAAGCAGTTTCATAGAAAGCTCCTTTCCAGTTTTTATCTGGAGATATTTCCTATTTCTGCACAGGCCTGAATGTGCTGCCGAATGTCTCTTCGCGAATCCGTACATAACGCAGTTACAAATCTGTGTATTACAGAGAAAGTTTTATCTATGTGAGATGAATAGACATATCTATCACAAAGCAGTTTCAGAGAAAACTTCTTTACAGTTTTCATCTGAGAATACTTCCTTTTTCACCATTGAATTCCATATACTCTCGAATGTCCCCTGTTAGCATTTTCTTAAAAATGGGATTCCACAATCTTCTATGAGAAGAATGGTATATCTCTGTGAGTGGAATGCACACGTCACAAAGCAGATCCTCAGAAATCTTCTCTCCAGTATCTATCTGAAGATATTTCCGTTTTCACTGTAAGCCTCAAATCGCTCCCGAATATCCCTTAGCTGTGTAACCTAAAACAGTATTAGAATACTTTTCAATGAAAATAAAAGCTTAAATGTGCGAGTGGACTTCACGTAACCTAGAGCAGTTTCACAGAAAGTTTCCTTCTCGTTTTTATCAGAGGGTATTACTTTTTCATCATATTCTTAACAGTGTTCCCAAAAGTCCTTTCTCAGGTTCCACAGAAACAGTGATTTCAAACTGCTCAACCCGAAGAATGATTTAACTCTATGAGATGAATATGCACATCACAAAGCAGTTGCTCCGAGAGGTTCTCTCAGTTTTCGTGGTAAGACGTTTCATTTCTCACCACAAGCCTCCGGGCGCCACTTAATATCCCTTCACAGATTACTCAAAGGCAGAGTTATCAAAGTGGGCAACGTAGTGAAAGCTTTAACTCTCTGAAATGAATGCACACGTCAGAGAGCAGTTTCTTGGAACGCTTCTCTCTGGGTTTTATTTCAGGATATTTCACTTTTCACCATAGGCTTCCCTGTGCTCTGAAATATTTCCTTCTCAATTTTACAGGAACAGAGTTCAAACACTGCCTTATGAGAGAAGAGGTATAACTCCCTGAGTTGAATGCACACATCACAAAGCAGTTTCTCAGAATGCTTCTCTCCAGTTTTTATCTGAAGATATTTCCAATTTCAAAATAGTCCTGAATGTACTCCCGAATGTCCCTTCACAGATGCCTCCATGACAGAGTTTCCAAGCTGCGTAACATAAAGAAAGCTTTATCTATGTGAGATGAATAAACTTAGCAAGAACCAGATTCACAGAAAGCTTCTTTCCACTTTTTATATGAAGATATTTCCATTTTCACCATAGTCCTGAATGTGTCCAAAAATATCCCTTCACGGATCCCTCCATGCCAGAGTTTCCAAGCTGTGTAATGTAAAGAAAGCTTTAACTTTTTGAGATGAATAAACATAGCAGAAACTAGATTCACAGAATGCTTTTTTCCAGTTTCTATCTGAACGTATTAACTTTTTACCATAAGCCTCACAGCTCTCCTGACTATCCCTTCGCACGCAGAACATAAACAGTGTTAGAAAACTGCTTAGTGAAAAGAGAAGTTTAACTGCGTGAGAGTAATTAACATGATTCACAGCAGTTTCACAGAAACGTCCTTCTGTTTTTTATTGGAGGATATTTCTTTCTCCATATTCCAAAGAGCGTTCAAAATGTCCTTCCTCAGATTCCACAGAAGCAGTGATTTCAAACTGCTCAATCCAAAGAATGGTTTAACTCTATGAGATGAATACACACATCACAAAGCATTGGCTCTGAAAACTTCTCTCCAGTTTTCATCGGAAGACATTTCCTTGCTCAACACAGGCCTTGAGCGCCACTTAATATAACTTCGCAGATTCTTCAAAGACAGAGTTTCCAAACTGGGCAATGTAGAAGAAGCTTTTTCTCTGTGAAATGAATGCACATATCAGAGAGCAGTTTCTTGGAATGCTTCTTTCTGGGTTTTACTTTAGGATAGTTCACTTTTTGTAGTCTTCAATGCACTCCCAAATATCACATTTTCAGTTTTACAGGAACAGTGTTCAAACACTGCCTTATTAGAAAACAGGTAAAACCCACTGAGTGGAATGCAAACATCACAAAGCACTTTCTCAGAAAGCTTATCTGCAGTACTTATCTGAAGATATTTTCATATTCACCAGAGTCCTGAATGTGCTCCTGAAGGTCCCTTCGTGAATCTGTCCATGACAGAGTTTCCAACCTGCATAATATAAAGAAAGCTTCATCTATGTGAAATGAATTCAGATATCACAGAGCAGTTGTGTGGAAAGCTTCTTTGCAGTTTTTGTCTGAGGCTCTTTTCCTTTCCACCGTAGGCGTCAATATGCTCCCGGATATCACTTGGTACCTTGTTCTCCAAAAGGGGTTCCCCGATGCTGTTTGAGAAGAGACATACAATACTGTGAGTGAAATGCACACGTCACAAAGCAGTTCCTCTGAAAGCTTCTCTCCAGTTTCTATCTGAACATATTCCTTTCTCACTGTAAGACTCAGAGTGCTTCTGAATATCCCTTCACACACTAAACATAAACAGTGTTAGAAAACTCTTCAAGGAAAAGGGAAGCTTAACTGAGCGAGAGAAATTCACACAACACTTAGCAGTTTCACAGAAAGCTTCCTTCTGGTTTTCATCTGAGGGTATTTATTTCTCCATATTCCAAAGAACGGTCCCAAATGTCCTTTCTGAGATACCACAGAAACAGTGATTTCAAACTGCTCCATCCAAGGAATGGTTTTACTCTATGAGATGAATACACACATTACAAAGCCGTTGCTCAGAAAGCTTCTCTCCAGTTTTCATGGGAAGACATTTCCTTTCTCACCACAGGCCTCCAGGGCACCATTTAGTATCTCTTCGCATATTCCTCAAAGACAGAGTTTGGAAGCGGGACAATGTAGAGTACGCTTTAATTCTGTGAAGTGAATGCACATATCAGAGAGCAGTTTCTTGGAATGCTTCTTTCTGGGTTTTACTTGAGGATAGTTCAATTTTTGCCATAGTCTTCAAAGCACTCAGAAATGTCATTTTTTCGGTTTTACAGGAACAGTGTTCAAACACTGCCTGATGAGAAAATAGGTATCACTCCCTGAGTGGAATGCACACACCACAAAGCAGTTTCACAGAAATCTCTCTGCATTAATTATCTGAAGATATTTCCATTTTCACCATAGTCCTGAATGTCCTCCCAAATGTCCCTTCACAGATCCATCCATGACAGAGTTTCCAAGCTGCATAATATAAAGAAAGCTTTATCTGTGTGAGATGAATACACATATCACAGATCAGTTTCACAGAAAGCTTCTTTCCAGTTTTTGTCTGAGACTATTTACTTTTTCACAATAGGTGTGAATCTGCTCCCAAATATCCCTTGGTACATTTTCTCCAAAATGTTTTCCTGATGCTGTATGAGAAGAGAGGTATAACACTGTAAGTGGAATGCACACATCACAAAGCAGTTCCTCGGAAAGCTTCTCTCCATTTTCTATCTGAAGATATTTCCTTTTTCACTGTAAACCTGAAAGTGCTCCCGAATATCCCTTCACACACTGAACATAAACAGTATGAAAACTGGTCATTGCAAGAGAAGCTTATCTGAGTGAGAGGAATTCATATGACACACAGGAGTTTCACAGAAATCGTCGTTCATGTTTTTATCTGAGGATATTTAGTTCTCCATATTCTAAAGAGCATTCCCAAATGTCTCTCCTCAGATTCCAAAGAAACAGTGATTTCAAACTGCTCAATCCAAAGAATCGTTTTACTCTATGGGAGTAGAGTAAAACTGTCAAAAAGCAGTTGCTCAGAAAGCTTCTCTTCAGTTTTCAATGGAAGACATTCCCTTGCTCACCGCTGTCATCTGGGAGCCACTTTATATCCCTTTCCAGATTCCACAAAGACAGAGTTTTCAAGCTGGGCAATGTAGAGTAAGCTTTATTTCTGTGAAATGAATGCACATATCAGAGAGCAGTTTCTTGGAATGCTTCTTTCTGGGTTTTATTTGAGGACACTTCTCTTTCAGCCATAGTCCTCAATGCGCTACAAAATATCACGTTTTCGGTTTTACAGGAACAGTGTTGAAACACGGCCTTATGAGAAAAGAGGTATATCACCCTCAGTGGAATGCACACATCCCAAAGCATTTTCTCACAAAGCTTGTCTCTAATTTTTATATGAAGAGATTTCCGTTTTCACTATAGACCAGAAAGTGCTCCCCAATGTCCCTTTGCGGATCTGTCCTTGACGGAGTTTCCAAACTGCATAATATAAAGAAAGTTTTATCTATGTGAGATGAATAAACATATTTATCACAGAGTAGTTTCCCAGAAAGCTTCTTTCCCATTTTTGTTAGAGGGTAATTCCTTTTTCACAATAGCCATCTGTATACTCCTGAATGTCCCTAGCTTTTTCTCCAAAAGGGATTCCCCAATCCTCTATGAGAAGAAAAGTATGACTCTGTGAGTGGAATGCACACATCACAAAGCAGCTCCTCAGAAAGCTTCTCTCTAGTGTCTATTTGAAAATATTTCCGTTTTCACCATAAACCTCAAAGTGCTCCCAATATCGCTTCGCAGACTAAGCACATTGTTAGAATACTGATCAATGAAAAAAGAAGCTTAACTGTGTGAGTTGAAAACACATGACCAAGAGCAGTTTCACAGAAAGCTTCCTTCTGGTTTTCATCTGATGATATTTATTTCTGCATATTCCAAAGAGTGTTCCCAAATGTCCTTCCTGAGATACCACAGAAACAGTGATTTCAAACTGCTCAATCCAAAGAATGGTTTAGCTCTATGAGATGAATACACACTTCACAAAGCTGTTGCTCAGAAAGTTTCTCTCCAGTTTTCAAACGAAGACATTTCCTTGCTCACCACAGTCCTCTGGGAGCCACTTAATATCCCTTCGCATTTTCCTCAAAGACAGAGTTTCCAAACTGGGCAATGTAGAGTACGCTTTTATTCTGTAAAGTGAATGCACACATCAGAAAGCAGTTTCTCGGAATGCTTCTTTCTGGGTTTTACTTCAGGATAGTTCACTTTTGGCCATAGACTTCAATGTACTCCGAAATATCACTTTTTCGGTTTTGCAGGAACAGTGCTCAAACACTGCCTTAAGAGAAAAGAGGTATAACTCCCTGAGTGGAATGCACACATCACAAAGCAGTTTCTCAGAAAGCTTATCTGCAGTACTTATCTGAAGATATTTCCATTTTCACCATAGTCCTGAATATCCTCCCCAATGTCCCTTTATGGATCCATCCATGACAGAGTTTCCAATCTGTCTAATGTAAAGAAAGCTTTATCTATGTGAGATGAATATACATATCACAGATCAGTTTCACAGAAAGCTTCTTTCTAGTTTTTGTCTGAGGCTATTTCCTTTTTCACCATAGGCGTCAATATGCTCCCGAATATCTCTTGGTACCGTTTTCTCCAAAATGTTTTCCCAATGCTGTATGAGAAGAGAGGTATAACACTCTGAGTGGAATGCACACATCACAAAGCAGATCCTCAGAAAGCTTCTCTCCACTTTTTATCTGAAGATATTTCCTTTTTCACTCTAAGCCTAAAAATGCTCCTGAATATCCCTTCTCATGCTATGCATAAACAGGATGAAAACTGGTCAATGCAAGAGAAGCTTAACTGAGTGAGAGGAATTCACACGACACACAGCAGTTTCACAGAAAGCGTCCTTCGGGTTTTTATCTGAGGATATTTAGTTCTCCATATTCTAAAGAGTGTTCCCAAATGTCTTTCCTCAGATTCCAAAGAAACATTGATTTCAAACTGCTCATTTCAAACAATGGTTTTACCCTATGAGATGAATGCACCTGTCACAAAGCAGTTGCTCAGAAACTTCTTTCCAATTTTTGTCTGAGGATATTTCATTTTTCAGCATAGCCATCCATATACTCCCGAATGTCCCTTGGTAGCTTTTTTTCCAAAAGGGATTCCCCAATCCTCTATGAGAAGAAAGGTATAATTCAGCGAGTGGAATGCACACGTCACAAAGCAGACCCTCAGAAAGTCTCTCTTCAGTTTCAGTCTGAACATATTTCCCTTTTCACCATAAGCCTCAAAGCACTCCCGAATACCCCTTCACTTGCTAAACATAAACAGGGTTAGAAAACTGCTCAATGAAAAGAGAGGGTTAAATGAGGGAGAGGAATTAAGATGACACAGAGGAGTTTCACAGAAAGCTTCCTTTTGCATTTTACCTGAGGATATTTCTTTCTCCAAATTCTAAGGAGTGTTCCCAAATGTCCTTCCTCAGATTCTACAAAAACAGTGATTTCAAACTGCTCAATCTAAAGAATGGTTTAACTCTGTAAGATGAATACACACATCACAAAGCAGTTGTTCAGAAAATTTCTCTCCAGTTTGCATCGGAAGAAGTTTCCTTGCTCAACACACGACTCCAGGCACCACATAATATCCCTTCACAGATTCCTTAAAAACAGAATTTCCAAACTGGACAACGTAGAGTAAGCTTTAACTCTGAAATGAATGCACATTGCAAGGAGCAGTTTCTTGGAATGCTTCTCTTTGGGTTTTATTTGAGGATATTTCACTTTCTACAATAGTCTTTAATGCATTCTGAAATATCACTTTTTCGATTTTACAGGAACAGTGTTCAAACACTGCTTTATGAGAAAAGAGGTATAACTCCCTGAGTGGAATGCACACATCACAAAACTGTTTCTCAGAAAGTTTGTCTCCAGTTTTTATCTGAAGATATTTCCTTTTTCACCATGGGCCTGAATGTGCTCCCAAATGTCGCTTCGTGAATCCATCCATGTCGGAGTTTCAAAACTGCATAATAGAAGGAAAGTTTTATCTATGTTCAGTGAGTAAACATATCTATCACAAAACAGTTTCACAGAAAGCTCCTACCAGTTTTTGTATGAGGATATTTCCTTTTTCACCATAGCTGTCCAGATACTCCCGATTGTCCCATGGTAGCTTTTTCTCCAAAAGGGATTCCCCAGTCCTCTATGAGAAGAAAAGTGTAACTCTGTGAGTGGAATGAACACGTCACAAAGCAGCACCTCAGAAATCTTCTCTCCAGTTTCTATTTGAAGATATTTCCTTTTTCACTATAACCCTCAAAATGCTCTCAAGTATCCCTTAACTGACTAAAACAGTGTTAGAATACTGCTCAATGAAAACAGAAGCTTGTCTGTGCAAGTGGAATTCACATGACACAAAGAAGTTTCACAGAAACCTTCCTTCTGCTTTTTATCGGAGGGTATTTCGTTTTTAGAATATTCTTTAGAGCATTCCCAAATATCCTTTATCAGGTTCCACACTAAGAATGATTTGAAACTGCTCAATCCAAAGAACTATTTAACTCTATGAGATGAATACACACATCACAAAGCAGTGGCTATGAAAGTGTCTCTTCAGTTTTCAATGAAAGACATTTTCTTGCATGCCACAGGCCTCAGGTTGCCACTTAATATCCCTTTACAGAATCCTCAAAAACAGACTTTTCAAACCAGGAAATGTAGAGTAATCTTTAACTCTCTGAATGAATGCACAAGTCAGAGAGCAGTTTCTTCAAATACTTCTTTCTGGGTTTTATTTCAGGATATTTCACTTTTCACCATAGTCTTCCATGTGCTCCGAAATATTACATTTTTGGTTTTACAGGCACAGTGTTCAAACACTGCCTTAGGAGAAAAGTGGAATAACTCCCTGAGTAGAATGCACACGTCACAAAAGGAGTTTCTAAGAAAGCCTCTATCCAGTTATATCTGCAGTTATCTCCTTTTCTCTGTAGGCCTGAATGTGCCCCCGAATGTCCCTTCACGTATACATCCATGACAAAAATCCCAAACTGCATAATATAAGGAAAGATTCATCTGTGAGATGAATAAACATACCTATCACAAAGCAGTTTCACAGAAATCATCTTTCAATTTTTTGTCTGAGGGTATTTCTTTTTCACCATGTCCATCCATATACTCCCGAATATCCCTTGGTAGCTTTTTTTTCCAAATGGGATTCTCAAATCCTCTACGAGAAGAAAGGTACATTTCTATGAGTGGAATGCACATGTCACAAAGCAGCTCCTCGGAGAGCTTCTCTCTAGTTTCTATCTGAAGTTATTTTGGTGTTCACCATAAGCCTCAAAAAGCTCCGAAATATCCCTTCACAGACTAAACAAAAACAGTGTTAGCATACTGCTCAATGAAAACAGAAACTTAACTGTGCGAGTGGAATTCACAGGACACAGAGCAGTTTCACAGAAAGCTTCCTTCTGGTTTCTATCTGAGGTTATTTCTTTTTCTGCATATTCTAAAGAGCATTCCCAAATGTCCTTTCTAAGATTCCACAGGAAGTGTGATTTCAAACTGCTCAATTCAAAGAATGATTTAACTCTATGAGATGAATACAAACATCACCAAACAGTTGCTCAGAAAGCTTCTCTCCAATTTTCAATGGAACACATTTCCTTGCTCGCCACAGACTTCCTGTTGCCACTTAATATCCTTTCACAGAATCCTCAAAGATAGACTTTCCAAACTGGGAAATGTAGATTAAGCTTTAACTCTGTGAAATGAATGGACATGTCAGAGAGTAGTTTCTTGGAACGCTTCTTTCTGGGGTTCATTGGACGACATTTCACTTTTTGCCATAGTCTTCAACGTGCTCCAAACATCACTTTTTTCACTTTTGCAGAAACAGTGTTCAAACAGTGCCTTATGAGAAAAAAGGTATAAATCCCTGAGTGGAATGCACACATCACCAAACAGTTTCTCGGAAAGCTTCTCTCCAGTTTTTATCTGATGATATTTCCTTTTTCACCATAGGCCAGAATGTGATCCCGAATATCCCTTTGTGGATTCGTCCATGACAGGGTTCCCAAGCTGCGTAGTGTAAAGAAAGCTTTATCTCTGTGAGAAGAATACACATATCACAGAGCAGTTTCACAGAAAGCTTCTTTCCAGTTTTAGTATGGGGCTATTTCCCTTTTCACCATGTTCGTCAATATGCCTCCGAATATGTCTTGGTACCATTTCCTCCAAAAGGGATTCCCCGATGCTGTATGAGAAGAGAGGTATAACACTGTGAGTGGAATGCATAGGTCATGAAGCAGTTCCTCTTAAAGCCTCTCTCGAGTTTCTATCAGAACATATTTCCTTTTTCACCATAATCTCAAAGTGCTTCTGAATATCCCTTCGAACGCTAAACATAAACAGTGTTAGAGAACTGGTCAATGAAAAGAGAACCTTAACTGAGTGAGAGGAATTCACAAGATACATAGCAGTTTCACAGAAATCTTCCTTCTGGTTTTTATCTGAGGCT
Source organism: Papio anubis (assembly GCF_008728515.1). Classification (NCBI taxonomy): domain Eukaryota; kingdom Metazoa; phylum Chordata; class Mammalia; order Primates; family Cercopithecidae; genus Papio; species Papio anubis. Next base: position 47,520 of record NW_022166925.1, on the reverse strand, counting down.
ATTTCTTTCTCCATATTCTAAGGACCGTTCCCAAATGTCCTAACACAGATTCCATAGAAATAATGATTTCAAACTGCTCAATCCAAAGAATGATTTAACTCTATGAGATGAATACACACGTCACAAAGAAGTTGCCCAGAAAGCTTCTCTCCAGTTTTCAACAGAAGACATTTCCTTGCTCACCTTAGGCCTCCGGGCACCAACTAATATCCCTTTGCAGATTCCTCAAGAGAGACTATCCAAACTGGGCAACGTAGAGTAAACTTTATCTCTGTGAAATAAATGCACATATAAGAGAGAAATATCTTAGAACGATTCCTTCTGGATTTTATTTGAGGATAGTTCACTTTTGGCCATAGTCTTTAAAGTGCTCCAAAATATCACTTTTTCGGTCTTACAGGCACAGTGTTCAACCACTGCCTTATGAGAAAAGAAGTATAACTACCTGAGTGGAATGCACACATTACAAAGTTGTTTCTCAGAGTTTCTCTCCTGTTTTTATCTGAAGATATTTCCTTTTTCACCATAGGCCTGAATGTGCCCCCGAGTCTCCCTTTGTGGATCCATTCATGATGGAGATTCCTAACTGCATAATATAAAAAGGTTTTATCTATGTGAAATCAATAAGCATATCTATCACAAAGCAGTTTCACAGAAAGCTTCTTTCCAGTTTTGTCTGGTGATATTTCCTTTTTAACCATAGCCATCCATATACTCCTGAATGTCCCATGGTAGCCTTTTCTCCAAAAGGGATTCCCCAATCCTCTATGAGGAGAAAGGTATAACTTTTTGAGTGGAGTGCACATGTCACAAAGCAGCTCCTCGGAAAGCTTCTCTTCAGTTTCTATCTGAAGATATTTCCGTTTTCACCATAAGCCTCAAAGTACTCCCGAATATCCCTTCAGAGTTTGAAAAAAAACATGTTAGAATACTGCTCAAGGAGAAGGGAAGCTGAATTGTGTGGTGGAATTCACACGACACAGAGCAGTCTCACAGAAAGCTTCCTTCTGTTTTTTATCTGAGGGTATTTCTTTTTAACATATTCTAAAGAGTGTTCCCAAATATCCTTTCTCAGATTCCTCAGAAACAGTGATTTCAAACTCTTCAATCCAAAGAATGATTTAACTCTATGAGAATAATACACACAACACAAAGCAGCTGCTCAGAAAGCTTCTCTCCACTTTTCAACGTAAGACATTTCCTTCCTCACCACAGGCCTCCAGGAGCCTCTTAATATCCCTTCACAGATTCCTCAAAGACAGAGTTTCCAAACTAGGCAATGCAATGTAAGCTTCAACTCTCTGAAATGAATGCACACATCAGAGAGCAGTTTCGTGGAACACTTCTTTCTGGGTTTTATTTGAGGAGAGTTCTCTTTTCTCCATAGTCTTCAATGCACTCTGTAATATCACATTTTCGGTTTTACAGAAACATTGCTCAAACACTGCCTTATGAGAAAAGAGGTATAACTCCCTGAGTGGAATGCACACATCAAAAAGCAGTTTCTCAGAAAGCTTCTCTCCAGTTTTTATCTGAAGATATTTCCATTTTCAACATAGGCCTGAATGTACACCCGAATGTCCCTTTGCAGATCTGTCCATGACAGAGTCACTAAGCTGTGTAAGGTAAAGAAAGGTTTATCAATATCAGGTGAATAAACATAGTAAAAAGCAGATTCACAGAAAACTTCTTTCCAGTTTTCATCTGCTGTTATTCCCTTTTTCACTATACTCCTGAATTTGCTCCTGAATGTCCCTTCACAGATCCGTCCATGACAGAGTTTCCAAGCTGCATAACATAAAGAGAGATTTATCTATGTGAGATGAATGCACATACAACAGAGCATTCACAGAAAGCTTCTTTACAGTTTCAGTCTGAGGCTATTTCCTTTTTCGTCAATATGCCAGTAAATATCTCTTGGTACCTTTTCCTCCAAAAGTATTTCCCTGAATCTCTATGAGAAGAGATGTATAACACTGTGAGTGGAATGCGCACGTCACAATGTATTTCATCGGAAAGCTCCTCTCCAGTTTGTATCTGAACATATTTCCTTTTTAACCATAAGCCTCAAAGTGCTCCCGAATATCCCTTCGCACGCTGAACATCAACAGCAATAGAAAACAGCTCAATGAAAAGAGAAGCTTAACTGAGCGAAAGGAAGTCACACGACACACAGCAGTTTTCCAGAAAGTTTCCTTCTGGTTTTTATCTGAGGATATTTCTTTCTCCATATTCTAAAGAGTGGTCCCAAGTGTCCTTCCTCAGATTCCACAGTCGCAGTGATTTCAAACTGCTCAATTCAAAGAATGATTTAACTCTATAAGATGAATACACACATCATAAAGCAGTTGCTCAGAAAGCTTCTCTCCAGGTTTTATCGGAAGACATTTCCTAGCTCACCAGAGGCCTCTGGACGCCACTTAATATCTCTTTGCAGATTCCTCAAAAGCAGAGTTTCCAATCTGGGCAACATAGAGTAAAAATTAACTCTGTGAAATTAATGCACATATCAGAGACCTGCTTCCTGGAACGCTTCTTTCTGTGTTTCATTTGAGTATGTTTCACTTTTCACCATAGTCCTCTATGCACTTCGAAATATCACTTTTTCAGTATTACCAGAACAGTGTTCAAACACTGCCTTATGAGAAAAGAGATATAACTCCCTAAGTGGAATGCACACATCGGAAAGCAGATTCTCAGAAAGCTACTCTCCAGTTTTTATCTCAGGTTATTTCCTTTTTCACCAAAAGCCTGAATGTGCTCCCAAATGTCCCTTCGAGCATCCATCCATGATGGAGTTTTGAAACTGCATAAAATAAAAAAGTTTTATCAATGTGAGATAAATAAATATAACAAAAAGCAGATTCACAGAAATCTTCTTTCCAGTTTTGGTCAAAGGATACTTCCTTTTTCGCTGTAGTCCTGAATGTGCTCCCAAATGTCCCTTCGCGGTCCATGCATGACAGAGTTTCCAAGCTGCGTAATGTAAAGAAAGCTTTATCTATGAGAGATGAATACACATATCACAGAGCAGTTTCACCAAAAGCTTCTTTCCAGTTTTTGTCTGAGGCTATTTCCCTTTTAACCATAGGCATCAATATGCTCCCGGATATCCCCTGGAAGCTTTTTCTCCAAAAGGATTTCCCCGATGCTGTATAAGAAGAGAGGTATAACACTGTGAGCAGAATGCACATGTCACAAAGCAGTTCCTCGGAAAACTTCTCTTCAGTTTCTATCTGAACATATTTTCTTTCTCACCGTAAGCCTCAAAGTGCTCTCGTGTATCCCTTCACACGCTAAACATAAACAGTGTTAGAAAACTGCTCAATGAAAAGAGAAGCTTAATTGAGCCAATGGAATTCACACAATACATAGCAGTTTCACAGAAAGTTTCCTTCTGGTTTTTATCTGAGGATATTTCTTTCTCCTTATTCTAAAGAGTATTCCTATGATTCCACAGAAACAGTGATTTCATACTGCTCAATAGAAAGAATGGTTTAACTCTATGAGATGAACACACCCATCACAAAGCAGTTGCTCAGAAAGCTTCCCTCCAGTTTTCATTGGAAGATATTTCCTTGCTGAACACAGGCTTCCGTGGTCCACTTATTATCCCTTTGCAGATTCCTCAAAGACAGAGTTTCCAAACTGGGCAATGTAGAGTAAGTTTTAACTCTGTGAAATGAATGCACATATCAGAGAGCTGTTTCCTGGAACGCTTTTTTCTAGGTTTTACTTAAGGATATTTCACTTTTCACCCTAGTCTTCAATGTGCTCTGAAATATCACTTTTTCGGTTTTACAGGAACAGTGTTCAAACACTGTCTTAGGAGAAAAGATGTATAACTCCGTGAGTGGAATGCACACATCATAAAGCAGTTTCTCAGAAACTTCTCTCTAGTTTTTATCTGACGATATTTCCTTTTTCACCATAGGCTTGAAAGTGAACTCATATGTCCCATTGCAGATCCGTCCATGACGGAGTTTCCAGGCTGCGTGATGTAAGGAAAGTTTTATCTATGTAAGGTAAATAAACATAACAAAAAACAGATTCACAGCAAGCTTCTTTCCAGTTTTTATCTGAAGATGTTACATTTTTCACCATAGTCCTGAATGTACTCCCGAAAGTCCCTTCGGGACATTCATGGATCCTTCCATGACGGAGTTTCCAAGTTGCATAATGTAAAGAAAGTTTTATCTATGTGAGATGAAAAAGATAGCAAAAAACAGATTCACAGAAAGCTTCTTTCCAGTATTTATCTGAAGATATTTCCTTTTTCATCACAGTCCTGAATGTGTTCCCAATTGTCCCTTTACAGATCCCTCCATGACAGAGTTTCCCAGCTGCGTAATGTGAAGAAAGCTTTATCTATGTGAGATGAATAAACATATCTATCACAAAGCTGTTTCACAGATAGCTTCTATCCAGTTTTGGCCGGATATTATTTCCTTTTTCTCCATAGCCATCCATATACTCCTGAATGTCCCTTGGTAGTTTCTTCTCCAAAAGGAATTCCCCAATCCACTATGAGGAAATAGGTATAACTCTGTGAGTGGAATGCACACATCTCAAAGTAGCTCCTCGGAAACCTCTCTAGTTTTTATCTGAAGATATTTCCATTTTGACCATCAGCCTTAAAGCACTCCCGAATATCCCTTCTCAGACTACACAAAAACAGTGTTAGAATACTGCTCAATAAAAAGAGAATTTGAACTATGTGAGTGGAATTCACTTGACACAGAGCCATTTCACAGAAACTTTCTTCTGGTTTTTATCAGACAATACTTCTTTTTTAGCATTTTCTAACGAGCATTCCCAAATGTTCTTTCTCAGGATCCACAGAAACAGTGATTTCAAACTACTCAATCCAAAGAATGATTTATCTCTATGAGATGAATAAACACATCACAAAGCACTTTCTCAGAAAGCTTCTCTCCAGTTTTCAACGGAAGACATTTCCTTGCTCACCACATGATTCCAGGCGCCACTTAATATCCCTTCGCAGATTCCTCAAAGACAGAGTTTCCAAACTGGGCATAGTAGAGTAAGCTTCAACTCTGTGAGATGAATGCACATATCAGAGAGCAGTTTCTTGGAACGCTTCTTTATGGGTTTTATTGGAGGATATTTTACTTTTTGCCATAGTCTTCAATGCGTTCCGAAATATCACATTTTTGGTTTTACAAGAACAGTGTTCAAACACTGCCTTATGAGAAAAGTGGTATAACTCCCTTAGTGGAATGCACCATCACAAAGCAGTTTCTCAGAAAGCTTATCTCCGGTTTTTATCTGAGGATATTTCCTATCTCACCATAATCTTGAATGTGCTCCTGAATGTCCCTTCTCAGAACCATCCATGGCGAAGTTTCCAAGCTGCGTAATGTAAAGAAAGCTTTATCTATGTGAGATGAATACACGTATCACAGAGTAGTTTCACAAAAAGCTTCTTTCCAGTTTTTGTCTGAGGCTATTTCCCTCTCCACCATAGGCACCAATATGCCCCCGAATATCCCTTGGTATCTTTTTCTCCAAAAGAATTTCCCTGATGCTGTATGAGAAGAGAGATATAACACTGTGAGTGGAATGCACATGTGACAAAGCGGTTCCTTGGAAAGCCCGTCACCAGTTTCTATCTGTACATATTTCCTTTCTCACCATAAGTCTCAAAGGGCTCCCGAATATCCCTTCATCTGTTAAACATAAAGAGTGTTAGAAAACTTCTCAATGAAAAGAGAAGCTTAACTGAGTGAGAGGAATTAAGACGACACATAGCAGTTTCACAGAAAGCTTCCTTCTGGTTTTTATCTGAAGATATTTCTTTCTTCATATTGTAAGAGTGTTCTAAGATGTCCTACCTCAGATACCACAGAAACAGTTATTTCAAACTGCTGAATCCAAAGAATACTTTAGCCCTCTGAGATGAATACACACATCTTTGCTCAGAAATCTTCTCTCCAGTTTTCATCGGGAGACATTTCCTTGCTCACCACAGGCCTCCAGGTGCCACCGAATATCTCTTCACAGATTCCTCAAAGACAGAGTTTCCAAACAGGGCAATTTAGAGTAAGCTTTAACTCTGTGAAATGAATGCACACATCAGAGAGCAATTTCTTGGAATGTTTCTTTCTCGGTTTTATTTGAGGATATTTCACATTTTGCACTAATCTTAAATGCACACTGAAATATCACTTTTTCAGTTTTACAGGAACAGTGTTCACACACTGCCTTAGGAGAAAAAGTTATAACTCCCTGATTGGAATGCACACATCACAAAGCAGTTTCTCAGAAAGCTTCTCTCCAGTTTTTATCTGAAGATATTTCCTTTTTCACCATAGGCCTGAATGTGCTGCTGAATGTCCCTTCGCTGATCCATCCATGACGAAATTTCCAAACTGTGTAATATAAAGAAAGTTTTATGTCTGTGAAATGAGTAAACATATCTATCACAAAGCAGTTGCATATAACGCGACTTTCGAGTTTTTGTCTGAGGATATTTCCTTTTTCACCATAGTCATCCATATACTCCCAAAGGTCCCTATTTAGCTTTTTCTCCAAGAGGGATTCTCCAATCCTCTATGAGAAGGAAGGTATAACTCTGAGTGGAATGCACACATCACAAAGCAGATCCTCTGAAAGTTTCTCTCCAGTTTCTATCTGAAGATATTTCCGTTTTCACCATAAGCCTCAAACTGCTCCCGAATATATCTTCCCCGACTAAACACAGTGTTAGAAAACTACTCAATGAAAAAGACAAGCTTAACTGAGTGAAAGGAATTCACATGACACAAAGCAGTTTCACAGAAAGCTTCCTTCTGCTTTTTATCTAAGGATATTTCTTTCTCCATATTCTAAAGAGCATTCCCAGATATTCGTCTGTAGATTCCACAGAAACAGTGATTTCAAACTGCTCAATCCAAACAATGGTTTAACTCTATGACATGAATACACACATCAAAAAGCAGTTGCTCAGAAAATTTCTCTCCAGTTTTCATCTGAAGATATGTCCTTACCCACCACAGGCCTCTGGGCGCCAAAAAACATCCCTTCACAGATTCCTCAGAGACAGAGTTTCCAAATTGGGTAATGTAGAGTAAGCTTTAACTCTGGAAAATCAATTCTCATATCAGAGATCAGATTCTTGGAATGCTTCTTTCTTGATTTTATCTGAGGATATTTCACTTTTCACCATAGTCTTCAAAGCTCTCTGAAATATCTCAGTTTTTCAGGAACAGTGTTCAAACACTGGGAAAAGATGTATAACTCCCTGAGTGGAATGCACACATCACAAAGCAGTTTCTTAGAAAGTTTCTCTCCTGCTTTTATCCGAAGAGATTTCCATTTTCACCATAGGCATGAAAGTGTCCCGAATGTCCCTTTGTGGATCCATCCATGATGGAGTTTCCAAACTGCATAATATAAAGAAAGTTTTATCTACGTCAGATGAATACATATATCTATCACAAAGCAATTTCACAGAAAGCTTCTTTCCAGGTTTGGTCTGAGGATATTTCTTTCTTCACAGTAGCTGTCCATATACTACTGAATGTCCCTTGGTATCTTTTTCTCCAAAAGGGATTCCCCAATCCTCTATGAGAAGAAAGACATAACTCTATGAGTGGAATGCACATGCCCCAAAGCAGCTCCTCAGAAAGCTTCTTTCCAGTTTCTATCTGAAGATATTTCCATTTTCACGATAAGCCTCAAAACGCTCCTGAATATCACTTCGAAGACTAAATACAGTGTTAGCACACGGCTCAATGAAAGGAGAAACTGAACTGTGTGAGTTAAATTCAAACAACACAGAGCAGTTTCACAGAAAGCTTCCTTCTGGTTTTTCTCTGAGGGTATTTCCTGATCAGCATATTCTAAAGAGCATTCCCAAATGTCCTTTCTCAGATTCCACAGAAACAGTGATTTCAAACTGCTCAATCCAAAGAATGATTTAACTCTCTGTGATGAATACACACATCACAAAGCAGTAACTCAGAGGGCTTCTGTCCAGTTTTCATTGGAAGATATTTCCTTGCTTACCATAGACCTCTGGGTGCCACTTACTATCCCTTTGCAGATTTCCCAAAGACAGAGTTTCCAAACTGGGCAACATAGAGTAAATTTTAACTCTGTGAAATGAATGCACATATCAGAGAGCAGATTCTTGAAACGCTTCTTTCTGAGTTTTATCTGAGGATATTTCACTTTCTCCATAGTTTTCAATGTGCTCCAAAATATCACTGTTTTGGTTTTACAGGAACAGTGTTCAAACAGTGCCTTATGAGAAAAGAGGTATAACTCCCTGAGTGGATTGCACACATCACAAAGCAGTTTCTCAGAAAGTTTCTCTCTTATTTTTATCTGAAAATATTTCCTTTTTCACCAGAGGCCTGAATTTGCTCCCGAATGTCCGTTCGTGGATCCGTCCATGATGGAGTTTCCAAACTGCGTAATATAAAGAAACTTATCTATGTGAGATGAAAAAACATATCTATCACAAAGCAGTTTCACAGAAATCTTCTTTCCAGTTTTTGTCTGGGTACCTTTCCTTTTTCACCATAGTCCTGAATGTGCTCCCGAATTTCCCTTCATGGATCCATCTGTGACAGAGTTACCAAGCTGCGTAATGTGAAGAAAGCTTTATCTATGTGAGATGAGTACACGTAGCACAGAGCAGTTTCAGAAAAAGCTTCTTTCCAGTTTTTGTCTCAGGCTATTTCCCTTTTCACCATAGGCCCCATTATGCTCCCAGTTATCCCTTGGTACCTTTTTCTCCAAAAGGGTTTCTCCGGTGCTGTATGAGAAGAAAGGTATAATTCTGTGAGTGCAATGCACGAGTCACAAAGCAGCTCCTCAGAAAGCATCTCTCCAGTTTCTATCTGAAGGTATTTCCGTTTTCACCATAAGCCTCGAAGCACTACCGAATATCCCTTAGGAGACGAATCTAAAACATTGTTAGAATACTGCTAAATGAAAACAGAAGCTTAACTGGGTAACTGGAATTCAAAAGACACAGAGCAGTTTCACAAAATGCCTCCTTCTGGTTTTTATCTGAGGGTCTTTCTTTTTCAGCATATTCGTAACTGTGTTCCCAAATATCCTTTCTCAGGTTCCACAGAAACAGTGATTTCTACCTGCTAAATCCAAAGAATGATTTAACTCTGAGATGAATACATACATTACAAAGCAGTTGCTCACAAAGCTTCTCTCCAGTTTTCAACAGAAGACATTTTCTTGCTCAACACAGGCCCCCAGGCACCACTAACTAACCCTTTGCAGATTAATGAAAGACAGAGTTTCCAAACTGGGCAATGTAGAGTAAGCTTTAACTCTGTGAAATTAATGCACATATCAGAGAGCAGATTCCTGGAATGCATCTTCCTCGGTTTTACTTGATTACATTTCACATTTCACCGTAGTCTTCAAGATGCTACGAAATATCACATTTTCAGTTTTACAGGAATAGTGTTCAAACACTGCCTTATAGGAAAAGAGGTATAAATTCCTGAGTGGAATGTACACATCACAAAGTAGTTTCTCAGAAAGTTTCTCTCCAGTTCTCATCTGATGATATTTCCTTTTTCACCCTAGGCCCAAATGTGATCCCGAATATACCTTTGCGGATCCATCCATGATGGAGTTTCCAAGCAGTGCAATGTAAAGAAAGCTTTATATATGTGTGATGAACAACATAGCAAAAAGCAGATTCACAGAAAGCTTCTTTCCAGTTTTTCTCTGAAGATATTTCCTTTTTCACCATAGTCCTGAATGTGCTCCCGAATGTCCCTACACAGATCCGTTCAGGACAGAGTTTTCAAGCTGAGTAATGTAAAGATGTGAGATGAATGCACATATCACAGAGCAGTTTACAGAAACCTTCTTTCCAGTTTTTGTCTGAAGCTATTTTCCTTTTTGCCGTAGGCGTCAATATGCTCCTGAATATCACTTGGTACTTTTTTCTCCAAAAGGATCTCCCCAATGCTGTATGAGAAGAGAGGAATAATGCTGTGACTGGAGTGCACACGTCACAAATCAGCTCCTACGAAAGCTTCCCTACAGTTTCTATCAGAACATATTTGCTTTTTCAACATAAGCCTCAAAACGTTTCCGAATATCCCTTCCCATGCTAAACATAAACAGGATTAGAAAACTACTCAATGAAAAGAAAGGCTTAACTGAGTGAGAGGAAATAAGACGACACAGAGCAGTTTCAGAGAAAGCTTTATTCCGGGTTTTACCTGAGGATATTTCTTTCTCCATATTGTAGTGAGCGTTCCCAAATGTTCTTCCTCAGATTTCACAGAAACAGGGATTTCAAACTGCTCAATCCAAATAAAATTTAAACACTATGAGACGAATACACACATCACAAATCAATTGCTCAGAAAGTTTCTCTCCAGTTTACATCGGAAGATATTTCCTTGCTCACCAGAAGCCTCCAGGCATCACTTAATATTCCTTCACGGATACCTCAAAGACAGAGCCTCCAAACTGTGCAATGTAGAGCAGGCTTTAACCCTTTGAAATGAATGCACATATCAGAGAGCAGTTTCTTGGAACGCTTGTCTTTGGGTTTTGTTTGAGAATATTTCACTTTTCGCCATAGTCTTCAATAAGATCCAAAATATCACATTTTCAGTTTTATAGGAACAGTGTTCAAACACTGCCTTAGGAGAAAAGAGGTATAACTCCCTGAGTGGAATGCACACATCACAAAGCAGTTTGTCAGAAAGCTTGTATCCAGTTTTTATCTGAGGATATCTCCTTTTTCACTGTAGGTCTGAATGTGCTTCTGAATTTCCCTTCATGGATCCGTCCATGACACAGTTTCCAAACTGCACAATATAAGGAAAATTTTATCTATGTAAGATGAGTAAACATATGTTTCACAAAGCAGTTTCACAGAAATCTTCTTTCCAGTTTTTGTCTGAGCATATTTCCTTTTTCACCATAGCCATCCATATACTCCCGAATGTCCCCTGATAGTTTTTTTTCCAAAAGGGATTCCCTATTCCTCTATGAGTAGTGAAGTATAACTCCATGAGTGAAATGCAAACGTCACAAAGTAGTTGCTTGGAAATATTCTCTCCAGTTTCTGTCTGAAGATATTTCTGTTTTCACCATAAGCCTCAAAGCACTCCCAACTCTCCCTTAGCTAACTAAGCTAAAACAGTGTTAGAATATTGCTCAATGAAAACAGAAGCTTAACTGTGTGAGTGGAATTCACGTGACACAGAACAGTTTCAAAAAAAGCTTCCCTCTAGTTTTTATCAGAGGGTATTTCTTTTTCAGCATATTCTTAAGAGCGTTCCCAAATGTCTTTTCGTTCCCAAATGTCTTTTCTCAGTTTCCATAGAGAGTGATTTCAAATTGCACAATCCAAATTATGATTTAATTCTATGAGATGAATACACACATCTCAAAGCAGTTTCTCAGAAAGCTTCTCTCCAGGTGTCTACAGAAGACATTTCCTCTCTTGCCACAAGCCTCCAGTCACTGCTTAATATCCATTTGCAGAATCCTGAAACACAGACTTTCCAAACTGGGAAATGTAGAGTAAGCTTTAACTCTCTGAAATGAATGCATATGTCAGAGAGCAGTTTCTTGGAATGCTTCTTTCTGGGTTTTATTTCAGGATATTTCACTTTTCACCATAGTCTTAATAGCACTGCAAAATATTACTTTTCCGGTTTTACAGGAACAGTGTTCAAACACTGCCTTATGAGGAAAGAGGTATAACTCCCTGAGTGGAATTCACACATAATGAAGCAGTTTCTCAGAAAGTTTCTCTCCAATTTTTATCTGAAGATATCTCTTTTTCACCATAGGCCTGAATGGGTTCCTGAATGTCCCTTCGAGGATCCCTCCATGACAAAACTTCCAAACTGTGTAATATAAGGGAAGAATTATCTGTGTGAGATGAATAAACATATCTATCACAAAGCTGTTTCACAGAAACCTTCTTTCCAGTTTTTTCTGAGGATATTTCCTTTTTCACCATAGCCATCCATATAATCCCGAATGTCTCCTGATAGCTTTTTCCCCAAAAGGGATTCCCCAATCCTCTATTGTCCGTAGCTGCGCGCCCCGGCCATAGCAAATAATAATGATTAAACGCCCGAGCTCTATTCCTTTCCACCTTCTACCTCCTCCCTAGATTTGTTGTTTCTCTTTTGTATCAATACCTCATAAAAGATGGCGCTCTTCCTGCTTCTTCTTCACTTGTTTTTCCCCGCGGCTGCGAAAATTGTTACTTTGTAGCGCAGGCACCATCCCGCGCCCGGGAAAATTACCAACTGACAGCGCAGGTGCAACATGACCTTCGACCAGAGAAACCAATACCTACTTGGTCACGCCCTCTGCGATGAGATCATCTCCACCTCTGGCCCAACCCCTTCCCCTCCAAGTGTATATAAGGCACTGCATTACTGCCATTAAACGAGACTTGATCAGAGCACTGTCTTGTCTCCATTTCTCGTGTCTCTTGTCCCCCAAATTCCCACTCCCTCCTCCAGGGCCTGCTTCGACGATCCCGCGGGCCGGGATACTCTATGAGAAGAAAAGTGTAACTCTGTGAGTGGAATGAACACGTCACAAAGCAGCTCTTCGGAAATTTTCCCTCCAGTTTCCATCCTAAGATGTTTCCACTTTCACTATAAGCCTCAAAGTGCTCCCGAGTATCCCTTAGCTTATTAAACTAAAACAGTGATAGAATACTGCTAAATGAAAACAGAAGCTTAACTGTGTGAGTAGAATTAACATGACACAGAGCACTTTCACAGAAAGCTTCCGAGGTTATTTCTTTTTCAGGGTATTCTTTTTTTTTTTTAATTTTTTTGAGATGGAGTCTCGCTCTGTCACCCAGGCTGGAGTGCTGTGGCCGGATCTCAGCTCACTGCAAGCTCTGCCTCCTGGGTTCCCGCCATTCTCCTGCCTCAGCCTCCCATGTAGCTGGGACTACAGGTGCCCGCCACCTCGCCTGGCTAGTTTTTTGTATTTTTTTAGTAGAGACGGGGTTTCACCGGGTTAGCCAGGATGGTCTCGATCTCCTGACCTTGTGATCCACCCGTCTTGGCCTCCCAAAGTGCTGGGATTACAGGCTTGAGCCACCGCGCCTGGCCCAGGATATTCTTAACAGCGTTCCCAAATGTCTTTTCTCAGGTTCCTCAGAAAGATTGATTTGAAAATGCTTAATCCAAAGTATGATTTAACACAATGAGATAAACACACACATCACAAAGCTGTTGCTCAGAAAGCTTCTCTCCAGTTTTCAACAGAAGACATTTCCTTGTTCGCCAGCAGCCTTGGGTCATCATTTAATATCCTTTCACAGAATCTTCAAAGACAGACTTCCCAAACTGGGAAATGTACAGTAAGCTTTAACTCTGTGAAATGAATGGACATGTCAGAGAGCAGTTTCTTGGAATGCTTCTTTCCGGATTTTATTGGATGACATTTCACTTTTTGCCATAGTCTCCAATGTGTTCCGAATATCACATTTTTAGTTGTACAGGAACAGTGTTCAAACAGTGTCTTATGAGAAAAAAAGTATAACTCCCTGAGTGGAATGCACACATCACCAAGCAGTTTCTCAGAAAGTTTCTCTCCAGTTTTTATCTGATGATATTTCCTTTATCACCATAGGCCGGAATGTGATCCCAAATATCCATCACGGATCCATCCATGATGTAGTTTTCAAGCTGCATAATGTAAGCAAAGTTTTATCTATGTGAGATGCATAAATATATCTATCACAAAACATTTACACAGAAAGCTTCCTTTCAGTTTTTGCCTGAGAATACTTCCTTATTCACCGTTGCCTTCCATATGATGAATGTCCCTTGGTAGTTTTCTCTCCAAAGGGATTTCATAATCCTCTATGAGAAAAATGATATAACTCTATGAGTGGAATGCACACGTCACAAAGCAGTTCCTTGGAAAACTTCTCTCCAGTTTCTATCTGAAGGTATTTCCTGTTTCACCGTAAGTCTCAAAGTGCTCCCGAATATCCCTTCACACGCTAAACATAAACCGGTTTAGAAAACTGTTCAGTGAAAAGAGCAGCTTAACTTAGCGAGGGGAATTAAGACGACAAGGAACAGTTTCACAGAAAGCTTCCTTCTGGATTTTACCTGAGGATATTTCTTTCTCCATAATCTAAGGAGCATTGCCAAATATCCTTCCTCATATTCCACAAAAACAGTAATTTCAAACTGCCCAATGCAAAGAATGGTTTAACTCTATGAGATGAATACACACATCACCAAACAGTTGCTCAGAAAGCTTCTCTCCAGTTTTCATCGGAAGACGTTTCCTTGCTCACCACATGCTTCTGGGCGCCACTTAATATCCTTTCACAGATTCCTCAAAGATAGAGTTTCCAAACTGGGCAATGTAGAGTAAGCTTTAATTCTGTGAAATGAATGCACATATCAGAGAATAGTTTCTTGGAATGCTTCTCTCTGGGTTTTATTTGAGGATATTTCACTTTTCGCCATAGTCTTCAATGTGCTCCAAAATATCACATTTTCGGTTTTACAGGCACAGTGTTCAAACACTGTCTTATGAGAAAAGAGGTATAACTCCCTGAGTGGAATGCACACCTCACAAAGCAGTTTCTCGGAAAGCTTCTTTCCAGGTTTTATCTGATAACATTTCCTATTGCACCATAGGCCTGAATATGCTCCCGAATGTCCCTTCGCGAATCTGTCCATGATGGCACTTCAAAACTGCATAATAGAAGGAAGGTTTTATCTATGTGAGATGAATAGACGTATCTATCACAAAGCATTTTCTTTTTTTTTTTTTTTTTTTTGTGGGGGGGGTTCCCCCTTTCCCCCCAGGCTGGGGGGCGGTGGGGGCTTTTTGGCTCACTGCAAGCTCTGCCTCCCGGGTTCCCGCCATTCTCCTGACTCAGCCTCCCAAGGAGCTGGGACTACAGGCGCCGCCACCACGCCCAGCTAATTTTTTTGTATTTTTAGTAGAGACGGGGTTTCATTGTGTTAGCCAGGATGGTCTCGATCTCCTGACCTCGTGATCCGCCCGTCTCGGCCTCCCAAAGTGCTGGGATTACAGGCTTGAGCCACCACGCCCGGCCTCACAAAGCATTTTCACAAAAAGCTTCTTTCCAGTTTTTGTCTGAGGAGATTTCCTTTTTCACCATAGGCATCCATATAATCCTGAACATCCTCTCGTAGCATTTTCTCCAAAAGGGATTCCCCTATCCTCTATGAGAAGAAAAGTATAACTATATGAGTGGAATGCACATGTCACAAAGCAGCTCCTCAGAAATCTTCTCTCCAGTTTCTATCTGAGGATATTTCCCTTTTCACCATAAACCTCAATGTGCTCCCGAGTATCCCTTAGCTGACTAACCTAAAAGAGTGTTAGAATACTGCTCAATGAAAACAGAAGCTTAACTGTGCAAGTGGACTTCACGTGACCTAGAACAGTTTCACAGAAAGTTTCCTTCAGTTTTTTTTTTTGGAGGGTATTTCTTTTTCAATATATTCTTAGGAACGTTCCAAATGTCCTTTTTCAGATTCCACAGAAACAGCGATTTCAAAGTATTCAATCCAAAGAATGATTTAACCCTATGAGATGAATACAGACATCACAAAGCAGTTGCTCAGAAAGTTTCTCTCCAGTTTTCAATGGAAGAAATTTCCTTGCTCACCACAGGTCTCCGGTCGCCATTTCATATCCATTCGTAGAATCCTCAATGACAGACTTTCCAAACTGAGAAATGTGGAGTAAGCTTTGTCTCTCTGAAATGAATGCACATGTCAGAGAGCAGTTTCTTGGAGCTCTTCTTTCTGGGTTTTATTTCAGGATATTTCACTTTTTGCCGTAGTCTTCAATGCGCTGCAAAATATCACTTTTTCAGTTTTACAGAAACAGTGTTCAAACACTACCTTACGAGAAATGAGGTATAAGTCCCTGAGTGGAATACACACATCACAAAGCAGTTTCTCAGAAAGCTTCTCTGCAGTTTTTATCTTAAGATATTTCCTATTTCCCCACAGGCCTGTATGTGCTCCTGACATTCCATTCGCGAATACGTCCATGAGACAGTGTCAAAATTACATAATAGAAAGAAAGTTTTATCTATGTGAGATGAATAGACACATCTATCCCAATGCCGTTACACAGAAAGCTTCTTTCCAGTTTTTGTATGAGGATATTTCATTTTTCACCGTAGCCGTCTGTGTACTCCTGAATGTCCCATGGTAGAGTTTTCTCCAAACAGCATTCCCCAATCCTCTATGAGAAGAAAAGTATAACTCTGTGAGTGAAATGCACACGTCACAAAGTAGCTCCTCAGAAAACTTCTCTCCTGTGTCTGTCCGAAGATATTTCCGTTTTCATCGTAAGCCTCAAAGCGCTCCCCAGTATCCCATAGATGAGTAACATAAACAGTGTTAGAATACTGCTCAATGAAAACAGAAGCTTCACTGTGCAAGTGGAATTCACGTCACCTAGAGCAGTTTCACAGAGAGTTTCCTTCTTTTTTTTTCTGAGGGTATTGTTTTTTCAGCATATTCTTAAGCGCGTTCCCAAATGTTCTTTCTTATATTCCACAGAAACAGTGATTACAAACTGCTCAATCCAAAGATTGATTTAACCCTATGAGATGAATGCACACATCAAAAACAGTTGCTCCAAAAGCTTCTCTCCAGTTTTCATCGGAAGACGTTTCTTTTCTTCCCACAAGCCTCTGGGCGCCACTTAATATCCTTTCACAGATTCCTCAAAGACAGGGTTTCCAAACTTGGCAATGTACTGTAAGCTTTAACTGTCTGAAATGAATACACATGACAGAGAGCAGTTTCTTGGAACACTTCTTTCTGGATTTTATTTCCAGATTTTCACTTTTCACCATAGTCTTCAATGCATTGCAAAATATCACTTTTTCAGCTTTACAGGAACAGTGTTCAAACACTGCCTTGAAAGAAAACAGGTATAACTCCGTGAGTGGAATGCATTTCTTTCTCAGCATATTCTTAAGAGCATTCCCAAATATCCTTTCTCAGGTTCCACAGAAACAGTGATTTCAAACTGCTCAATCCAAAGAAAGATTTAGCTCTATGAGATGAATACACACATCACAATGCTGTTACTCCGAAAGCTTCTCACCAGATTTCATTGGAAGACGTTTCCTTTATCACCACAAGCCTCTGGACACTGCTTAATATCCCTTCACAGATTCCTCAAAGACAGAGTTTCCAAACCGGGCAATGCAGCATAAGCTTGAACTCTCTGAAATTAATGCACATGTCAGAGAGCAGTTTTTTGGACCGCTTGTTTCTGGTTTTACTTCAGGATATTTCCCTTTTTGCCATAGTGATATATGCGCAGCAATATGTCATTTTTTCAGTTTTACAGGAACAGTGTTCAAACACTGCCTTATGAGAAAACAGGTATAACTCCCTGAGTGGAATGCGCATATCACAAAGCTGTTTCTCAGAAAGCTTCTCTCCAGTTTTTATCTGAAGATATCTCCTATTTCCCCACAGGCCTGAATGTCCTCCGAATGTCGCTTCACAAATCCGTGCATGATGCAGTTTCAAAACTGCGAAATAGAGAGAAAGTTTTATCTATGTGAGATGAATAGACATAGCTATCAAAAAGCAGTTTCACAGAAACCTTTTTCCGTTTTTGTCTGAGGATATTTCCATTTTCACCATAGCCATCCATATATGCCCGAATGTCCCCTGGTACCTTTTTCTCCAAACGGGATTCCCCAATCCTCTATGACAAGAAAAGTATATCTCTGTGAGTGGAGTGCAATGGTCACAAAGCAGGTCCTCGGAAAGCTTCTCTCCAGTATCTCTCTGAAGATATTTCCGTTTTCACCATAAGCCTCAAAGTGCTCCCGAGTATCCATTAGCTGACTAAACTAAAACAGTGTGGAACCCTGCTCGATGAAAACAGAAACTTAACTGTGTGAGTGGACATCACGTGACCTAGAGCAGTTCCCCAGAAAATTTCCTTCTGTTTTTTTTGTATGGTATTTCTATTTCAGCATATTCTTAAGAGCATTCCCAAATGTCCTATTTCAGGTTCCACAAAAATAGTGATTTCAAACTGCTCAATCTAAAGAATGATTTAACTCTATTAGATGAATACACACATCACAAAGCAATTGCTCCAAATGCTCCTCTCCAGTTTTCATCAGAAGATGTTTCCTTTCTCACCACAAGGCTCTGTGTGCCACTTAACATCCCTTCACAGATTACTCAAAGACAGAGTTTCCAAACCGGGAAATGTAGTGTAAGCTTTAACTCTCTGAAATAAATGCACACATCAGAGAGCAGTTTCCTGGAACGCTTCTTTCTAAGTTGTATTTCAGGATATTTCACTTTTCGCCATAGTCTTCAATGCGCTGCAAAATATCACTTTTTCAGTTTTATAGGAACAGTGTTCAAACACTGCCTTATGAGAAAAGAGGTATAATTCCCTGAGTGGAATGTGCACACCACAAAGCAGTTTCATAGAAAGCTTCTCCCCAGTTTTTATCTGGAGATATTTCCTATTTCCAAACAGGCCTGAATGTGCTCCCATATGTCCCTTCGTTCATGACACAGTTTCAAAACTGGGTAATAGAAACAAAGTTTAACCTATGTGAGATGAATAAACATATCTATCACAAAGCAGTTTCACAGAAAACTTTCCATTTTTTGTCTGATAATGCTTCCTTTTTCACCATAGAAGTCCATATACTCCCAAATGTCCCCTGGTAGCATTTTCTTAAAAATGGAATTCTTCAATCCTCTATGAGAAGAAAGGTATAACTCTGTGAGTGAACTGCCCACGTCCCAAAGAAGCTTCTCGGAAATCTTCTCCCCAGTATTTATTTGAAGATATTTCCGTTTTCACCATAAGCCTCAAGGCGCTCCCGAGTGTTCCTTAGCTGACTAACCTAAAACAGTGCTACAATACTACCCAATGAAAATAGAAGCTTAACTGTGTGAGTGGAATACATGTGACCTAGAGCAGTTCCACAGAAAGTTTCCTTCTGCTTTTCATCAAAGGGTATTTCTTTTTCATCATATTCTTAAGAGTGTTCTCAAATGTCCTTTCTCAGATTCCGCAGGAACAGTGATTTCAAACTGCTCAATCATAAGACATATTTTTTCTTTCTTTTTCCTCTAAAACTGAAAAAGTGAGATATTTCCATTTTCACTGTAAGCCTCCAAGCACTCCCGAGTATCCCTTACCTGACTAAACTAAAACAGTGTTAGAATACTGCTCAATGAAAAAGAAGCTTAACTGTGCGAGTGGAATTCACGTGGCCTACAAGAGTTTCACAAAAGGTTTATTTCCAGTTGTTTTTATCAGATGGTATTGCTTTTTGAGCATCTTCTTAAGTGCGATTCCAAATGTCTTTTTCGGTTCCACAGAAACAGTGATTTCAAACCGCTCTATCCAAAGAATGGTATAATTCTATGAGATGAATACACACATCACAAAGCAGTTGCTCCAAAAGATTGTCTCCAGTTTTCATCGGAAGACGTTTACTTTCTCATCAAAAACCTCTGGCACCACTTAGTATTGCTTCACAGATTCCTCAAAGACAGAGTTTCCAAACTGGGCAATGTAGTGTAAGTTGTAACTCTCTGAATTGAATGCACACGTCACAGAGTAGTTTCATGAAACACTTGTTTCAGAGTTTTATTTCTGGATATTTCACTTTTCGCCATAATCTTCATTGCACTGCAAAAGATCCCTTTTTCAGTTTTACAGGAACACTGTTCAAACACTGCCTAATGAGAAAAGAGGTATAACTCTCTGAGTGCAATGTACACATCAGAAAGCAGTTTCTCAGAAAGCTTCTCTCCCTTTTTTATCTGAAAATATTTCCTATTTTCCCATAGGCCAGAATGTGCTCTTGAATGTCCGTTCACGAATCTGTCCATGATGCAGTTTTAAAACTGTGTAATACAAACAAAGATTTATCTATGTGAGTTGAATACACATATTTATCCCAAAAGAGTTTCACAGAAAGCTTTTTTCCAGTTTTTTTTCTGAGAATATTTCCTTTTTCACCATATCCGTCCATATATTCCAGAATGTCCCCTGGTAGCTTCTTTTTTCAAAACGGGATTCCCCAATACACTATGGGAATAAAAGTATAACTCTGTGAGTGGAATGCACATGTCACAAAGCAGCTCCTCGGAAATCTTCTCTCCAGTATCTATCTGAAGATATTTCCGTTTTCACCATAAGCCTCAAGGCGCTCCCGAGTATCCCTTAGGTGACTAACCTAAAACAGTGTTAGAATACTGCTCATGGGAAACAGAAACTTAATGATGTGAGTGGAATACACGTGACCTAGAGCAGTTTCACAAAGAATTCCTTCTGGTTTTTATTGGAGGGTATTACTTTTTTAGCATATTTAAGAGCGTTTCCAAATGTCCTTTCTCAGGTTCTAAAGAAACAGTTATTTCAATCTGCTCAAACCAAAGAATGATTTAACTCTATGAAATGAATACATACGTCACAATACTTTTGCTCTGAAAGCTTCTCTCCAGTTTTCATCGAAGGACGTTTTCTTTCTCACCACAAGCCTCCCGGCACCACTTAATATCCCTTCACAGATTCCTCAAAGACAGAGTTTCCAAACTGGGCAACGTAGTGTAAGCTTTAGCTCTCTGAAATGAATGCACACGTCAGAAAGCAGCTTCTTGGAATGCTTCTTTCTGTGTTTTATTACAGGATATTTCTCTTTTCGCCATTGTCATCAATGTGCTGCAAAATGTCACTTTTCCAGTTTTACAGGCACAGTGTTCAAACACTGCCTTATGAGAAAAGAGGTATAACTCCCTGAGTGGAATGCACACATCACAAAGTAGTTTGTCAGAAAGCTTCTCTCCAGTTTTCATCTGGAAATATTTCCTATTTCCCCACAGGGTTGTATGTGTTCCCGAATGTCCCTTTGCAAATCTGTCCACGACGCACTTTCAAAACTGTGTAATACAAAGAAAGTTTTACCTATGTGAAATCAGTAGACATATCTATCACAAAGCAGTTTCAGAGAAACCTTCTTTCCAGTTTTTGTCTGAGGATACTTCCTTTTTCACCATAGAAGTCCATATAACCCCTAATGTCCCCCATTATTCCTCAATCCTCTATTAGAAACAGGTATATCTCTGTGAGTGGAATGCACACATCACAAAGCAGGTCCTCAGAAATCTTCTCTCCTATATCTATCTGAAGATATTTCCGTTTTCACTGTAAGCCTCAAAGTCCTCCCGAGTATCCCTTAGCTGACTAACTTGAAATAGTGTTAGAATACCACTCATAGAAAACAGAAGCTTAACTGTGCGTGTGGAATTCACGTGACCTAGGGCAGTTTCACAGAAAGTTTCCAGGTTTTCTTCTGGTTCTTACCAGTGGGTATTACTTTTTTAGCATATTCTTAAGAGTGTTCCCAAATGTCCTTCATGAGGAACCACAGAAACAGTGATTTCAAACTGCTCAAGCAAAGAATGATTTAACTTTATGAGATCAATAAGCACATCAAAAAGCAGTTGCACCAAAATCTTCTCTCCACTTTTCTTTGGAAGGTGTTTTCTTTCTCACCAGAAGCCTCCGGGCATCCCTTAATATCCCTGCCCAAATTCCTCAAAGACAGAGTTTCCAAACTGATGAATGTAGTGTAAGCTTTAACCATCTGAAATGAATGCACAGGTCGGAGAGCAGTTTCTTCGAATGCTTCTTTCTGGGTTTTATTTCAGGATATTTCCCTTTTTGCCATAGTCTGCAAAGCACTGCAAAATATTACTTTTTCTGGTTTACAGGAACGGTTTTCAAACACTGCCTTATGAGAAAAGACGTAAAGCACCCTGAGTGGAATGAACACATCACAAAGCAGGTTCTCACAAATCTTCTCTCCAGTTTTTATCTGGAGATACTTCCTATTTTCCCACAGTCCTGAATGTGCTCCCAAATATCCCTTCACGAATCCATCCATGACACAGTTTCAAAACTACATAATAGAAAGAAAGTTTATCTATGTGAGATGAATAGACATATCTCTCACAAAGCAGTTTCACAGAAAGCTTCCTTCCAGTTTTTGTCTGAGGATACTTCCATTTTCACCATAGCCATCCATATACTCCCGAATGCCCCCTGGTAGCGTTTTATCCAAACGGAATTCCCCAATCCTCTATGAGAAGAAATGTATAACTCTTTGTGTGGAACACACATATCACAAAGCAACTCCTTATAAATCTTCTCTCCAGTATCTATCTGAAAGTATTTTGATCTTCACTGTAAGCCTCAGTGCACTCCAGAGTATCCCTTAGCTGTCTAACCTATAACAGTGTTAGAATACTGCTCTAAGAAAACGAAAGCTTAACTGTGCGAGTGGACTTCATGTGACCAGAGCAGTTTCACAGAATTTCCTTCTGGTTTGTATCGGAGGGTATTTCTTGTTCAGCATATTCTTAAGAGCGCTCCCAAATATCCTTTCTCAGGTTCCACAGAAACAGTGATTTCAAACTGCTCAATCCAAAGAATGATTTAACACTCCAAGATGAATACACACACCACAAAGTAGTTGCTCCAAAAGATTCTCTCCAGTTTTCATTGGAAGACGTTTCGTTTCTCACCACAAACCTCCATGCAAAACTTAGTGTCCTTTCACAGATTCCTCAAAGACACAGTTTCCAAACTGGGCAACGTAGTGTAAGCTTTAACTCTCTGAAACGAATGCACACGGCAGAGAGCAGTTACTTTGAAGGCATTTTTTCTGGGTTTTATTTCAGGATATTTCACTTTCCACCGTAGTCTTGAAAGTGCTACAAAATATCACTTTTTCAGTTTTACAGGAACTGATTTCCAACACTGCCTAATTTGAAAGAGGTATAAGTCCCTGACTGGAATGCTCACATCACAAAGTGAGTTTCTCGAAAAGATTCTCTCCAGTTTTTTATCTGAAGATATTTCCTTACTTCCCCACAGGCCTAAATTTGCTCCAGAATATCCCTTCACGAATCCGTCCATGACGAAGTTTCAAAACTGCATAATAGAAAGAAAGTTTTATCTATGGAGATGAACAGACATATCTATCATAAAGCACTTTCACAGAAATCTTCTTTCTAGTTTTTGTCTGAGGAGATTTCCTTTTCACCATAGCCATCCATATACTCCCTAATGTACCCTGGTAGCTTTTTCTCCAAACGGGATTCCCCAATCCTCTACGAGAAGAAAAGTATAACTCTTTGAGTGGAATGCACGTATAAAGCAGCTCCTTGGAAATCTTCTCTCCAGTATCTATCTGAAGATATTTCCGTTTTCACCTTAAGCCTCAAAACGCTCCCGAGTATCAATTAGCTGACTAACCTAAAACAGTGTTAGAATACTGCTCAATGAAAACAGAAGCTTAACGGTGTGAGTGGAATTCATGTGACCTAGAACAGTTTCACAGAAATTTTCCTTCTGGTTTCTATCGGAGGGTAATACATTTTGAGAATATTCTTAAGAGCGTTACTAATTGTCCTTTCTTAGGTTCCACAGAAACAGTGATTTCAAACAGCTCAGTCCAAAGAATGATACAACTCTAGGAGATGAATACTCACATCACAAAGCAGTGGCTCCAAAAGCTTCTCTCCAGTTTTCGTCGGAAGACGTTTCCTTTCTCACCTCAAGCCTCCGGGCACCACTTAATATCTCTTCACAGATTTTTCAAAAAAATAGTTTCCAAACCGGGCAAAGTAGTGTAAGCTTTATTTTTCTGAGATGAACACACACGTAAAAGGGCAATTTCTTGGAACATTTCTTCCTGGATATTACTTCCAGATACTTTGCTTTTCACCATATTCTTCATTGCCCTGCAAAATATCCCTTTTTCAGGTTTACAGGAACAGTGTTCAAACACTGCCTTATGAGAAAAGGGGTATAACTCCCTGAATGGAATGCACACATCATAAAGTTGTTTCTCCAAAAGCTTCTCTCCAGTTTTTATCTGAAGATGTCTCCTATTTCCCCACTGGCCTGAATGTGCTCCTGAATGTCCCTTCGCGAATCCATCCATGATGAAGTTTCAAAACTGCGTAATAGAAAGAAAATTTTATCTATGTGAGATGAATAGACATATCTATCACAAAGCAGTCTCACAGAAAGCTTTTTTCAGTTTTTGTCTGAGGATGCTTCCTTTTTCACCATAGCCATCCAAATACTCGTGAATCTCCCCTGGTAGCTTTTTCTCTAAACGGGATTCTGCAATCATCTGTGAGAAGAAAAGTATAAATCTGTGAGTGGAATGCACATGTCACAACGCAGCTCCTCAGAAACCTCCCCAGTATCTATCTGAAGAAATTTCCGTTTTCACCGTAAGCCTCAATGTGATCCCGAGTATCCTTTAGCTGACTAACCCAAAACAGTGTTAGAATACTGCTCAAAGAAAACAGGAGCTTAGCTTTGCAAGTGGATTTCACGTGACCTAGAGCAGTTTCACAGAAAGTTTACTTCTGTTTTTTAATCGAAGGGTGTTTCTTTTTCAGCATATTCTTAAAAGCCTTCCCAAATGTCCTTTCTCTGGTTCCACAGAAATAGTGATTTCAAGTTGCTCAAACCAAAGAATGATTTAACTCTATGAGATGAATACACACATCACAAAGCAGTTGCTCCAAAAGCTTCTCTCCAGTTTTCATTGGAAGACGTTTCCTTTCTCACCACAATCCTCCGTGTGCTACTTTATATCCCTTCCCAGATTCCTCAGAGACAGAGTTTCCAAGTTGGGCAACGTAGTGTAAACTTTAACTCTCTGAAATGAATGCACACGTCAGAGAGCCGTTTCCTGGAAGGGTTCCTTCTGGGTTTTATTTCAGGATATTTCACTTTTCCCCATACTATGCAAAGTACTGCAAAATATCACTTTTTCAGATTCACAGGAACAGTGTTCAAACACTGCCTTATGAGAAAAGTGGTAAAACTCCCTGAGTGGAATGCACACATCACAAAGCTGTTTCTCAGAAAGCTTCTCTCCAGTTTTTATCTGAAGATATCTCCTATTTCCCCACAGGCCTGAATGTGCTCCAGAATGTCCCTTTGCAAATCCGTCCATGACACAGTTTCCAAACTGCATAACAGAAAGAAAGATTTATCTATGTGAGATGAATAGACATATATATCCCAAAGCAGTTTCACAGAAATTTTTTTACCAATTTGCCTGAGGATACTTTTTTTTTAACCATAGAGTGAATGCCCCCAGGTAGCTTTTTCTTCACACAGGATCCCCCAATCCTCTCTGAGAAGGAAAGCATAACCCTGTGAGTGGAATGCACACGTCACAAAGCAGCTCCTTGGAGATCTCTCCAGTATCTATCTGAAGATATTTCCGTTTTCACCAAAAGCCTCAAAGTACTCCCGAGAACTCCATAGTTGTCTATCCAAAAACAGTGTTAGAATACTGCCCAATGACATTGGAAGCTTAACTGTGTGAGTGGAATTCACGTGACCTAGAGCAGTTTCACAGGAAGTTTCCTTCTGGTTTTATTGGAGGTTATTGCTCTTTCAGCATATTCTTAGGAGCGTACCCAAATGACCTTTCTCCAGTTCCACAGAAACAGTGATTTCAAACTGCTGAATCCAAAGAATAATTTAACTCTATGAGATGAATACACACATCATGAAGCAGTTGCTCTGAAAGCTTCTGTCCAGTTTTCATCGGAAGACATTTCCTTACTCACCACAAGCCTCCTGGCACCAGTTAATATCCCTTCACAGATTCCTAAAAGACAGAGTTTCCAATGTGGGCAATGTAGTGAAAGATTTAACTCTCTGAAATGAATGCACAAGTCAGAGAGCACTATCTTGGAACGCTTCTTTCTGGGTTTCATTTCGGGATATTTCACTTTTCACCATAGTCTTCAAAACGCTGTAAAATATCACTTTTTCAGTTTTATAGGAACAGTGTTCAAACACTGCCTTATGATAAAAGAGGTATAACTCCCTTAGTGGAATGCACACATCATGAAGCAGTTTCTCAGAAAGCTTCTCTCCAGTATTTAACTGAAGATATCTCCTATTTCCCCACAGGCCTGAATGTGCTCCCAAATGTCCCATCACGAATCCGTCCATGATGCTGTCTCAGAAATGCATAATAGAAACAAAGGTTTATCTATGTGGTATGAATAGACATATCTATTACAAAGCTGTTTCACAAAAGCTTCTTTCCAGTTTTTGTCTGTGGATACTAGTTTTTTTAACCATAGCCATCCATATACTCCCAAATGCCCCCTGGTAGCTTTTTCTCCAAACGGGATCCCCTAATCCTCTCTGAGAAGGAATGTATAACTCTGTGAGTGGAATGCACACATCATGAAGCAGCTCCTCGGTGATCTTCTCTCCAGTGCCTATCTGAAGATATTTCCGTTTTCACCGTAAGCCTCAAAGCGCTCCCGAGTATTCCTTAGCTGACTAAACTTAAACAGTGTTAGAATACTGCCCAATGAAAATAGAAGCTTAACTGTGTGCGTGGAATTCATGTGACCTAGAGCAGTTTCACAGAAAGTTTCCTTCTGCTTTTTATCGAAGGGTATTTATTTTTCATCATATACTTAAGAGTGTTCTCAAATGTCCTTTCTCAGATTCCACAGAAAGAGTGATTTCAAACTGCTCAATCCTAAGAATGATTTAACTCTATGAGATGAATATGTACATCACAAAGCAGTTGCTCTGAAAGCTTCTCTCCAGTTTTCATCAAAAGACGTTTCCTTTCTCACCACAAGCCTCTGGGCGTCACTAAATATCTCTTCAAAGATTCCTCAAAGACAGAGTTTCCAAACTTGGCAATGTAGTGTCAGCTTTAACTCCTTGAAATGAATGAACACATCAGAGAGCAGTTTCTTGGAATGCTTCTTTCTGGGTTTTATTTCAGGACATTTCACTTTTTACCATAGTCTTCAATGCAGTGCAAAATATCACCTTTTCAGTTTTACAAGAACAGTGTTCAAACACTGCCTTATGAGAAAAGAGTTATAACTCCCTGAATGGAATGCAGACATCACAAAGCAGTTTCTCAGAAAGCTTCTTGCGAGTTTTTATCTGAAGATATCTCCTATTTCACCACAGGCTTGAAAGTGCTCCCGAATGTCCCCTCGCATATCCGTCCTTGACGCAGTTTCAAAACATCATAATAGAAAGAAAGTTCTATCGATGCGAGATCAATAGACATATTTATCACAAAGCAGTTTCACAGAAAACTTCTTTCCAGTTTTTGTCTCAGGATGTTACCTTTTTCAGCATAGCCCTCCATATACTCCCGAATGTCCCCTGGTAGGTTTTTCTACCGATGGGATTCCCCAATCCTCTATGAGAAGACCAGTATAACTCTGTGAGTGGAATGCACACGTCACAAAGCAGCTCCTCAGAAATCTTCTCTACAGTATCTATCTGAAGATATTTCCATTTTCATCATAAGCCTCAAAACGCTCCCGAGTATCCCTTAGCTGACTAACCTAAAACAATGTGAGAACACTGCTCAATGTAAACAGAAGCTTAACTGTGTGAAGTGGACTTCACGTGACCTAGAGCAGTTTCACAGAAAGTTTCTTTCTGGTTTTTGTCGGAGGGTATTTCTTTTCGAGCACATTCTTAAGAGCATTCCCAAATGTCCATTCTCACATTCCACAGAAACAGTGATTTCAAACTGCTCAATCAAAAGAATGATTTAACTCTCCGAGATGAATACACACATCACAAGGCAGCTGCTCCAAAAGTTTCTCTTCAGTTTTCATCAGAAGACGTTTCCATTCTCTCCACAAGTTTCTGGGCGCTACTTAATATCCCTTCACAGATTACTCAAAGAGAGACTTTCCAAACTGGAAAAGGTACTGTAAGCTTTAACTCTCTGAAATGAATGCACACGTCAGAGAGCAGTTTCTTGGAATGCTTCTTTCCGGGTTTTATTTATGAATATTTCACTTTTCGCCTTACTCCTCAATGCGTTGCAAAACATCACTTTTTCAGTTTCACAGAAACAGTGTTCAAACACTGCCTTATGAGAAAAGAGGTATAACTCCCTGAGTGGAAAGCACACATCACAAAGCAGTTTCTCAGAAAGCTTCTCTATAGTTTTTATCTGGAGATATTTCCTATCTCCCCACTGGCTTGAAAGTGCTCCCGAATGTCCCTTCGCGAATCTGTCCATGACGCAGCTTCAAAACTGCGTAATGGAAAGAACGTTTTATCTATGTGAAAAGAATAGACATATCTATCACAAAGCAGTTTCACAGAAAGGTTCTTTAAAGCTCTTGTCTGAGGATATTTCCTTTTTCACCATAGCTGTCCATATACACCCGAATGTCCCTTATTTGCTTTTTCTCCAAACGGGATTCCCCAATACTCTATGAGATAAAAAGTATAACTCTGTCAGTGGAATGCACACATCACAAAGCAGTGCCTCGGAAATCTTCTCTCCAGTATCTATCTGAAGATATTTCCGTTTTCACCGTAAGCATCAAAGCATTACCGAGTATCCCTTAGCTGACTACCATAAAACAGTCTTAGAATACTGCTCAATGAAAACAGAAGCTTAACTGTGTGAGTGGACTTCACGTGACCTAGAGCTGTATCACAGAAAGCTTCCTTGTGGTTTTTATCGGAGGGTATTTCTTTTTCAGCGTATTCTTAAGAGTGTTCCCAAATGTCCTTTCTCAGTTTCCACAGAAACTGATTTCAAATTGCTCAATCCAAAGTATTATTTAACTTTATGAGATGAATACATGCATAACAAAATAGTTGCTCCAAAAACTTCTCTCCAGTTTTCATCAAAAGACGTTTCCTTTCTAACCACAAGTCTCTGGGCACCACTTAATATTAGTTCACAGATTCCTCAAAGAAAGAGATGCCAAGCTGAGCAACGCAGTGTAAGTTTTAGCTCTCTGAAATGAATGCACACGTCAAGGAGCAGTTTCTCTGGACACTTATTTCTGTGTTTTATATCAGGATATTTCACTTCTCACTGTAGTCTTCAATGTGCTGCAAAATATCACTTTTTCAGTTTTACAGGAACAGTGTTCAAACACTGTCTTATGAGAAAAGAGGTACAACTTCCTCAATGAAATGCACACATCACAAAGTAGTTTCCCAGAAAGCTTCTCTCCAGTTTTTATTTTAAGATGTCTCCTATTTCCCCACAGGAATGAATATACTCCCGAATGTCCCTTCCCTAACCCTTCCATGATGCAGTGTCAAAACTGCGTATCACAAAGAAGGTTTTATCAATGTGAGATGAATAGACATATATATCACAATGCAGTTTCACAGAAAGTTTCTTTCCACTTTTTCTCTCAGGATACTTCCTTTTCAACCATAGCCATCTACATACTTCCGAATATCCCCTGGTAGCTTTTTCTCCAAACTGGATTCCCCAATCCTCTATGAGAAGAAAAGTA
Organism: Papio anubis; assembly: GCF_008728515.1. Taxonomy (NCBI): domain Eukaryota; kingdom Metazoa; phylum Chordata; class Mammalia; order Primates; family Cercopithecidae; genus Papio; species Papio anubis. The sequence goes on along the minus strand of NW_022166925.1, from coordinate 18,124 downwards.
TAACTCTGTGAGTGGAATGCACATATCACAAAGCAGTTCCTCAGAAATCTTCTCTCCAGTATCTATCTGAAAATATTTCTGTTTTCACTGTAAGCCTCAAAGTTCTCCCGAGTATCCCTTAGCTGATTAAGTTAAAACTGTTAGAATATTACTCAATGAAAATAGAAGCTTAACAGTGTGAGTGGAGGTCATGAGACCTAGAGCAGTTTCACAGAAAGTCTCCTTCTGGTTTTAATCGGAGGGTATTACTTTTTCAGTACATTGTTAAGAGCGTTCCCAAATGTCCTTTCTCAGTTTCCACAGAAAAAGTGATTTCAAACTGCTCAATCTAAAGAATGATTTAACTCTATCAGATGAATAAACACATCACAATGCAGATGTCTGAAAGCTTCACTCCAGTTTTCATTAGAAGATGATTCCTTTCTCACCACAAGCCTCCCAGTGCCACTTAATATCCCTTCACAGATTCCTCAAACAGAGTTTCCAAACTAGACAACATAGTGTAAGCTTTAACTCCCTGATATGAATGCCAACGTCAGAGAGCAGTTTCGCGCCACATCTTTCTGGGGTTTATTTCCGAATCTTCACTTTTCACTTCAGTCCTCAATGTGCTGCAAAATATTTCTTTTTCAGTTTTACAGGAAAAGTGTTCAAACACTGCCTTATAAGACAACAGGTATAACTCCCTGAGTGGAATGCATTTCTTTTTCAGCATATTCTTAAGAGCGATCCCAAATATCCTTTCTCAGGTTCCACAGAAACAGTGATTTCAAACTGCTCAATCCAAAGAATGATTTAGGTCTATGAGATGAATACATACATCACAATGATGTTGCTCCAAAAGCTTCTCACCAGTTTTCATCGGAAGACGTTTCCTTTATCACCACAAGCCTCCGGGTGATACTTAATATCCTTTCACAGATTCCTCAAAGACAGAATTTCCAAACTGGGCAACGCAGTGTAAGCTTGAACTCTCTGAAATGAATGCACACGTCAAAGAGCAGTTTCTTGGAACGCTTCTTTCTGTGCTTTATTTCAGGATATTTCACTTTTTGCCATAGTCTTCGATGCACTGCTAAATATCACTTTTTCAGTTTTACAAGAACAGTACTCAAACACTGTTTTATGAGAAAAGAGGTATAACTCCCTGAATGGAATACACACATCACAAAGCCGTTTCATAGAAACCTTCTATCCAGTTTTTATCCGGAGATATTTCCTATTTTCCCACATGGCTGAATTTGCTTCCGAATGTACCTTCGGAAATCTGTCCATCACGCAGTTTAAAAACTGCATAATAGAAAGAAAGTTTTATCTATGTGAGTTGAATAGACATATCTATCACAAAGCATTTTCCCAGAAAGCTTCTTTCCAGTTTTTGTCTGAGGATACTTCCTTTTTCTTCATAGAAATCCATGTACTCCCGAATGTCCCCTGGTAGTGTTTTCTTAAAAAAGGGATTCCTCAAACTTCTATGAGAAGAAAGGTATAACTCTGTGAGTGGCATAGACACGTCACAAAGCAGTTCCTCGGAAATATTCTCTCCAGTATCTATCTGAAGATATTTCCATTTTCACCGTAAGACTCAAAGTGCTCCCGAGTATCTCTTAGCTGACTAACTTGAAACAGTGTTACAATACTGCTCAATGAAAACAGAAGCTTAACTGTGCATGTGGAATTCACGTGACCTAGGGCATTTTCACAGAAAGTTTCCAAGTTTCTTTCTGATTTTATTGGAGAGTATTACTTTGTTAGCATATTCTTAAGAGTGTTCCCAAATGTCCTTTATGAGGATCCACAGAAACAGTGATTTCAAACTGCTTAATCCAAGGAATGATTCAACTCTATGAGATGAATACACACATCACAAAGTAGTTGCTCCATAATCTTCTCTACAGTTTTCATCGGAAGATGTTACCTTTCTCACCAAAAGTCTCCGGGCGCCACTGAATATCTCTTCCCAGATTCCTCAAAGACAGAGTTTCCAACCTGAGCAACAAAGACAGAGTTTCTAACCTGAGTTTTATCTATGTGAGATGAATAGACATATCTATCACAAAGCAGTTTCACAGAAAGCTTCTTCCAGTTTTTGTCTGAGGATACTTCCTTTTTCACCATAGCCGTCCATATACTCCCGTATGCCCCCTGGTAGTGTTTTCTCCAAATGGAATTTCCAAATCCTCTATGAGAAGAAAGGTATAACTCTGTGAATGGAACTCACACATCACAAAGCAGCTTCTCGGAAATCTTCTCTCCAGTATATATCTGAAGATATTTCTGTTTTCACGGAAGCCTCAAAGTGCTCCCAAAATCCCTTAGGTGACTAACCTAAAACAGTGTTACAATACTGCTCAATGAATATGGAAGCTTAATTGTGCAAGTGGAATTCCCATGACCTAGAGAAGTTTCACAGAAAGTTTTCTTCTGGTTGTTATCAAAGGGTATTTCTTTTGCAGCATATCCGTAAGAACGTTCCCAAATGTCCATTCTCAGGTTCCACAGAAACAGTGATTTCAAACTGCTCTATCCAAAGAATGATTTAACTCTGTGAGATGAATACACACCTAACCAACTTGTTGCTCTGAAAGCTTCTCTCCAGTTTTCATCAAAAGACGTTTCCTTTCCCACCACAAACCTCTGTGCGCCACTTAATATCCTTTCACATATTCCTCAAAGACAGAGTTTCCAAACTGGGCAATGTAGTGTAAGCTTATCTCTCTGAAATGAATGCAGACTTCAGAGAGCCGTTTCTTGGAACCCTTCTTCCTGGGTTTTATTTCAGGATATTTCACTTTTCGCCATAGTCTTCAATTCGCTGAAAAATATCACTTTTCTAGTTTTACAGAAACAGTGTTCAAACAATACCTTATGAGAAAAGAGGTATAACTCCCTGAGTGGAATGCACATATCACAAAGCAGTTTCTCAGAAACCTTCTCTCCAGTTTTTATCTGAAGATATCTCCTCTTTCCCCACAGGCCCGAAAGTGGTCCAAAACGTCCCTTCGGAATCCATCCATGAAGAAGTTTCAAAACTGCGTAATACAAAGTAAGTTTTATCTATTTGTGATGAATCGACATATCTATCACAAAGCAGTTTCACAGAGAGCTTTTTTCCAGTTTTTGTCTGAGGATATTTCCTTTTTCACCGTAGCTGTCCATATACGTCACAAAGTCCATTGGTAGTTTTTTCTCCAAATGCAATTCCCCAATAGTCTCCAAGAAGAAAAGAATAATTATTTGAGTGGAATGCACACATCACAAAGCAGCTCCTCGTAGATCTTCTCTCCAGTGTCTATCTGAAGATATTTCCATTTTCATCATAAGCTTCAAAGCGCTCCCGAGTATTCCTTAGCTGACAAACCAAAAACAGTGTTAGAACACTGCTCAATGAAAACAGAAGCTTAACTCTGCAAGTGGACTTCACGTGACCCAGAGCAGTTTCACAGAAAGTTTCCTTCTGGTTTTATTGGAGGATATTTCTTGTTCAGCATATTCTTTAGAGCATTCCCAAATGTCCTTTCTCAGGTTCCACAGAAACGGTGATTTCAATTCGCCCAATCCAAAGAATGATTTAACTCTATGAGATGAGTACATACATCACAAAGTAGTTGCACCGAAAGCTTCCCTTCAGTTTTCATCAGAAGACGTTTCCTTTCTTACCACCAACCTCCATGTGCCACTTTATATCCCATCACAGATTCCTCAAAGACAGAATTTCTTAAGTGGGCAACGTAGTGTAAGCTTTAACTCTCTGAAATGAATACACACATCAGAGAGTAGTTTCATGTAATGCTTCTTTCTGGGTTTTCTTTCCGGATTTTCACTTTTCACCATGTCTTCAATGTGCTGCAAAACTTAAGAGCATTTCCAAATGTCTTTTCTCAGGTTCCACAGAAACAGTGATTTCAAACTTTTCAAACCAAAGAATGATTTAACTCAATGAGATGAATACACACCTCACAAAGTAGTTGCTGCGAAAGCTTCTCTATGGTTTTCATGGAAAGATGGTTCCTTTCTCACCACAAACCTGTTTGCCTCTTAATATCCCTTCACAGATTCGTCAAAGACAGAGTTTCCAAACTGGACAACGTAGTGAAAGCTTTAACTCTCTGAAATGAATGCACACATCAGAGAGCAGTTTCTTGGAACGCTTGTTTCTGGGTTTTATTTCAGGATATTTCACTTCTCACCAAAGTCTTCAGTGCACTGCAAAATATCACTTTACCAGTTTCACAGGAACAGTGTTCAAACACTACTTTATGAGAAAAGAGGTATAACCCCCACAGTGGAATGCACACATCACAAAGCAGTTTCTCAGAAAGCTTCTCTCCAGATTTTATCCGAAGATATCTTCAATTTTCCCTCAATCCTGAATGTGCTCCCGAAAGACCCTTCGTGAATCCGTCCATGATGCAGTTTCAAAACTGTGTAATACAAAGAAAGTTTTATCTCTGTGAGATGAATAGACATATCTATCACAAACCAGTTTCACAGAAACTTTCTTTCAAGTTTTTATCTGAGGATATTTCCTTTTTCACCATAGCCATACATTTACTCCCGAATGTCTCCTGGTAGCTTTTTATCCAACTGCGATTCCCCAATCATCTGTGAGAAGAAAAATATGACTCTGTGAATGGAATGCACATGTCACAAAGCAGCTCCTCGGAAATCTTCTCGCCAGTATCTGTCTGAAGATATTTCCGTTTTCACCATAAGCCTCAATGCGCTCCCGAGTATCCCGTAGCTGCCTTACCCAAAACAGTGTTGGAATACTGCTCAATGAAAACAGAAGCTTAACTGTGTGAGTGGACTTCACATGACCTAGAGCAGTTGCACAGAATGTATCCTTCTGGTTTTTATCCGTGGGTATTTCTTTTCCAGCATATTCTTAAGAGCTTTCCCAAATGTCATTTCACAGGTTCCACAGAAACAGTGATTTCAAACTGCTCAATCCTAAGCATGATTTAACTCTATGAGATGAATACACACATCATGCAGCAGTTGCTCCAAAAGCTTCTCTCCAGTTTTCATCGGAAGACGTTTCCTTTCTCACCACAAAACTCTGGACGCCAATAAATATCACTTCACAGATTCCTCAAAGACAGAGTTTCCAAACTGGACAACGTAGTGTAAGTTTTAAATCTCTGAAATGAATGCACATGTCAGAGAGCAGTTTCCTGGATGCTTCTTTCTGGGTTTGTTTCCAGATATTTCACTTTTTGCCATAGTCTTCAATGCGCTGCAAAATATCACTTTTTCAGTTTTACAGGAACAGTGTTCAAACACTGCCTTATGAGAAAAGAGGTATAATTCCCTGAGTGGAATGCACACATCACAAAGCAGTTTCTCAGAAAGCTTCTCTCCAGTTTTTATCTGAACATATCTCCTATTTCTCCACAGGTGTGAATGTGTTCCCTAATGTCCCTTCGCGAATCCGTCCATGACCCAGTTTCAAAATTGCATAATAAAAAGAAATGTATATCTATGTGAGATGAATAAACGTATCTATCACAAACAGTTTCACAGAAAGCTTGTTTCCAGTTTTTGTCTGAGGATATTTCCTTTTTCACCATAGCTGTGCATAATCTCCCCAATGCCCCCTGGTAGCTTTTCTCCAACCGAATTTCCTAATCCTCTCTGAGAAGGAGGGCACAACTCTGTGAGTGGAATGCACATGTCACAAGCAGCTCCTCGGAGATATTCTCTCCAGTATCTATCTGAAGATATTTCCATTTTCACCATAAGCCTCAAAGCGCTCCCGTGCATTCCTTAGCTGACAAACCAAAAACAGTGTTGGAATACTGCCGAATGAAAATAGAAGTTTATCTGCATGAGTGGAATTCATGTGACCTAGAGCAGTTTCACAGAAAGTTTCCTTCTTGTTTTTATCGGAGGGTATTTGTTTTTCAGCATATTCTTAAGAGCATTCCCAAATGTCCTTTCTCAGGTTCCGCAGAAACACTGATTTCAAACTGCTCAATCCTAAGAATGATATCTCCTTTTATCCCACAAGCCTGAATGCACTCCCGAATGTCTTTGTGAATCTGTCCATGACGCAGTTTCAAAACTGCATAATAGAAAGGAAGTCATATATTTCAGAATAGACATATCTATCACAAGGCAGTTTCACAGAAAGCTTCTTTCCAGCGTTTGTCTGAGGATATTTCCTTTTTCACCCTAGCCATCCATATACTCTGGAATGTCCGCTTGTAACTTTTTCTCCAAACGTGATTCCCCAGTCCTCTATGAGAAGAAAATTAATACTCTGTGAGTGGAATGCACACTTCACAGGCTGCTCCTCAGAAATCTTCTCCCCAGTAGCTATATGAAGATGTTTCCGTTTTCACCATAAGCCTCAAAGCACTTCCGAGTATCTCTTAGTAACTAACGTAAAACAGTGATAGAATACTGCTCAAAGAAAACAAAAGCTTAACTGGGCGAGTGGACATTATGTGACCTAGAGCAGTTTCACAGATAGTTTTCTGGATTTTACCGGAGGGTATTTCCTTTTCAGCATATTCTTAAGAGCGTTCTCAAATGTCCTTTATCAGGTTCCACATAAACAGTGATTTCAAACTGCTCAATCCAAAGAATGACTTATCTCTATGAGATGAATGCACATCAGAAAGCAATTGTCCTGAAATCTTCTCTCCAGTTTTCATCCAAAGACGTTACCTTTCTCATCACAAGCCTCTGAGCTCCACTTAATGTTCCTTCACAGTTTCCAACCTGGGCAACCTAGTGTAAGCTTTAACCATCTGATAAGAATGCACACATCAGCCGGGCGCGGTGGCTCAAGCCTGTAATCCCAGCACTTTGGGAGGCCGAGACGGGCGGATCACGAGGTCAGGAGATCGAGACCATCCTGGCTAACACAGTGAAACCCCGTCTCTACTAAAAATACAAAAACTTAGCCGGGCGAGGTGGCGGGCGCCTGTAGTCCCAGCTACTCGGGAGGCTGAGGCAGGAGAATGGCGTAAACCCGGGAGGCGGAGCTTGCAGTGAGCTGAGATCCGGCCACTGCACTCCAGCCTGGGTGACAGAGCAAGACTCCATCTCAAAAAAAAAAAAAAAAAGAATGCACACATCAGAGAGCAGTTTCCTGCAAGGCTTCTTTCTGGGTTATATTTCTGGATTTTCTTTTTGCCATAGTCTTCAATGTGCTGCAAAATATCACTTTTGCAGTATTACAGGAACAGTGTTCAAACACTACCTTATGAGAAAAGAGGAATTACTCACTGAGTGGAATGCACACATCACAAAGCAGTTTCTCAGAAAGCTTCTTTCCAGTCTTGTCTGGAGATATTTCCTATTTCCCCACAGTTCTGAATCTGCTCCCGAATATCCTTCGTGAATCCGTCCATGACGCAGTTTCAAAACTGCGTAATAGAAAGAAAGTTTCTCTATGTCAGATGAATAGACATATCTATCACAAAGCAGTTTCACAGAATGCTTCTTTCCAGTTTTTCTGAGGATAATTCCTTTTTCACTATAGCTGTCCATACTCTTCCAAATGCTCCCTGGTAACGTTTTCTCTAAACGGGATTCCCCAATCCTCTATGAGAAGAAAGGTATAACTCTGTGAGTGGAACGCACATGTCACAAAGCAGCTCCACTGAAATCTCCTCTCCAGTATCTATCTGAACACATTTCCGTTTTCACCGGAAGCCTCAAAGCTCTCCCGAGTATCCCTTAGCTGACTAACAAAAAAAAAGTGTTAGAATACTGTTCAATGAAAAGAGAAGCTTAACTGTGCAAGTGGAATTCACGTAACCTAGAGCAGTTTCAGAGAAAGCTTCCTTCTGTTTTTTCTTGGATGGTATTTCTTTTTCAGCATATTCTTAAGAGCATTCCCAAATGTCCTTTCTTAGGTTCCACAGAAACAGTGATTTCTAACTTCTCAATCCAAAGAATGATGTAACTGTATGAGATGAATGCACACATCACAAAGCAGTTTCTCTGAAAGCTTTTCTCCGTTTTCATCGGAAGACGTTTCCTTTCCCACCACAAGACTCCAGGGGCCACTTAATATCCCTTCACAGATTCTTCAGAGACAGAGTTGCCAAACTGGACAACGTAGTGTAAGCTTTAAAACTCTGAAACAAATGCACAAGTCAGAGAGCAGTGTCTTGGAACACTTCTTATTGGGTTTTATTTCAGGATATTTCACTTTTCCCCATACTCTGCAAAGCGCTGTAAAGTATCAATTTTTCAGTTTTACAGAAACAGTGTTCAAACACTGGCTTATGAGAAAAGAGGTATAACTCCCTTAGTTGAATGCACGCATCACAAAGTAGTTTCTCAGAAAGCTTCTCTCCAGTTTTTATCTGAAGATATCTCCTATGTTCCCACAGGCCTGAATGTGCTCCCGAATGTCCCTTCACAAACCTGTCCATGATGTAGTTTCAAAACCGTGTAATGGAAAGAAAGTTTTATCTATGTGAGATGAAAGACATATCTATCACAAAGAAGTTTCACAGAAAGCTTCTTTCCAGTGTTTGTCTGAGGATATTTCCTTTTTGTCTTTTGCCGTCCATATATTCCGAATGCCCCCTGGTAGCTTTTTCTCCAAACAGGATTCCATAATCCTCTTTGAGAAGGAATGTATAACTCTGTGAGTGGAATGCACACGTCAAAAAGCAGCTCCTCAGAGATCTTATCTCCAGTACCTATCTGAAGATATTTCCATTTTCATCATAAGCCTCAAAGCGATCCTGAGTATTCCTTAGCTGTCTAAGCAAAAACAGTGTTAGAATACTGATCAATGAAAATAGAAGCTTAACTGTGTGAGTGAAATTCATCTTCTCTACAATTTTCATCGGAAGATGTTAGCTTTCTCACCAAAAGTCTCTGGGCGCCACTAAATATCTCTTCCCAGATTCCACAAAGACAGAGTTTCCAACCTGAGCAACAAAGACAGAGTTTCCAACCTGAGTTTTATCTATGTGAGATGAATAGACATATCTATCACAAAGCAGTTTCACAGAAAGCTTCTTCCAGTTTTTGTCTGAGGATACTTCCTTTTTCACCGTAGCCGTCCATATACTCCCGTATGCCCCCTGTAGCGTTTTCTCCAAATGGAATTTCCAAATCCTCTATGAGGCTTGTAAGTGCTCCAGAAATTCCCTCCCTGAATCCGTCCATGATGCAGTTTCAAAACTGGGTAATAGAAAGAAGTTTTATTCATGTGAGATGAATAGAGATAACCTTCCCAAAGCAGTTTCACAGAAAACTTCTTTCCAGTTTTTGTTTGAGTACATTATCTTTTTCTCTAAAGCCATCCGTATACTCCCAAATGTTCCCTGGTAGCTTTCTCTCCACACGGGATTCCCTAATCCTCTATGAGAAGAAAGTTATAACTCTGTGAGTGGAATGCACACATCCAAAGCAGCACCTCGGAAATGTTCTCTACAATATATATCTGAAGATATTTCCGTTTTCACCATGAGCCTCAAAGCACTCCTGAGTATCCCTTAGCTAAGTAACCTAAAACAGTGTTAGAACACTGCTCAATGAAAACAGAAGCTTAACTCTGCGAGTGGACTTCACGTGAACTAGAGCAGTTTCACAGAAAGTTTCCTTCTTGTTTTTATCGAAAGGTATTTCCTTTTCAGCATATTTTTAAGAGAGTTCCAAAATGTCCTTTATGAGGATCCACAGAAACAGTGATTTCAAACTGTTCAATTCAAAGAATGACTTAACACTATGAGATGAATACACAAATCACAAAGCAGTTGCTCAGAAAGATTCTCTCCAGTTTTCATTGGAAGACGTTTCTTTTCTCACCACATGCCTCCAAGCAACACTTAATATCCTTTCACAGATTCCTCAAAGACAGAGTTTCCAAACTGGGCAATGTAGTGTAAGCTTTAGCTCTCTAAAATGAATGCACACATTAGCAGTTTCTCAGAAAGCTTCTCTCCAGTTTTTATCTGAAGATATCTTCTATTTCCTCAGAGGCCTGAATGTGCTGCCGAATGTCCTTTGCGAATCCATCCATGACGCAGTTTCAAAACCACGTAATAGAAAGAAAGTTTTATCTATGTGAGATGAATACACATATCTATCACAAAGCAGTTTCACAGAAAGCTTCTTTTCACTTTTTGTCTGAGGATATTTTCTTTTTCACCATAGCCATCCATATACTCCCGAATGTCCCCTGGTAGCTTTTTCTCAAAACGGGATTCCCCAATCCTCTATGACAAGAAAAGTATAACTCTGTGAGTGGAATGCCCACGTCACAAATCAGCTCCTTGGAAATCTTCTCTCCACTATATATCTGATGATATTTCCATTTTCATAGAAACATCAAAGCACTCCCGAGTATCCCTTAGCTGAGTAAACTAAAACAGTGTTAGAATACTGCTCAATAAAAACAGATGCTTAACTGTGTGAGTGGAATTCATATGACACAGAGCAGTTTCACAGAACGTTTCCTTCTGCTTTTTATCAGAAGGTATTTCTTTTCAGCATATATTTAAGAGCATTCCCAAATGTCCTTTCTCAGGTTCCACAGAAAGAGTGATTCCAAACTGCTCAATCCAAAGAATGATTTACCTCTATGAGTTAAAAACACAGATCACTGGCAGTTGTTCAGAAATCTTCTCTCCAGTTTTCAATGGAAGACATTTCCTTGCTTGCCACAGGAACCCGACCGCCACTTAATCTCCCTTCGCAGAAACCTCAAAGACAGATTTTCCAAAGTACGCAGTGTAGAGTAATCTTTAACTTTGTGAAAGGAATGCACATATCAGAGAGTAGTTTCTTGTAACACTTCTTTCTAGGTTTTATTTGAGGATATTGAACGTTCCACCATAGTCTTCAATGTGCTCTAAAATATAACTTTTTCGATTTTACATGAACAGTGTTCAAACAATGCCTTATGAGAAAAGAGGTATAACTACCTGAGTGGAATGCACACACCACAAAGCAGTTTCTCAGAGAGCTTCTCTCCAGTTTTTATCTGAAGATATTTCCTTTTTCACCATAGGCCTGGATGTGCTCCCGAATGTCCCTTTCCAGATCCATCCATGACAGTTACCAAGCGGCATAAGGTAAAGAAGTGTTTATCAATGTCAGGTGAATAAACATAGCAAAAAGCAGATTCACAGAAAGCTTCTTTCTAGTATTCATCTGATGTTATTTCCTTTTTCACTATACTCATGCATTTGCTCCCGAATGTCCCTTTGCAGATCCATCCATGACAGTTTCCAATCTGCATAATGTAAAGAAAACTTTATCTATGTGAGATGATTACACGTACAACAGAGCAATTTCACAGAAAGCTTCTTTCTCGTTTTAGTCTGAGACTATTTCCTTTTTCACCTTTTTCGTCAATATGCCACTAAATATCTCTTGGTACCTTTTATTCCAAAAGTTTTTCCCTGAACCTATATGAGAAAAGAGGTATAACACTGGGCGTGGAATGCACATGTCACAAAGCAGTTTCTCTGATAACTCCTGTACAGTTTCTATAGGAACATATTTCCTTTTTAACCATAAGCCTCAAAGTGCTCCCGAATATCCCTTTGCACACTGATCATAAACAGTGTTAGAATACTGCTCAATGAAAAGAGAAGCTTAACTGAGTGAGAGAAATTCACACAACATGTAGCAGTTTCCCAGAAAGCTTCCTTCTGGTTTTTATCTGAGGATATTTCATTCTCCATATTCTAAAGAGCATTCCCAAATGTCCTTCCTCAGATTCCACAGACGCAGGGATTTCAAACTGCTCAATTAAAAGAATGGTTTAACTCTATAAGATGAATACACATATCACAAAGCATTTGCTCAGAAAGTTTCTCTCCAGGTTTCATCGGAAGACATTTCCTAGCTCAACAGAGGCCTCTGGATGCCATTTAATATCACTTCACAGATTCCTCAAAGACAGAGTCTCCAAACTGGGAACATAGTGTAAGCTTTAACTCTCTGAAATGAATGCACAGGTCAGAGAGCTGTTTCTTGGAATGCTTCTTTCTGGGATTTATTTCAGGATATTTCACTTTTCACCATAGTCTTCAGTGTGGTGCAAAATACCACTTTTTCAGTTTTACAGGAACAGTGTTCAAACACTGCCTTATGAGAAAAGAGGTTTAAGTCTCTGAGTGGAATGCACACATCACAAATCAGTTTCTCAGAAAGTTTCTCTCCAGTTTTTAGCTGAAGGTATCACCTTTTTCATCATAGGCCTGAATGTGCTCCCGAAATTCCCTTTGCGAATCCATCCATGACACAGTTTCAAAGTTGCCTAATAGAAAGAAAATTTTATCTATGTGAGATGAATAGACATATCTTTTCCAAAGCACTTTCACTGAAAGCTTCCTTCCAGTTTGTCTGAGGATATTTCCTTTTTCATCATGAAGGTCCATATACTCCCAAAAGTCCCCTGGTAGCTTTTTCTCCAGATGCGATTCTCCAATCCTCTATGAGAAGAAAAGTATAACTCTGTGAGTGGAATGCACACGTCACAAAGCAGCTCCTTGGAAATCTTCTCTCCAGTATCTCTCTGAAGATATTTCCATTTTCAGAGTAACCCTCTAAGTGCTCCCGAGTACCCCTTAGTTGACTAACTTAAAACATTGTTAGAATACTGCTCAATGAAAATAGGAGATTAACGGTGTGAATGGACTTCACGTGACCTAGGGCACCTTCACAGAAAGTTTTCTTGTTGTTTTTATCAGAGGGTATTTCTTTGTCAGCATATTCTTAAGAAAGTTCCCAAATGTCCTCTCTCAGGTTCCAGAGAAAAAGTGATTTCAAATTGCTCTATACACACAATGATTTCTCTCTATGATGTGAATACACACATCACAAAGCACTTGCTCCAAATGCTTCTCTCCAGTTTTCATCAAAAGACGTTTCCTTTCTCACCACAAACCTCCATGTGCCACTTAATATCCCTTCACAGATTCCTCAAAGACAGAGTTTCCAAACTGGGCAATGTAGTGTAAGCTTTAACTCTTTGAAATGAATGCACACATAAGAGAGCAGTTTCTTGGAATGCTTCTTTCTGAGTTTTATTTCAGGATATTTCACTTTTCACCATAGTCTTCAATGCACTGCAAAATGTCACTTTTTCATTTTTACAGGAACAGTGTTCAAAGACTACCTTCTGAAAAAATAGATATAACTCCCTGAGTGGAATGCACACATCACAAATTTGTGTCTCGGAAAGCTACTTTCCAGTTTTTATCTGAAGATATTATCTACTTCCCCACAGGCCTGAATGTGATCCCGAATGTCCCTTCGCGAATCCGTCCAGATGCAGTTTCAAAACTGCGTAATAGAAAGAAGGTTTTGTCTATGTGAGATGAATAGACATATCAATCCCAAGGCAATTTCAGAGAAATCTTCTTTCCAGTTTGTCGAAGGATATTTCCTTTTTCACCATAGCCGACCATATACTCCAGAATGGCCCCTGGTAGCATTTTCTCCAAACGGGATGCCCCAATACTCTATGAAAAGAAAAGTATAACTCTGTGAGTGGAATGCACACGTCTCAAAGCAGCTCCTTGGAAATCTTCTCTCCGGTATCTATCTGCAGATATTTCCATTTTCACCGTAAGCCTCAAAGCACTCACGAGTATCCCTTAGCTGTATAACTTAAACAGTGTTAGAATTCTGCTCAAAGAAAACCGAAGATTAACTGTGCGAGTGGAATTCACGTGACCTAGAGCAGTTTCACAGAAAGTTTCCTTGGGTTTTTTCCGGAGGGTATTTCTTGTTCAACATATTCTTAAGAGCATTCCCAAATGTCCTTTCTCAGGTTCCACAGAAACAGTGATTTCAAACTGTTCAATCCAAAGAATGATTTAACTCTCCGGGATGAATACACACATCACAAAGTTGTTGCTCTGAAAGCTTCCCTCCAGTTTTTATCGGAAGACGTTTCCTTTCTCACCACAAACCTCTGTGTGCCATTTTATATCCCTTCACAGATTCCTCAAAGACAGAGTTTCCAAACTGGGCAATGTAGTGTAAGCTTTATCTCCCTGAAATGAATGCACACGTCAGAGAGCAGTTTCGTGCAACACTTCTTTTTTGGTTTTATTTCGGAATTTTCACTTTTCACCACAGTCTTCAATGCATTGCAAAATATCACTTTTTCAGTTTTACAGGAAAAGTGTTCAAACACTGCCTTATGAGAAAAGAGGTACAACTCCCTGATTGGAATGCACACACTACAAAGCAGTTTCTCAGAAAGCTTCTCTCCAGTTTTTAGCTGAAGGTATCGCCTTTTTCATTGTAATCCTGAATGTGGTCCCGAATGTCCCATCACGAATCCGTCCATGACGCAGTTTCTAAACTGCATAACAGAAAGAGAGCTTTATTTGTGTGAGATGAATAGACATATCTGTCACAAACCAGATTCACAGAAAGCTTCTTTACGGTTTTTGTTGAGGATATTACCTTATTCACCATAGCTGCCTATATACTCCCAAATGTCCCTTGGTAGCTTTTTCTCCACACAGGATTTCCCAATCATCTACGAGAAGAAAAGTATAACTCTGTGAGTGGAATGCACACTTCACAAGGCAGCTCCTTGGAAATCTCTCCAATATATATCTGAAGATATTTCCATTTTAACCATGAGCCTGAAAGCGCTCCCAAATATTTCTTAGTTGACAAACCTAAAACAGTGTTAGTATACGGCTCAATGAAAACGAAAACTTAACTGTGTGAGTGGACTTCACTTGACCTAAAGCAGTTTCACAGAGAGTTTCCTTCTGGTTTTTATTGGTGGGTATTTTTTTTTCAGCATATTCTTAAGAGCGATCCCAAATGTCATTTCTCAGGTTTTACAGAAACAGTGATTTCAAACTGTTTAATCCAAAGAATTACTTAACTTTAGGACATGAATACACACATCACAAGGCAGTTGCTCAGAAAGTTTCTCTCCAGTTTTCATCGGAAGACGTTTCCTTTCTCACCACAAGCCTCCGGGTGCCACTAAATATCCTTTCACAGATTCCTCAAAGAAAGAGTTTCCAAACTGGGCAACGTAGTGTAAACTTTAACTCTCTGAAATGAATGCACACGTCAGAGAGCAGTTTCTTGGAGCGCTTCTTTCTGGGTTTTATTTCAGGATATTTCACTTTCAGCCATAGTCTTCAACGTGCTGCATAATATCACTTTTTCAGTTTTACAGGAACAATGTTCAAACACTGCCTTATGAGAAAGAGGTAAAAGTCCATGAGTGGTATGCTCACTTCACAAAACAGTTTCTCAGAAAGCTTCTCTCCAGTTTTTAGCTGAAGATAATTCCTAATTCCCCAGAGGCCTGAATGTGTTCCCGAATGTCCCTTCACGCATCCATCCATGATGCAGTTTCAAAACTGCGTACTACTAAGAAAGTTTTATCTATGTGAGATGAATAGATATATCTATCACAAAGCAGTTTCACAGAAAGCTTCTTTCCAGTTTTTGTCTAAGGATATTTCCTTTTTCACCATAGCTGTCCATACACTCCTGAATGTCCCCTGGTAGCTTTTCCTCCAAATGGGATTCCACCATCCTCTATGAGAAGAAAAGTATAACTCTGTGAGTAGAATGCATACATCACAAAGCAGCTCCTTGGAAATCTTCTCTGCAGTATCTATCTGAAGATATTTCCCTTTTCACCATAAGCCTCAAAGTGCTCCTGAGTATCCCTTAGCTGACTAACATAAAACAGTGTTAGAATACTGCTCAATGAAAAGAGAAGCTTTACTGTGCGAGTGGACTTCATGTGACCTAGAGCAGTTTCACAGAAAGTTTCCTTCAGGTTTTTTTTGGAGGCTTTTTCTTTTTCAGTATAGTCTTAAGAGCGTTCCAAATGTCCTTTATCAGGTTCCACAGAAACAGTGATTTCAAACTGCTCCATCCAAAGAATGATTTAACTCTGTGAGATGAATACACACATCACAAAGCATTTGCTCCGAAAGCTTCTCTCCAGTTTTCATTGGAAGACGTTACCTTTTTCGCCACAAGCCTCTAGGCACCACTAAATATCTCTTCACAGATTCCTCAAAGACATAGTTTAGAAGCTGGGCAATGTATTGTAAGCTTTAACTCCCTGAATGAATGAAATCGAGCTCCAGTCTCCAACTCCCAAAGCGAGCCACACAGAAGACCGGTGATTTCTGCATTTTCAACTGAGGTACTGGGTTCATCTCACTGGGGAGTGCCTGACGATCAGGGCTGGTCAGCTGCTGCAGCCCGACCAGCGAGAGCTGAAGCAGGGCGAGGCATTGCCTCACCTGGGAAGCGCAAAGGGGAAGGGAGTCTCTTTTCCTAGCCAGGGGAACTGAGACACACAACACCTGGAAAATCTTGTAACTCCCACCCCAATACTGCACTTTAAGCAAACAGGCACACCAGGAGATCATTCCCACACCTGGCCGGGAGGGTCCCACACCCACGGAGCCTCCCTCCTTGCTAGCTCAGCAGTCTGTGATCTACCGGCAAGGCAGCGGCGAGGCTGGGGGAGGGGTGCTCGCCATTGCTGAGGCTTAAGTAGGTAAACAAAGCTGCTGGGAAGCTCGAACTGGGTGGAGCTCACAGCAGCTCAAGGAAACCTGCCTGTCTCTGTAGACTCCACCTCTGGGGACAGGGCGCAGTAAACATAACAAACGCAGCAGACACCTCTGCAGACGCAAACGACTCTGTCTGACAGCTTTGAAGAGAGCAGTGGATCTCCCAACACGGAGGTTGAGATCTGAGAAGGGACAGACTGCCTGCTCAAGTGGGTCCCTGACCCCTGAGTAGCCTAACTGGGAGACATCCCCCACTAGGGGCAGTCTGACACCCCACACCTCACAGGGTGGAGTACATCCCTGAGAGGAAGCTTCCAAAGCAAGAATCAGACAGGTACACTCGCTGTTCAGAAATATTCTATCTTCTGCAGCCTCTGCTGCTGATACCCAGGCAAACAGGGTCTGGAGTGAACCTCAAGCAATCTCCAACAGACCTACAGCTGAGGGTCCTAACTGTTAGAAGGAAAACTATCAAACAGGAAGGACACCTACACAAAACCCCCATCAGTACATCACTATCATCAAAGACCAGAGGCAGATAAAACCACAAAGATGGGGAAAAAGCAGGGCAGAAAAGCTGGAAATTCAAAAAATAAGAGCGCATCTCCCCCGGCAAAGGAACGCAGCTCATCGCCAGCAACGGATCAAAGCTGGACGGAGAATGACTTTGACGAGATGAGAGAAGAAGGCTTCAGTCCATCAAATTTCTCAGAGCTAAAGGAGGAATTACGTACCCAGTGCAAAGAAACTAAAAATCTTGAAAAAAAAGTGGAAGAATTGACGGCTAGACTAATTAATGCAGAGAAGGTCATAAACGAAATGAAAGAGATGAAAACCATGACACGAGAAATACGTGACAAATGCACAAGCTTCAGTAACCGACTCGATCAATTGGAAGAAAGAGTATCAGCGATTGAGGATCAAATGAATGAAATGAAACGAGAAGAGAAACCAAAAGAAAAAGGAAGAAAAAGAAATGAACAAAGCCTGCAAGAAGTATGGGATTATGTAAAAAGACCAAATCTACGTCTGATTGGGGTGCCTGAAAGTGAGGGGGAAAATGGAACCAAGTTGGAAAACACTCTTCAGGATATCATCCAGGAGAACTTCCCCAACCTAGTAGGGCAGGCCAACATTCAAATCCAGGAAATACAGAGAACGCCACAAAGATACTCCTCGAGAAGAGCAACTCCAAGACACATAATTGCCAGATTCACCAAAGTTGAAATGAAGGAAAAAATCTTAAGGGCAGCCAGAGAGAAAGGTCGGGTTACCCACAAAGGGAAGCCCATCAGACTCACAGCAGATCTCTCGGCAGAAACTCTCCAAGCCAGAAGAGAGTGGGGGCCAATATTCAACATTCTTAAAGAAAAGAATTTTAAACCCAGAATTTCATATCCAGCCAAACTAAGTTTCATAAGTGAAGGAGAAATAAAATCCTTTACAGATAAGCAAATGCTTAGAGATTTTGTCACCACTAGGCCTGCCTTACAAGAGACCCTGAAGGAAGCACTCAACATGGAAAGGAACAACCGGTACCAGCCATTGCAAAAACATGCCAAAATGTAAAGACCATCGAGGCTAGGAAGAAACTGCATCAACTAACGAGC